>NC_136420.1:333423240-334023240 GCF_052625555.1 Lactuca saligna
TTCAATGTCGACCTTATTTTTGAAAAAAGTTGTATTTTTAGCCCTTGGAATTGGAAAAGATTGCATGAATGGCCCTTAGTGGCATTGTGGTAATTTGGGCTTTGGGTTAGTACGTTGGGTGTACGCTGAGTGTACTAGGTGTAACACCTCAAATTTCAAGATATTTTTTTTTCATTTTTATTCTCAAAATATTACTCATAAATTTCAGTCATCACAAAAATTATAAGTTATTATCAAACAATATCAGAGTATCCCAAAATCCTCAAGTCTCCATAAGCCGACAAATGTGTACAATCATGCCTCCACCTTCCAGGAATCTACAGAAGTACCTGAAACACATTTAACCCAACACGATAAGCATGAAGCTTAGTGAGTTCCCCAAAATACCACACACATAAATAATTAGCATCTCATGGCTATGTCTCGATCAGGACCCTCCGGTCATGTGTCTTAGTGAAGACCCTCCGGTCTCACGACTCGGTATGGACCCTCCAGTACGGTATCTCAGTGAGGACCCTCCGGTCTCACAACTTGGTTTGGACCCTTTGGTTCTAACTTAACAAGGCACACAATAATATACAATATAAATCACAAAGACCAAATGCATGATATCACATAACTCAGTATAAGCACATAAGACCCTCTAGTCAATAACTCAAATAAGACCTTCCGGTCACACATATTACCATTCAACTAAGTATAGTGAGAAGACTTACCTCGTAAGTAAGCAAGTATGTCTCGTACTCAACGGTAGGCCTAGACTCCGCCTATATATATATATATATATATATATATATATATATATATATATATATATATATATATCATAATCATTTCTAATTAACAATTTATAATAACAACTCCAAGGATGTTGAACTATTCCTTTACTAACTCTCGGAAAGGGTGAAAGACCATTTTACCCCTCCATGGTCTCCTAAGTCCATAACATGACCATACCCTAAAAGTCAACGGATGTCAATCCTCAAGTCAACAGTCCATGTTGACCCAACTCGTCGAGTGCATCTATGCGACTCGTCGAGTTCCTTCGTTTCTCTGAAATATCAGGAAAATCCAACTTAACTCGCCGAGTTGTCTCACCAACTCGTCGAGTTTGTAACGCGTCCAGACTATCGGGGAAAACCCTAACCAACTCGTCGAGTTCCTTCGGCTCAATCACTCATTCAGACACTTTTAAGCGAGACTGGCGCCCCAAACTCTAGATCTAGCTTTCTAAGGCTGAAATACCACGTAAATCTACAAGCTTTACATCCATGCATGACATTTAGGGCTAAGTTTGCCAACAAAAAGCTCAACAAAGGGTTTAAGGCCTGGAAGTTGGCCAAAGCTTGATAAAGCTTGAATCTTTAGGCTTAAGGGACCTAGTATTGTCCAGATTTGAAGTCTCATCTTTAAAACATGCTCAAAATCAACAATGACTCAAGGAGATGCTAAAATGGCCATAAACTCTCTAATGAAGGGATCTAGCACTCAAGTGATCAAGATAATGACTTTTTACCTCCAAATGGCCACTAACACTGAAAGAGTATCGGATCCAAAGACTCCTTCTTGTTCCAAGCCTTTTACTCCTCAAGCTCCTTCAAAGAATGCACCAAAATACACACTCTTAGCCTCACTCTCTCTCACAGTGGATGCTAGCTCGATTAGGGTTTCTCTCAGGGTGATAAGGTGATGAGGGAGGCAAGGTAAAGGACTTAAGGTCCTTTAAATATGGTGCAAACCCTGAAAATTATGGTTTTCTCGCTCAACTTCTACTCGTCGAGTTGGGTCCTCAAAGTCTTCGAGTTAACTCTAAAACCCGAGCGGCTATCTCAATTTCTACTCGACGGGTTGGGGCCTCCAACTTATACGTTACCTCTATATGTTACCTCAAACGATAGGAACCATTTATGCAATTTACTCTTGGATCTAACAATACACTGATTTATGATATATGTTATTTGCAACTTGCAAGTTACATTAAAATATTATTTGTCCAGTTTGTCTATGCAATAAACAAATAAAATGTCGTATATTATGCGCACACAATTTGAATATTTTTCTTAACGTATTTTATAAAGCCAAACATTCCATGTGAAACTCACATTATGTATCATGCAACATATGGCTATGGACCATCAAACTTGCAATAATTTTTTGGGACCAATGTGTCACGGAATAGACGAATACATGACAAAATCATCACTTTTGACTAAAAAACTTTGTTAGACAAAAAATATGTTATGGTCAAAAGATGTATATCCTCTTATCATTTCAATATTATAAACATTCATTTGATATATTGTTTTATGTCATCAACACTATATGCCACTATGACTTGTTAGAATCCACAAGATTCTCCCTTTTACAAACAATGATGGGCAGAAGTTTAGGTTGTGAAGCGGTTCTTAATAGAGTCGCTTAGCACATCCCCCACAACAAACCTTTTTTCCTTAGGACCGAGGAGACAATGTCATCTTTGTCACTCTTTTTTGTCCGACATATTATTGTTGTATCATTTTTACCACACATTCCACAAGATAAACAACTTTCAATTCCACAAAAATTACCCAAAAGATCATTGAATTTAGCTATATGGGTGAACATAAAGATAAACAACTTTCAATTCCACAAAAATTACCCAAAAGATCATTGAATTTAGCTATATGGGTGAACATAGAGAGAAATTGAATGGAAGGAAGAAGATGTTGAAGAGAGAAAAACCTAAGAAAATATGGCATGTGACGTCGGTGGCAAAAAAAATGGCATGCTATGGACCAGGTGCAGTGTTTGCAATGGCACATCAACCATGTCACACCCTTTATCATGTCCTTACTATTCAGCTTTATATCCTCGCAAATCAGGAAAGTCACAATAGTTACTCAAATATATTTAAATTATTCATCATATCATCACATCACACATTGGCACAACCAATATATAGTATAAAATCATCAAAATCAAAATAAAATAAAACATGGGAATATATAGAAATAATATACCACAAATGATTAAACGTTATAAAAACTTTGAATTAGAAAATAAAGACAGGATAGCTTTTCTGCAGAGATTCATCAAGGAGAATGATAAGGTTGTCTTTGCAATATGGGGTGTCCTTTAACCAACATTTTGAAAAAAGTGACAAATTTTACAGAAATATGTTACACGACTTGTTTTTATAAAATAGAAAAAATAATACAAGTAGCCCATGGGCTCATCTATTTATTATTGGTCCATTTTAATGGCCTTTAATAAGTAAGCCGGAGATGTAGTATTGTCGTAGACGTGCGTATTAAAACTGGTTTTGCAATTCATTGATCCAAAAATTGTTTATAGTAAACTAAAATTTTGGATTAGGACTTAGGAGTTCACAAATATTGGGGAACCATCTAGTCTACCTGATCTTGATTCGGTTTGAGAAAGAAAAGTTAAAAATCAGTTATTATTATTATTATTATTATTATTATTATTATTATTATTATTATAAAGTTGTCATTAATTTGTTTTTTTAATCTATAATTCAAACGGCTATATAACTATTTATTGGTTAAAGGGACCATATTACCCCTCTAAACTTTGTATAAATACATGTTAGTTGTATTTACAATCTTGCATTGAAACATCCCAAAAATACAGTCCAAAAATTTTATTTTTATTTTATGAATAAAACCATAGTAACCCATATCATCTCATAAAAACATAAGTGATAATATCTCAAAACATCATATCAAAACATTGTATTGAAATCACATGTCCAAACATCAGAGTAAATCGTCTCAAACTAAGCGTTGTGGTGTATGCAATGCAGTCATCCCGAACTCTTCCCCTTACTAGCGGAAGTGCCTGAAACCAAAACTGAAAATTGTAAGCACGAAGCTTAGTGAGTCTCTTCAAACTACTACATACCATACACATAACCATGCTACTAGGAGATACGGGCCCCGTCCACACTCAAGGAGATACGGGCCTCGCCCACACTCCGCTAACTAGGAGATACGGGGCCCGCCCACACTCCGCTGACTACGAGATATAGGCCCCGCCCACACTCGGCTAACTACGAGATATGGACCCCGCCCACATTTGACTAACTATGAGATACGGGCTCCGCCCACACTCAACTACTAAGCATGCATACAAGTATCATACAGGTAACAAATATAATCAAATCTATCAATCAGTCCTATATACATACTTAAATAATGCTATGAGATACGAACCTCACCCACACTCGGCTATCTATAAGATACATGCCTCACCCACACTCAACTACTAATCAAAACATATACGGATCGGCCTTGGTGTCTTCGACCCGTTCAAACCAGGAGGAAACTCACCTCACAAAGCTGACTATGAAATCTCGCGGTGAGGAATCTCTAATAGCTGCTCCAACGACTCCCCGACTATCATTATCATAATAACACTTAGTCAAAACTAACAATCCTTTTTAGGGTAAAATGACCATTTTACCCCTGGTCAAAGTCAACATTCTGCTCAAAGTCAACACTTGGTCAAAATCAAAGTCAACACTCCGAGTTGACTCAATTCGTCGAGTAATCCCCCTGACTCGCTGAGTTCCTTGCTACTCGTAGTCGTGATAAAGCGAGTCAACTCGTCGAGTCCCTCTTCAGACTCATTGAGTTCTACCCTATTCATAATCGAGACAAATCAACTCAACTCGTCGAGTTCCTCAGTCTGTTTGGGCCATCTTAATGGATTAAGCCCCTACTTCTCAGATCTAAGCTTCATACTTCTCATATACAATGAAAATGTCCTTTTAAGGGTAAAGTTTCGAACTTTACCTGTTAATATGTAGCACCTGGTTTCCGGTATGTGAATTTTATTTGAGTATTTCCCTATTTTAGCCTTGGACTCGGCGGGTCATAGGTCCGACTCGCCGAGTAGGGACGAGACTCAGGACACGTTTAAGTTGGCGACTCGGCGAGTCACCGCTACTGGATGAAACCCTAAATTTCAAGGGTTTGCACCCTATTTAAACCCTCATTCCACCCCAAACTCGTCCCCATTCACCCCCCAGAACTCCCAACCTCGTTTATACCCTTATTTCCTTGAGAGATTGAAGTGTTTTGGAGTGTTCTTGAAGATTTTGAGGAGAAAGAAGAGTAGATCAAGAAGAGGAGAAGGAGACCAGGCATCTTTGTGTCATCTCAACGTTTTCCTTGAGGTATAGCTCGTTTCCCCTCTGTTTTCAAGCTTGTAATCTCTTTTAGCTTCATAGGAGTCCTTCTTGGGCTCTTCCCCAAGCTTGTTTGTGCTTTGTGGGTTGTAATAAGTTGTTAGCCTTTAGATCTAGGCATGATTTAGTCCCTGGAGCTTGGATCTAATGCCTTTATGGGGTCATATTGCATGAAAGCCCTAGATCTACCTCTTTTGGTGCACTTTGAGCCTTAAAATCCATATTGGTGAATATCTACATGTAAAGTTGGAAACTTTACGTGTGATTTGTGTCCTAGAAGCCCAGATCTGTGAATGGCATGGACTGGAATCGAGCAAATCGGTGTATTTGATGGATGCATGGCTGCGACTCGGCGAGTCGTATATGTGACTCGACGAGTCTGGTCGCGAGTCACTGAATTGGTCCCTTTATGATGTATCGAGTTGAGCCGTGAGTCACAGGGGGTGACTCGGTGAGTTGGAAGCTGAACTCACTCATGATAGGACTCGGCGAGTCAATGCCCTGACTCGGCGAGTCCAAGGCAATCTTCATAGATCAAGAACAGACTCGGCGAGTTGTTCATACAACTCGACGAGTCTTAGCATAAGTGTTCTTCGGATGAAGACGAACTCGACGAGTTGTTCATACAACTCGGCGAGTAGGATGAAGAGGTTGAACGTCAGTCTAGAAGATGAACTCGTCGAGTCATAGCCTAACTCGACGAGTAGAAACAGGGACTCAGGACAATCGTCTGATAGGGACTCGACGAGTTGGAGAGCCAACTCGACGAGTCGGGTCAACTGAAAGTTGACTCTGACATTGACTTAGAGCTAGACCAGGGGTAAAATGGTCATTTTACCAAAGGACAGTTAACAGTGTTTGATTGAGTATGTTGTGGGAATTGCAGCCGGAGGATTTCCAGAGCAACAGCAGTCAGTTAGTTCCCGATCAGTTCAGCAGCTACTTTGAGGTGAGTTACCTTCCAGTAGTGGTGGGTCTAAGGCCACAATGCCGGCCCACCAGTAGGAGACGTATGATAGATGATTGTCTTTGTGATATCATCTAGGTTTGCTATTACCTGATATGTTATATGCTATCATGATACGTTATATGCGATAGTAGTAGAGTTCGGTTGTTAGGACCGATGGGTAGTCAGCACCCCAGAATGGCTTGACACGGGTAGGACGGCACCCCAGAATGGCCGTACGGGTAGGTCGGCACCCCAGAATGGCCGTACCGGGTAGTCAGGCACCCCAGAATGGCCTGGCAGTACGTATGTTATGTGTTTGTATGGTATGTGGTACGTTGGGGGAACTCACTAAGCTTTGTGCTTACGTTTACAGTTTTGTTTTCAGGTACCTCTTCACCGAAGGGGAAGGAGCCAGTGCGGTAGCGGTACATCATGCACACACTCTGGTTTCCGCATTTACGAGATCCACTGGGATTGTACTCTGATATTTTGATGGGATGTATGGTTTGACTTTTTAAAACATGGTTTGCGATGTGTTATGGTGTGATCAAACAATGTTTTTATCTATTAATGTTTTCTAAAGTAATATTTTAAAATGAAATTTTCGAACATGAAAATTGGGTCGTTACAAGTTGGTATCAGAGCCCTGGTTTGAGGGATTCGGACTCACCTTCGGGGGTGTCTGAACTCAAATCTAGGGATTTAAAGAACTTTTTTTTTTTAGAAAATGATTTCGAACAACGAGAAAAGAGTTTAAGATAGAACAAAAGTGTGTGTGATGTGCGCGACCGGCCGAGCCCAAGTAAGTACTCCCTAAAGTACCCATACCAGTTTATGTTATGTTTATCAGCTTTTGTAGAACAGCATGCTAGAATAGGGCTAAGGATCTAGGAATGATGCCTTATGTGCCTGCCTTATGTGTTCTATCTATATGTGAATTGCATGCTTGTATAGTGTAGACAGCGGTAGGGTAGCCTGTTAGGGTTTGCCTGGTAGTATAAGCTAACACGGTGTGCTAGTTCAGTTCCTCTCTATGAGAGCGGAATTGTTTGAAGTCATTTTTCCTTGTCCGAATGTTGCTTGCTTCGTGCTAAGTGGGACTCCGAATAATGGGAATTAGCCATTAGGCGAATACGTCACACCACATGTGATCAGAGTCGAATAATCTTAGAGTACCGGATTTAATCCTACCGCGCAGCTCTTGTTTGAGTCCAACCGTTGTAGGGGCGAGTCGGGTACTCGAAGGATTATCTGAGTCTCGCCGCATGTGATGGTGTTCGAGTGATGGCTAATTGGCATTACAAGGAGGCCTGCTGCAGCTGAGGATTGAATCGGGTAGAGCCGGAGGTTTCCCTAGGGCGAGCCGGGAATGAGTATAGTAGTAACTAGCCTTAGTGTAAGGGATCTGGTGGGGTCGAGGCAGTCCTTGAAGAAGGTACGGATAGATGTGGAAGGTAGTATGGGCCCGTACTACTGAAAGCAGAGGATCCGTACCCGAACCAAGGAAGGCCAAGACAAGACCAGGGAACTTGTAAGTAGCTATGATTCCTCAGGGAGCACCAGTATATCTAATGATTGTTGTGACGTATTGCAGAATGGTGGTACTTCGATCGAGGCCGGTGGACGGCGGTTCTGGAGAAGGGTCAGGTTCGGGATCAGGGTCCGAGCCGATAGATGAGGGACTACGCGAGTTCATCGCGTCAGAGATCACCAGGGGCATCCTTGAGTCGCCTCCCATTATCTTCAGGTCGATCAAGGAAGGGATCATGGAGTTGATGGAGGATCGCCTACGGGCATTCAGGAGCGATTTGGCATCTGGCCAGTCGGGGTCACGCACACTGTCCTTCACGGACTTCAGGGGCAGTGGTGCGCCGTATTTCCATGGGGTAAAGGACCCCATTGCTGCCAGGCGATGGATTGCAGACATCGAATCTGCACAGCTGACTAGCTTCTGCCCCGAGGGGTCGAAGGTGAGATACGCAGCGGGGTGTTTACGGGACCAAGCCCGGGATTGGTGGGAGTCAGTGGGTGACTCGTTGGGAGCCTCAGTTATCGAGGCTATGACTTGGTCGGACTTTGTGACCAGGTTCAGGGCAGAGCTTGCGTCAGCTGTCGAGCTTCAGCAGCTCGCCAGGGAGTTTCTGGATATGAGACAGACGACGGAGACTGTGGCGGAGATCACCGCCAAGTTCCGAGAGAGGGCTTTGTTGGTGCCCCAGTATGCTGGTGACGAGGATATGAGGAGGACTCGTTATCACGATATGCTTCGAGCTGACATCCGGGAGCATGTTAGCTTTTCGGCTTGCCCTACCTTGGACTCTATGATCGCCAGGGCAAGGGAGAGGGAGATAGATTTGGAGCACATCCGGAAACGGAAATCTGAGGAGGGACAGGCAAGAGGGGCTTCGGGGAAGAAGCCCAAGGGATCAGATGGGAGGCTGAAAGGCCATTCAGGACCGAGCCGTTGCAGGAAGTGCGGCAGGCCGCACGAGGGGGCGTGCAGGATGGGATCGTCAGGCTGCTACAAGTGCGGCAAGTTTGGGCACATCAGCAGGGATTGCACTGCTCCTGCGACAGTTATTCAGACATCGGAGTTGCTGTGTTTCCACTGCAACCAGAGGGGCCATAAGAAGGCCAATTGCCCCATGTTGACAGTTTCAGCGCCAGTGAAGGCGCCAGCTCCAGCGACCCTGCGGATCACGGATGGCCGTCAGGGCAAGGCAGAGGCTCCGGTGGTGAGGAGCCGAGCATTCCAGCTGACTACAGAGGAGGCACGCGCCGCGCCCGATGTGGTGACGGGTATGATTCTTTCCTTCTATCTTATGTTTTATGATGTTATGATATTGATATGTGCTCCGTGTGTATATATATGTATTAGGATCGTTCCATGTGAACGGCATCCCAGTTCAGGTATTGTTCGACTCGGGTGCATCCCGATCGTTCGTTTCTCTTGCGCTTAGCAAGAGGTTTCATGAGACTACAGGTGAGTTAGATTGCCCGTTAGAGGTAGAGATTGCTGACGATCGATCGGTGCAAGCATCGATGGTGTTTTGAGATTGCGTTCGGCGACTGTTTGAGGACCGTTACCTGGTAGACTTGTTTCCCATTCCATTCCGTGGGAACAAGGTGATTATTGGCATGGATTGGTTGAGCCCTAATGGGGCAGTGATAGATTGCGCGTAACAGCTAGTGCGAGTCAGGACCCCAAGCGGGGGAGAGTTAGTGATTCATGGCGAACGGCCACAGTGTGGACCCACTGTATGTTCAGCAGCGAGGGCTAGGCGTTATCTTCAGCAGGGATGCGCGGGATATGTCGCGTATGTGATGGATACTCGGGAGGCGGGTAAGGCGACCGTGAGCGAGGTCCCAGTGGTTCGAGATTTTGCAGATGTTTTCCCGGAGGAACTACCTGGGATACCTCCGGAGCGACAGGTAGAGTTCAGGATCGATCTTATTCCCGGTGCGGCTCCGATAGCCAAAGCACCGTATCGGTTGGCCCCTCCCGAGATGCAGGAGTTGTCTACGCAGCTGCAAGAGCTGTTGGACAAAGGATTTATTCGTCCGAGCAGTTCGCCTTGGGGAGCCCCGATTCTATTTGTGAAGAAGAAGGACGGGTCGCATCGGATGTGTATAGATTACCGGGAGTTGAATAAGGTGATGGTGAAGAACCGTTACCCACTCCCGAGGATTGATGACCTCTTTGACCAGCTTCAAGGAGCATCTTGGTTCTCCAAGATTGACTTGCATTCGGGTTATCATCAGATGAGGGTCAGGGAGGAGGATACGCAGAAGACTGCGTTTCGGACATGTTATGGCCACTATGAGTTTGTGGTGATGCCGTTTGGGCTCACCAATGCTCCTGCCGCGTTCATGGATCTCATGAACCGCATTTGCAGACCGATGCTGGATCGGTCTGTGATAGTCTTTATCGATGACATCCTGGTTTATTCCAAAACCCAGGAGGAGCATGAGGAGCATCTGAGGGAGGTGTTGGAGACCCTGAGGAGGGAGAGCTTGTATGCCAAGTTCTCCAAGTGCGAGTTCTGGCTGCGCGAGGTGCAGTTTCTTGGGCACCTCATCAACCAGAACGGGATTCTGGTCGATCCGGCCAAGGTTGAGGCCGTGATGAGATGGGAGGTTCCGAAGTCTCCATCTGAGATTCGGAGTTTCCTAGGATTGGCGGGCTACTATCGGAGATTTATCCAAGATTTCTCCAAGATAGCCGTACCCCTGACACGACTGACGAAGAAAGCCGTGGTCTTTCAGTGGGGACCCGAGCAGCAGGCTGCGTTTGAGATGCTGAGACAGAAATTGTGTGAGGCGCCGATCTTAGCCCTGCCTGAGGGCGTAGAGGATTTTGTGGTTTATTGTGATGCGTCCATTTCGGGGTTGGGCGCAGTTCTGATGCAGAGGGGGCATGTCATTGCCTACGCTTCGAGGCAGCTCAAGCCCCACGAGGCGAACTACCCGACGCACGATTTGGAGTTGGGGGCCGTGGTCTTCGCCCTCAAGATTTGGCGAAATTACCTCTACGGGGTTCGTTGTACCATCTACACAGACCACAAGAGTCTGAGGTATCTCATGGACCAGCCGAATTTGTACATGAGGCAGCGTCGGTGGTTGGATGTGGTGAAGGATTATGATTGCGAGATCCTTTACCACCCGGGGAAGGCCAACGTGGTGGCCGACGCGCTTAGCCGCAAGGCGGCGCCGATCAGGGACGTATGCCTGAGGATGACCGTAGTGACTCCCCTATTGGAGCAAATTCGGGAGGCTCAACAGGAGGCTATCAAGGAGGAGCATCGGAAGAGCGAGCGCGTGGTGGGTCAGGTATCCTCTTTTGATTATGATAGCCGGGGTCTATTGACACTACACCATCGGGTGTGGGTGCCGTATCACGGGCGCATCCGCCAGATTTTGATGGATGAGGCGCACAAGTCCCGATTCTCTATCCATCCCGGGGCGACGAAGATGTATAGGGATCTTCGTCTGAACTATTGGTGGCCCTGCATGAAGCGGGATGTGGCATGGTACGTAGAGCGGTGCTTGACCTGCAGGAAGGTCAAGGCCGAACATCAGAGACCGCATGGTAAGATGCAGCCGTTGGACATTCCACTGTGGAAATGGGAAGATATCACCATGGATTTTATTACAAAGCTTCCCAGAACCGTGCATGGAGTGGATTCGATTTGGGTCATCGTGGACCGACTGACCAAGAGTGCTCACTTTATTCCGATTCAGGAGAGCATATCGGCCGAGAAGTTGGCCGATATCTATATCAGGGAAATCGTGGCGCGGCACGGGGTGCCGGTATCGGTGATCTCGGATAGGGATGTACGTTTCACTTCCAGATTTTGGAAGAGGTTTCATGACGAGTTGGGCACTCGATTGCATTTTAGCACCGCCTTTCACCCGCAGACAGATTGTCAGAGTGAACGGACCATCCAGACTTTGGAGGACATGTTGCGGGCGTGTGTGTTGGATTTCGGTGGTAGCTGGGATACCTATCTTCCCTTGGCTGAGTTCTCCTACAACAACAGCTATCACGCGAGTATTGACCGACCACCGTTCGAGATGTTGTACGGGCGGAGGTGCAGAACCCCAATATGTTGGGGTGAAGTTGGCCAGAGAGTCATGGGAAGCACCGAGGTGGTGCTAGAGACGACCGAGAGGATCCAGCAGGTTCGGAGCAGACTTCAGACTGCTCAGAGTCGGCAGAAAAGTTACGCCGATAAGCGTCGATCCGACTTGGAGTTCCAAGTCGGGGATATGGTTCTCCTGAAAGTGTCGCGTTGGAAAGGCGTCATTCGATTCAGGAAGCGGGGCAAGTTGGGCCCAAGATTCATCGGGCCGTTCAGGGTTGTAGCCCAGGTGGGCAAGGTGGCGTATAGGCTGGATCTGCCAGCCGAGCTCAGTCAGATCCACAACACTTTCCATGTTTCGCAGCTGCGGAAGTGCTTGGTGGACGATTCAGCGGTAGTACCATTGGAGGATATTCAGGTTGATGACAGCTTGAATTACATTGAGCGCCCAGTCGCAATACTCGACAGGAAGTCAAAGGCTTTGAGGAACAAGAGGGTAGAACTAGTGAAGGTGCAATGGTAGCACCGCAAGGGTTCGGAATGGACTTGGGAGCCGATGGACGAGATGATGGAGCATTACCCCGAGCTGTTTCAGGATCGAGCAGCAGACTTCGAGGACGAAGTCTAAAATAAGTGGGGGAGATTTGTAGCACCTGGTTTCCGGTATGTGAATTTTATTTGAGTATTTCCCTATTTTAGCCTTGGACTCGGCGAGTCATAGGTCCGACTCGCCGAGTAGGGACGAGACTCAGGACACGTTTAAGTTGGCGACTCGGCGAGTCCATATCCCGGACTCGGCGAGTCACCGCTGCTGGATGAAACCCTAAATTTCAAGGGTTTGCACCCTATTTAAACCCTCATTCCGCCCCAAACTCGTCCCCATTCACCCCCCCAGAACTCCCAACCTCGTTTATACCCTTATTTCCTTGAGAGATTGAAGTGTTTTGGAGTGTTCTTGAAGATTTTGAGGAGAAAGAAGAGTAGATCAAGAAGAGGAGAAGGAGACCAGGCATCTTTGTGTCATCTCAACGTTTTCCTTGAGGTATAGCTCGTTTCCCCTCTGTTTTCAAGCTTGTAATCTCTTTTAGCTTCATAGGAGTCCTTCTTGGGCTCTTCCCCAAGCTTGTTTGTGCTTTGTGGGTTGTAATAAGTTGTTAGCCTTTAGATCTAGGCATGATTTAGTCCCTGGAGCTTGGATCTAATGCCTTTATGGGGTCATATTGCATGAAAGCCCTAGATCTACCTCTTTTGGTGCACTTTGAGCCTTAAAATCCATATTGGTGAATATCTACACGTAAAGTTGGAAACTTTACGTGTGATTTGTGTCCTAGAAGCCCAGATCTGTGAATGGCATGGACTGGAATCGAGCAAATCGGTGTATTTGATGGATGCATGGCTGCGACTCGGCGAGTCGTATATGTGACTCGACGAGTCTGGTCGCGAGTCACTGAATTGGTCCCTTTATGATGTATCGAGTTGAGCCGTGAGTCACAGGGGGTGACTCGGTGAGTTGGAAGCTGAACTCACTCATGATAGGACTCGGCGAGTCAATGCCCTGACTCGGCGAGTCCAAGGCAATCTTCATAGATCAAGAACAAACTCGGCGAGTTGTTCATACAACTCGACGAGTCTTAGCATAAGTGTTCTTCGGATGAAGACGAACTCGACGAGTTGTTCATACAACTCGGCGAGTAGGATGAAGAGGTTGAACGTCAGTCTAGAAGATGAACTCGTCGAGTCATAGCCTAACTCGACGAGTAGAAACAGGGACTCAGGACAATCGTCTGATAGGGACTCGACGAGTTGGAGAGCCAACTCGGCGAGTCGGGTCAACTGAAAGTTGACTCTGACATTGACTTAGAGCTAGACCAGGGGTAAAATGGTCATTTTACCAAAGGACAGTTAATAGTGTTTGATTGAGTATGTTGTGGGAATTGCAGCCGGAGGATTTCCGGAGCAGCAGCAGTCAGTTAGTTCCCAATCAGTTCAGCAGCTACTTTGAGGTGAGTTACCTTCCAGTAGTGGTGGGTCTAAGGCCACAATGCCGACCCACCAGTAGGAGACGTATGATAGATGATTGTCTTTGTGATATCATCTAGGTTTGCTATTACCTTATATGTTATATGCTATCATGATACGTTATATGCGATAGTAGTAGAGTTCGGTTGTTAGGACCGATGGGTAGTCAGCACCCCAGAATGGCTTGACATGGGTAGTCAGCACCCCAGAATGGCTTGACACGGGTAGGACGGCACCCCAGAATGGCCGTATGGGTAGGTCGGCACCCCAGAATGGCCGTACCGGGTAGTCAGGCACCCCATAATGGCCTGGCAGTACGTATGTTATGTGTTTGTATGGTATGTGGTACGTTGGGGGAACTCACTAAGCTTTGTGCTTACGTTTACAATTTTGTTTTCAGGTACCTCTTCACCGAAGGGGAAGGAGCCGGCGCGGTAGCGGCACATCATGCACACACTCTGGTTTCCACATTTACGAGATTCACTGCGATTGTACTCTGATATTTTGATGGGATGTATGGTTTGACTTTTTAAAACATGGTTTGCGATGTGTTATGGTGTGATCAAACAATGTTTTTATCTATTAATGTTTTCTAAAGTAATATTTTAAAATGAAATTTTCGGACATGAAAATTGGGTCGTTACATAATACCTTTACTTAATGGGTTTAGCTCAAACCCTAACTCTTTAACTAGATCTTGATCCTAAAGCCATCAATACTCTAAACCAAGGCATATAAATTAAGATTTGGACCCTAGACACTACATGAGAACGTAAAGCTTCCACCTTTCCCTCCATGCATGGCCTTTTGGAGCTTAAAAGGCCAACATGACATCATATAGCTTGCATGGGGCTTCAATGGCCATAAAGTTTGCACCTTTATGCCATGAAAGCCCTCCATGGTTCCATATCTGATGGTATACTCACTTGGGACGTCCATATGCCAAAGATCATGCTTCTTGGACAAAAACCCCAATAAAATGATAAGAAAGAGATCTAAGAAGTTACTAAGCAAGTTTGAGACTTGCTTACCAGAAAAAGAAGAGAAAGAAATGAAGTCTATGGATCTACTATCTTCTTCTTGAATCCCCAAGCTTCTCCTTCCTTCACAAGCTTCAACACACATACAGTTTCACTCAAAATTAGTTCACGAGCTCACAAATGCATTAGGGTTTCTGAATCTAGGGTTTAGGACTTAGAGGGTGGAAATGAGGCCAACATGTGGGGATTAAGATGCTTAAAGAGGGTGCAAAACCCTGAAATTAGGGTTTCATTCTGGCAGCCCTACTCGTCGAGTTAAGGGCTTTCAACTCATCGAGTAGGTTACTTAAAACCCGCGTCACTTCTGGTCTTTACTCGATGAGTTTGGGGCTCCCAACTTGTTGAGTTACTCTACAAAAATGAACGAATTATCATTTAAATGCGTACAAGGAACCAGACGTTACATGCATATTATTTTGTAGTTCAATAATTGGTAGAAGTTAGTTTTCGTTATTACATCAACAACAATCCCCAAAAACCCAACTGGAATATGACAGAGAATTTAGATGTTGCCAGTTGTGCCTTTATAAGGAGAACTATTGCATCACATAGATGACCTCCGACATAGTGCAAATGGATAACATGTAGTTAGGGTAAACAAGGAGAAACTGTAAGACACATACATAAATCCTAAAAGAAGCATATGAATTCGAGAACATGTAAAATAGGCAAACTGGAGGAGAGTAAGTCGATGAAGAACACTCAAAACAATAAATGAAAAAAATTAGGATACTAATGTACGAGCAAGGAACATGTATCAACAATAAATATCATAAAACAATATGTTTAATAAATTAAAAAATCAATAAAAAGGTTGGATTAAACCGTAAAACTAGATGCCATTTTTCCAACTAAACCTATTTGAACCAAGTTGAACAATACTTCGAAACCAATTAGGCTTGCTAGATTTTAGGGAATCATAAATAACAATAAATACAAACTTGGATAGATTCAATGATCGTGTTTTCAAACACTTTCTGGAATATGTAATTCGTCCCTTTTGCATAGAGTACATGAATTCAAAAGTTGGATAATCTGAGAATGAACCAATCTGAATTACATGCCTAATTCAGATTATGAAACTCAAAATACATTGCTTGATTCCACCGCCAGAGGGTCTGCCCCTTGGACCCCGCTAAGGGAGCTGCCCCTAGATCCTGTCGAGGGGCGTTGTCCCTAGATCCCCGTATCCCAAGCTTATATTAATCACTCCGAGTGTGTACCCTTCACCTTCAATCTCGATGAGTGAAATAAAACTCAGTCTATCTCAATATTAATAACAACTGCACTAAAATATGTTGATAACACTAAAATTACCTACACAGTTCAATTTTTGTAAGTTGGTTGTGTGTACCTCTAATGTAGAGCTATAGTCTATAATTCATTAAATTCATCTTAGAATCAACAATTGTTAAGAATCTTATATTTCAAGATTTTAAGCAAGCAATAATATTCAAAAGAGTAAACCATACCACTTTTATTTAAAGATCGAGTATCTTGCTTGATCTACTCAAATATGATTACATTCTTTTCTGAACTAACAACAAAATTTGCATGCTTTATTTCACTTTTATAATTTTCTTTGGTTTAAAACACCAACAATAAAATTTTATGTTATAAGTGACCCACTTGTAATCTTAGAGATGATTATGAAATAATACATTTTTCTCTTATAAGTGTGCTTATGTGTAACATCTGATTCCCAGAATGGATCAGTGAATAGTATAAATGAGTCAAAGGCATGGTTTTTGAGGAAAACCAAATGCCACGACGTGACATGAAGGTTGTCATGACATGGCATACCAGATGAAGAACGCGTATACGAGATGGTTGTCACGACGTGACGAAAGAAAGTTCACGACATGATAGTAGCTATAGCCCAAACCCAAGATTTTTAGGGTTTTATTTATATCTAAGAGCCTTAACTCTAGGGTTGGGCCATTCCCTTCAGCCTCCATTCCCCCTAAATGAAACCCTGGCTTCTCCTCTTGACTTTTTGCTCTTTGATGGTGTTTGTTTACTTAAAGATTGAAGTAGGACTTTGTTGAGAAAAAAGATCATCTAGCAAGCTTGTCTATATCTCTTGGTGCACCTTCTAGACTTGTGTAAGTCTCCAAGTTCCCATCTTTTTGGTTCATTTCTTGTGGATCTAAGTTTTGAGCCTAATTCCTTCATGATTTGTGGGTATGAATGGTTGGTTTAGATAAAGTTGGAAACTTTATCACTCCTTGAGGTCCCTTGGTCATCATGTGTTCCAGATCTAGATTCTCATGTTGTTTGGTGAAATACATGGAGTTTTGACTCCCTTTATTACCCCTTTCGACCTAGTTTTGGGAAGGACATGCATGTGCGTGATGAGCCGCTACCGCACCAGCTCTTTTCCCTTCGAAGAAGAGGTACCTGAAACCAAAACTGAAAATTGTAAGCACGAAGCTTAGTGAGTTCCCCCATCATACCGCATACCATACAATCACATATCATACATATTGCCAGACATTTCTGAGGTGCCCGACCTACCCGGTACGACCATTCTGGGGTGCCGACCTACCAGTGTCAAGCCATTCTGGGGTGCTGATTACCCATGTCAAGCCATTCTGGGGTGCTGACTACCCTTCAGTCCTAACGACTGAACCTTGGGGACTGGTCCCCTCCTACTACCTCTATCGCATATAACATACAAGCCAACATGCAAACATATCATCACATACTGTCAGACGTATCTGGGGTGTCTGACTACCCTTCGGTCCTAACAACCGAACTCTACTACTATCACATACAACATATCATGCTAGCATATAACATATCAGGTAGTAGCAAACCTAGATGATATCAAAAAGACAATCATCTATCATATGTCTCCTACTGGTGGGCCGGCATTGTGGCCTTAGACCCATCGCTACTGGAAGGTAACTCACCTCGAAAGTAGCTGCTGAAATGTGTTTGCTGAGCGTCTAACTGTTGGATCGCAAATCCCCCGGATATAAACCATAAACATAGGTTAGACACCCATAAATACCATTTACGTCAAAAGACTAGCCCTCACTTGGCCCGAGGTCAACCCCTTGGTCAAAGTCAATGTCCGGTTGACTGGACTCGCCGAGTCATGGCATGGACTCGCCGAGTCCTTTCCCTAGTAACCCGGTCCTACCCAACCAGACCTTCTTCCCACTCACTAAATCACTCTTCATTCATGACTTGGGACGATTGAACTGACTCGTGACACGACTCGCCGAGTTTGAAGAACAACTCGCCGAGTTCCAGACAATCTTCATAGGACTCGCCGAGTTGTTCATCCAACTCGCCGAGTCTAAGGCCATCTTTATGGAACTCGCCGAGTTCCTCCTTGGGACTCGCCGAGTCCCTATGACCCATTTCCCATATAGGCCAAATCTGAGACATGAAACGCTTCAAAACCATAGATCCATGTCCCTTGAGCATGCTTATCACGTAAAGTTGCAAACTTTACGTGCATGCATGGCCCTATAAGCTAAAAAGGCCAAAACCAAGCTCTTCAAGAGGCCATAGACTCAATGGAGACCTTAATCACTTCAACCACAGGAACTTTGTGCTACTAATTCATCCAATAAGTCCAGATCAGAAGTCCTTTCGGATCATTAAGCACCACACATGGAGCTTGGTGTTTTAGGGCTTGAAAACCACCACTTTGGGACAAAAATGGCAACTAATGATCTAAAGATCAAGGTAGAGACTTTTCTACCTGAATGGAAGCTTCTCCCTGCGTAGAGTTCGGATCTACTCCTTTCCTTGAACTCTTCAACCACCTCTTTCTCCTTCTAAGCTCCAATCTCCTTCACAAGGCCAAAAACTCTCTTTAGATCAATAAGGGGGGATAGGGTCTCACTCTAATGCTCTTTGGAAGTGTTAGGGACAAAGGAGGCTAAGATAGAGTGTTTAAATAGGGTGAAAACACCCGGGTTAGGGTTTTTGCCCAACCAGGGCCTACTCGCCGAGTTCGGGGACCGACTCGTTGAGTCCAGAGTCCCATTTCTGCACCTTGACCCTCTCCTACTCGGCGAGTTGGCCCATCAACTCGCCGAGTCCAAGGAAATATATAAAGAAATAAATAGCAAGGAGTACGTACCGAGGACTAGGTGCTACATGCCGAGTAGCGAGTACTTGGATTCGGTAATTCATTTAGAAATGTGTTTAGGAAAATTATATTTGTCAAAATCATAAGTTAAATACCTAATTTTATTGAAATATATAACAAAATTTGATACATGTGTGTTAAATAATAAATCATTAAGTGTATTATACATATTAATCTTGAAATTCTTTATTTTTTTTTCTCTTTTTATGACAATTTTGACCCTTCGACCGAGTTTGACCGGGTAGGCCGAGTTTGACTTTGTTGACCGAGTAGGCCTGAGTTAGAGAGATTTTCACTGAGGTTGACCGATTTTTGATTGAGTTTGACTTAATCCGAGTTTTTTGCCGAGTTCACATAACTCGCCTCGGTGGAGGGCCGATTCTGAGTACTCGGCCGAGTGGGTCGAGTTTTGCAACACTGATGTCACGTATTCCATTACATATCCTTCACATGTTAGGATAGATGTCATGTTAGAGCACAAGTATGTTAGTGTCTGAGGTAACCCCTTTGTATATGTGTGTTGTATGAGACACTTAATGTCATTGTATGCTAGACTGGTAGGGTCTTGCTTGTTGACGTGTAGTATTGTTAGGGGTTATGGTTGGTTAGGGTGACAGGGGTAGACCAATTATCAGGATTACATTGTTTGACCGGTGAAGGACTTATTGAGAAGTAGTCAATGATAGGAAACTAGGGAAGACTAGTTGATAAGGGTATGGACATGCTAGTATTTTACGATGTTATTACGTTACATGATTATGTGATAGTGATAGATTGGGTTCGATGTAGTGTATGTTGGATAACCTGAGAAGTCTTGGCCTAATATCTGATTGTGATGTTCTTGTTTGATTGTTCACTCTCGGGTAGGCCATATGTTCAATTGTCTATCTGATCCATGACTACATGTGACTTTATGACTTATATAGAAAAAGTGTGGTTAGATCACAACACTTATAGAAAAAGATTGTTTTTGGATCACAACACCGATAGGAAAGACTATGGTTGGATCACAACACTAATAGGAAAGATTGTGGTTGGATCACAGCACTGATAGGAAGGATTAAGGTTGGATCACAACACTGATAAGAGAGACTGTGGTTGGATCACAACACTGATAGGAAAGATTGTGGTTAGATTACAACAATTAAAGGTAAGACCATGATTCAGACCCTGGCAAGAGAGTCAGGACTGGACCTATATACTCCCTAGGGTTGGGCTCGTTACACATGATATATGTATGTGGATATGAGATTTGTTTGCTCGGCACTAGAGTTGATATCTTGTGTGGATGCATTGTATGTATGGTGGAATATGTGGTATACTGGGGAAATCACTAAGCTTTATGCTTATAATTATGGATTAAACATTTTGTAGGTCGTTCGTGAAAAGAGCTCGCGGTATTGTACACACGCATCAAAGATGTTCGTTTCCGCAGTTTTTGTAAACTTAACTATGACATTGTATGGTTTTAATCAAATGGATGTTACTTGATGGTTTTTGAAAAAAAGGTTTTAATTGGTTTTTATATTTTAAAATTGAAAAATATCTTTGTAATTTTTAGGACATTACATTATGACGGTTGGTTTTGGAGGCTATTGTTAAGATGACATGTTGGGTGATATGAAACTTTTGAAATAGTTGACTTTGATGATCAAATATTGAGAATGGGTTCTTAAAGAGATTTGGTTGTTGGTAATTTTTTTTCGTGCTTCACTAATAGGAATAGGAATTTTGAATCTAGATGAGTAGATTAGCTTTTAAACCTTATTATATCTCTTTCTTTGTAATTATTTATTTGCTAACTTGTGATAATACAAATCATTAAGTTGTTAAAAAAAAGCACTTGTGTTTTCCTCAATCATGTAAGTAATATATCAACGAGGGAGTAAACATGTGTGGTCATACATCTCTACTTTTTGGTTGGGCGGTGTACTCCCACTGCACCACTGCATAGTGTGGTGGGCTGATGTGGCACTGATAGGTGTGCAGTAACACCATACTGTGCAGTGTGTTTTGTGTGGTTAGGGTTGCCATAGGAGACGAATTCACCGCATCCACCCCTATCTGTTGTAGCCATTGGTAAAAAATTGTTGAAACAATATAAATACCAACCATATTCAATGTTTTTTTTTTTTACCAAAACACAAACTTTCACAACTTCTATATCCATTTTAGCAATTTCACAATACCAGGTATCTTCTACTTCGCTGGATACATCGACATTACAAGACATTAGAAAAAATATGGAAAAACAATCGCATGTTATCGAGAACAAGAAATTGAAAGTTCACGTTCGATAATGAGAAAATTTGCTTTTACGGAGGAAACGTGAAATCAAACACAATCATCTTATAGAAGACTACTTTTTTTGATGATGTCGTGTACGCTGAAAAGTTTAGATGATTGTTCTGGACGAGGAAAGAATTATTCCTACGTATAGTTGATGACTTGAAGGACCGGTTTCCATATTTCAATTGAAATGGAATGCGAGAGGTAGAAAATGGTTTTCTACAATACAAAAATGGACAACCTCAATTCATCAGTAGTATACATAATGGGAGCAAACTCATAGGATGAGTATTTGAGGATGACTTAGAGGACCACGGGAGATCAAATGTTTACAAGTTTGCTAAAGTAGTGGTTATGGTTTACGTAAAACAATATTTGCACAAACCTATGATTAATGACATCCACCAATTATACACAACACATGAAAACAAACATGGGTTCCTTGGAACTAAAGGTAGCATTGATTGTATGCATTGGGTGTGGACAATGTGCCATAATGCATGTTACGGTTGGTATATTTGAGGCGATCATAAAGAACCAATGATAACTCTATAAGTAATCGTGTCTTACAGTCTTTGTATATGATATGCATTCTTTAGTGTTATGTGTTCCAACAACGACATTAATGCTCTAGATTAGTCCCGGTATTCAATGACATCTATCTTGGAAAGCCATATGATGTGTTGTTTCAAGCGAATGGAGTATCATACAAGCATGAATATTATCTTACTGATGAGATATATCATGAGTTATCTATATTTTTCAAACGTTGATACGTCTAAATGGCGATGAACGAATAAAACCCAGGAAACAATTAGGAAAGATGTGGAACGAGCATTTGGTTTCCTTAAGAGGCGTTGGCTGATACTCAAATTTCCAATACGATCATGTGATCCCAAAAGATTGCAAAACATAATGTATGTGTGCATCTGATTACATACTATGATTTTAAAAGATGAAGGAAAAGTGATATGTCATTATGATGAAAACAAAAAATTGCCATCCTTCAGAAGTGTATATTGGCACACAACAATACAATACATGACAAACATAAGGGAAATACATGATCGTGATACGTATCACAACATTCGAGCTGATTTGGTGGAACATATTTCTACAGCTAATATACACCCTGTTGATAATGATTTGTAAGTGGATTTTTATGAGGATACAAATGAAGATTTGGACATACATTTCGATGAGGATTCGGGCGAGTACTCAAACGATGATGTGGACAACAATTTTACGTGATGTAGTATTTTAACTATTGCTATGTTTTAGTTTCGTTTTTTATTTTAATTATGTAATTTTTATTTGAGATAATGAACTATTTCCATTTATATTATATATATATATATATATATATATATATATATATATATATATATATATATATATATATATATATATATATATATATTAAATTATTTACTTTATTTTTTTTATATTTCTTAATTTATATTTTTTAATTTTATTTTAAAAAACGAAAAGAAAATAGTGAAAAAATAAGGTGTTGTTTGTTTTTTTTAAAACACTTCAAACCACTTATTGATGCGCTGTGCAACACTTGACTCCTCGCAATTGTTTGTTTTTCAGAAGACTTCTAACTTAAAAATTGTTGCGCGTGTGATGCGTGACGCAACAACTGACCATCTGCTTCATACCTCTTCACACTTTACTTTCTCCACACCTTACTTTAACTTATTGCAGCAGTCTGCAGAGGTTAAAAAAACAAACATACTTTTTATTACATGTTGCAAATGTTTGGTCCCCCTCTTCTGCTATAATAAAGGGTTACAGAGGTGGTCCATAAACTTCAGACATTTTCGCTTTGAAAAAACAAACGACACTTAGGAGAAGACATATTTGTAGGTTAAATGGAGTGAAGGGAGAATAGAAAGAAATGATATACCCTGTGCATTTCACTTGAACTATGTATAAATCGAGACAAGAGACTTGCAACAAATAGAATATTATGTGTGATGTAAGATACATAAATAACCAATCAGGCTTCTATAATGGCCTTAGTGGATTTTATCAACTCCATTGGTGCATTTATAGCTTTGAACTCCTCCATCAATTATTTTGCATACTTCTTCTAGTAAATAATTAAAACACTTTATTTTGGCTTTCATGGACTTCCATTTCAAGCAAGGAAGACAAGGTATCATCTAAAAAACGTGTATCATTTCTAGTTTGAAATCCTCAACCATTTGTTCCTTATCTCATGTGGCCAAAATATCGCCTATATAGAAAGATACAATCACAACATATCTACCGTTTTCTTAACATGAAGAGTATCCTTACACAAGCTTCTTGTGAATCCCAAGAGCAAAAATGCTCATATACAATGTTGTACCAATCTTTTAAAGCTTGCTTTAATCCATAGAGTCTTCTAGAGAAAATAGACACTAAACATGATTTAGGTCGTTGTTGACCATTTGAACAAGAATGCATTTTTCCTTGCAATTCGTGAAACTTCACATATGGAAAATTTTGCAAGATTAAGTTGTGAAAAGACACATATACCATTGCCAATTGTGTCTATCATGATAGTCACTTTTGGAGAAAAGGGTGTACAGACGTTTGAGGTCTTCTAAAAGACAAACAGTCTGTGGGAACACGCAACGTGTAAACATCTTCCCGCCGTAGATATAAGTGCTCAAAAAGAGATTTATCAAAAAAACATACACCACCTAAGTTGTGTTTGTGTAACGCCTATCATCCATAAATAGTCATATATCACAACAAACATAACACCGTAATTTACTACGGAAAATAAAATATTACAAACTACACGAATAACATTAAACTTGTATACTACAACATACCTATTAGACTATAATCATATCATATTCATACATGTTCTTACAAAACATGAAAAAACTCATCACGAGTACTCACCATATGCATAACCCATGTAGTTATACCTTGATCGGACATTTTGGTTCCCATAATTCGGGTGGTGGTTGTTATAATCAACTGCCTTAATCACCACCGCCTCACGTTTCCCCTCTTTTTCTTGAACCGCCCCAAAAACAACCTCATTTGTTTCACTTTTCTCCTCAATATAAGTCTCGGGACCCGTTGAATAATGTTTCTGATGGTGTTGTTGACGATGTTGATGTTGTACTGGGTGCATTGGTTGTTGTACATTGAAGTATTGACCATTTTGCCCATTGTAAAGATACCGAGTTTGCTTAGAAGGTCGAGGTCTTTCCGTGGGCTCATATGGTTTTGGGGTTTCAAGTGGTGGAGGAGCATCTTGATGGGGAATCATGAAGCTTTCTTGCATAGGCCAAGTGTTGGAAAGTTGAGGGGGTTGTTGGTAATTCATTTGAAGTTGGGGGTGGAGTTTTTTCTTTTTGGAAGTATTAGAGAATAGAGTTGTTCCGGTTTTGATAACAAGTTTTCCAAGTGAATTAAATAAACCTTCTTCTTCTTCTTCGTTTTCGTGTTCGTTTTCTTCTGGTGGAATTAAAGGTGGTCTTACTGATTTGACTTTGACCGATCTTTGATATGTAGGAGGAATGTTGCTCATATTTGGTCTTGGATCCTATTATTTTAGGAATCAATAAAATAAAGATATTAAAGAAATGGAATATACTATATATCTTCTTTGCATAAATAAGTGATTAACCCTTACATGAAGTTGACAAAAAAAAAAAAAAAATAGTAGTTTCATTTTTACGTAATACAGAAAGAATAACTTAATAGAGAATTCCAGGGTAACGAGCATTCCCCATTATAAAGTCCAAACATTTTTACAAATTTACCATCATTTATGTTTTTTCCTTCCATATTCCCATCATCTTTTATTCTTTTTAAATCATAATTCATCCAAAAAAAAAAGGAAAGATGCCTTACACTTTCTGATGAAAACATTGCACAAATTCTTCGTTGTAACAAGGCTAACATGAAACCAAAGAAAACTGCAGCACCAAGAACTGCTATTCCTGAAACAATAATCAACCAATGTTAAATGCAACAAAGTTTGACCAAATTATGCAACAAAGTTTGACCAAATTGTAACCAGGAATTTTGCATATTTTAGTTTTAGAATGAAACATGGTTACATATTTTGTCTAAAAGCAACTTTGTTGCATAAACATAACACTTAATCAATGAACCAAATACTAATCTCAATTAGTGAACATATATATATATATTTTTTTTACCTAAATGGTGTTCTCCATCATATTGGTAAGAAGAACAATCATCCTCATGAAGTTGGATCTCTCGAATTGCTTGATTTCCTCTATCAATTACTAAAATCGAGCAACTACTGGCAACATATTTCACATCAAAATCATCTGAAAATTTTGCATTCTCACTTGGACCATCAATGTGACCTGTCCCACGTGCCCAATTTCCTCCAGCTATAGTTACAACCCCTGTGCATGTATTTTATTATATTTTTAACCAAAAGGGTAAATTTGTAAAAAGTTACAACTTTTTTCCAATTAAGTTTTTCCTACATTAAGGGGTTGTTTCTTCTTTTTCCAGTTAAGTCATGTATGGATATAGTGTTGTATACATAAAGATTGTTTCTTTTCTGATCCTGAGTAAATGACTATTTTACCCTTCTATTTAGAACATACCTGAATCGCTGATCTTTCTGATAGCCATATTCATGGTGTCAGCTACATAGACATTTCCTCTGTCATCCACAGTAAGTCCTTTCGGGTGATTCATCCGGGATTCTCTTGGCTTACCATCAATATGACCAAAATACCCGTCAACTGAACCAGCCAAAACCTTTGGTCTGCTATCTGTGACAATCATTCATTCTGATTTAGGAATATGCATCATGAAGTTTTCCAAGAAAAAACAAACATTTTGACAAAAGGAATAAGAATAAATGCAGAGGTAAATTTATTTTACAAGATTCAAAGTTTTGTATATTGTATGAGGAAAGAAAAAGGGAGTTTGGACTGGATCTAAAGAGAATAAAGTTTACTCATTCATTGGCAGGATTTGAGCTTTAGGATTAAAAAAAAAAAAAAAAAAAAAGTAGGCTAGCATATGAACAGAAAAATGGAATAAATTCTAACAAATAGTTGAAACAAGTTTTCTATACTTAAAGATGAGTATTCTTCTAAACAAAAGCAGTATCAAATCCTGAAAGTGGAGCCCTTATGAACTATTATTCTTAGACATTTCACGAAGCAATTTAACCCAGATTCATCTGCTCATAGCACCTAGATTGAAGTTCACATATTTTTTTATTCTTGAACTCACAATAATCATTAGTCATAATATTCAAAACGATTAACAAAACTGTAGAAACATGCATGCTGCTTTAAATGTGTCATATAAGATGATGGTGATAAACTATGACTTAGTAGTCGTTTTCATGATCAAAACTTGAGGATGAAAACAAGGGGAACATGAAACACATGTAGGATTTTTATAATATCAGATCCATATGATCAATTTAAATTTTATAAGAAGTATACTTACATGTTGATAAAGGTGTTGAGATTTTGTGAATATTGCTGTTTTCCGAATCTAAGATAAGAAGCTCCCCAGATGGAGTTACCTCCACAGAGTGAGGTTCGATCCCGAGTTTGCTTCCATCAAACACAGTTTCTACAGTATATCCACCTTCGTATTTCACCATTGAGCGACTCGAAACAGCTGTATGGATGTGAAGAACATATAAAAACACAAACCCAGTTCAAAATTACTAGCTCGTAGATCATGATTATAACAGAGGGGATGGGGAAAAGATGAAATTGAACAAACCCATGCTGATTTTGGTGGCAGGTTTAAGAGACCACAGCCATTTGAAAAGTGCAGACGCAATGTTCGACGCAATGCCACTGACAATTTCTGCAATTGAAGCAAGCAATCACTTAGCGAAGCGATCAAATCAAGAAAACAATAATACAAGTTTGGGGATTTATTAGGACTTACTTGCGGGTGGTGTTGCAGAAGCCAACGAGAATAATGATCCAGAAAACAGAAGAAAGAAAATTGGGAGACAACCCACCCAGTTTTTGCTGATCATGTTGTTGTTCTTCAACTATGAAACGTAAAGTTTGCATTTAAGAGGAAGAATAAAGCAAATCTCGCCACCTTCTTATACTTTCTGCAGATGATTAACGTGTTCCTTGAGGACAGAATTTCTTCTTCTTTTTTTACGTTTGTTGAGACCAACAGAGAGAGAAAAAGGGACAAATTAAAGGGAGGATGAAGAAGAGAAGTTCAGAAGGCAGTGTGCTAACGTAATAGAATAAGCTAAAAAGGGAAATGTAGTTAGGCGGTAGTACGTGTGTGTGGGAGGAGGAGTATCAATCTTCCTTAAAAAAAAAAAAAAAAAAAAAAAAAAAAAAAAAAAAAAAAAAAAAATTCAATTTATAGGAAGAAAATGATAAAATATAGTGTTTATTCGCTAAATAAAAATATTCTATGAAGTGGTAGAGTTTTATAACAACCCCAATTTTCTTTAGATTTTAATATAATAATAGCAATCATGAGTATAATTTAAAAAGGAATAATTATGATAGATTCAATATATCTCTTTAAGATTTACAAGTTACTTTTTTAATCGTGAATAATATATGAATGTTTTGCTTGTTTACCATATAATGTTCAAGCATGAACCATGTATATATGATTGATTATTACTAAAGGGTCACGAGACAACATATTATTTAAGGGTTTTGTGATTATATCTTTAGGTACTTGTATGATAGTTGGAATGTGATTTTTAATATCCTAGGGATTGTTGGTTATTTATTATGATCTCAAATCGATTGTGTTATCATACAAAATAATATATGATTATGTCTTTTGGTGCTCCACCTCCTCCTCTTTTCATCATGATGCGTGTTTAAGTTGAAGGTTAACATAGATGAAGGAAAACATGTAGATACATATGATCTCAACAAAAAAGATGAAATAGGAATATCATTAATGCTGCGAAAGAAGGTCAAGAAGCATTATTGAGGATCAATCCATCTTTTTTACAAAACAAGGCCAACAAGCTCACCACAAAAGGGAGAATTTGTGCATGAATTTGCATCTTTAATCTATAAGATAGGGCTAACAAGTATGATACGTAGTAATAAATTAGCATATGAGGGTCTGAATTATAAATCTATAATCGAATATGATTTTTATTATTTAAGATAAAAATTAAGTTTTCATGCTCTAATATTTTATTTGTATAAAAGCATTTTTAATAGTAACTTTTTTGAAAGATCAAATGTTAATATCCAACTCCAAAAATTAAAGTATCGTTTTCTATATCAATAATATCAATAATTTATAGTATTCTACTAAATGTGGTTTTTGAGTTTTAAGTTTTGTATAATTAACTCCTTTTATTTAATAATTTTTTTTACTCTCTTATTATGCCTAACCTCTAAAACTTTATTATTTTTTCAGTAATTATATTTTATCATTTTAATCTCCAATACTAAATATTAAATTTGTTGTGATCATATGATATTTTTATAACTATAAACATAATGATATTATTATTATTTTATTTTAAAAAAAGGACCTTAGATATTTATCTTTTTTGGTTTTATTTGTTTGTGGCGTTTTAATTTTATAAAATGAGACATTCTTGATGCTTTGCATATAAAGAAAACTTATCGTCTCCTTATACCATCTCATATCTTTTTTCTTTTTCTGTATGAAAACATACAAGACATGACATAAGAACCACTTAAGTATTACCAACCTTTGTGCGATGAAATAAAAAAGAAATATAGAATATATATACATTCAGTAACATTTATGTAATTTCATATATTATTATAGATTTTTCTTTTTTAGTATTTTTTCGTTAAATATGTCTTAATTTCATAAATAGTATATGTGCGTAAATATAACAAATTAGATTGGAAGGCTTTATAAAATATTTTATAACGATTAAGGTGAATTAGTTAATTTTTGTAAAGATTTTTTAAAATCAATAATTAAAAGTAATAATATTTTATTTGATAAAGTTAATGAAAAAATAATATAACAAAAGCACTATACATAAGATTGACAATTTAGATGTTCTAATAATACAAAGTATTTATCATCAGTTTTAAAAACAACATGTCGTTTAAGATAAACTTTGAGATTGTTTTATTTATAAATTTTGAAATTTATAACTTGCTAAAAAAGAAAATGTAAAAGGAGGTAAAACATTACAATCGAAGAAAAACATAGGAAGATACTTATGAATTATAATCATGTGGGTTAATAAAGTAAAAGAAGGCGAGAGAGGCATTATGTCGCCGTGGGGGGACACCCAACACACACACAAATCTCTATAAACCCCGACTCTTACCTTTAAAAATATGTTATGTCTTATCAAAATTATCCATAGCAACAAAGTATATATTATTACAAAACAATTTTAGGAAAAATGGATATACCAAAATTAAATATCCTTTTATCTTTTTTTATTATTCTCCTATCTATTTAAGATAATGGCACGTGTCAGGAAATTAAATTTAAATTTAATTGGGAAAAAATACTTCATTTATGGGGTTTTCTATAGACAAAATTGCAAGAATAATCCATGTGATTAGATCAAAATTGCTACTTTAGGCCAAACAGGTTTCGATTAGCACTCATAGTCTAAAGGTTTTCATTTTATTGTCACTTTGGTCCAATTTACTTTAAAGTTTTTTGTAAAGATGATTTTGCCCTTAGGTTTTATTTTTATTTTTTTTTAGTTTTTTATTTATTTAAATACTTTTATAATTAAAAGAAAAATAAAAAATACATATCTCTCTCTCTCTCTCTCTCACTCACTCTCTCTCCACTGTATCTTCTTCTCTATTGTGTCTTCTTATCCACCCAAAAAATGCTTTTCATCCTATTCATCTTCAAAAAAAATTCTCTTTTTTTTTAAACCAAACGCAAAATCTAGAGCTTGTAGCACCGATTTCGTAAAAGAATCCTAGTAATTACTTCTAAAATTCTCCTTAACGAACTTAAATCCCCAAATCAAAACCAGAAATTGAAGAGGAAACAGGGAATGGCCACCGATCACTAAACATGGAGCATCGATTTAATGGCGGTGGCGGAGCAAATCAATCGCTTGAGGTTGCACGAGATGAAGAACAGGCAGAGGAAATCACGTACCCATCATCTCCTTCATGGAGAACCCAAAATCTGGGTTCATTATTGGATCTACACAACTGGCATCCCCAATCGACGACTTTTAACCATATGAATAATGGTTTTAACCCTATTACATACAACCACGATTTTGATGGGTTCGTTTCTTTTATTTACGTTGATGCAGGGAAGAGGGAACTGTCAAAGGTGTGACCAAGTTTTCCAGTTGGAGATGGAAATGAAGACTGAAAGAGGGATTATTATCCAAACGCGAGATTGATTCTACCCATCAACGTCATTTCCTTCGAGGGAAAAACTAAAACAACATAGACATACCTCGTGTTCTTCGGATTTGGAATATTGAAGAAGAAAGGAGTCGTCAGAGTGTTGAGGTTGGTGATGTATCGGACCCATAAAGTTTTTTATAGAGAACGAGATGAGAGAGGGGCATGAAGAAGGTGGAGGAGATGAGAATTAGAGTTTTGGGTGTTGGAAGATGTGTCGTGGTGGCTGAAAAGGGGGTAGCGGGGATGAGATGGGTCAGTGAAGGTGAAGTTAGGGTTCCGACACTATGGTTATGACGGTCGACTTTGGTGGTTTGGATGGTGTTTGTCAAATAAGGAAAAAAAGGATGATAAATGGTTTTGAGAGAGAGAGGGGGGTAGGGAGAGAGAGAGAGACAGAGACAGAGACAGAAAGAGAGAGATGTTTTTTTTTATTTTAATTATAAAAGTATTTAAATAAAAAAAAACTAAAAAAAATAAAATCCAAGGGTAAAATCATCATTACAAAAAAGTTTAAAGTAAATTGGACCAAAATGGAAAGAAAATGAAAACCTTTGGACCATGAGTGCTAGTCCAAACCTGTTTGGCCCAAAGTAGCAATTTCGACCTAACCACAGGGACCATTCTTACACTTTTGTCTTTTCTATAAGTACCCCCTCCCTTTTCCAATTTCACCCCCTTATTTGATTTTTTGTCTTTTGTTTTGTTTCCTAATTTGTTTTTTTTGTTTTGTTGTTTTTGATTTATTATTAGACAAAATTGCAAAAATGGTCTCTGTGGTATGCAAATTTTTTGGGTTTTAGTCCAAACCCCGAGTTTTTTGGATTCATGGTCATTTTGGAGTGGTTTGTATGTGGAAATGGTCTCCGGATTTAACTTCCGTTAAGTTGTTGTTAACCCCCTCATGTGCCTCCCACATGAGGGTATATTTGTTTTTTCATTTCTAAGGGACCATTTTTGCAACTGAAAAAAATATAATCCCATTTAAAAAAAACTATTTATTTATTTCAATAATTAAAAAATAAAAAGGGTCTCTTTCTTTCTTTCTCTTTCTCTCTCTCTCTCTCTCTCTCTCTCTCTCTCCATTCACATCCATGTTTAGGGTTAGTGGTTATAAGAGAAAGTCTGCATTCTTATCATTAGCACCACCACTGCATCATCATTCTTGCACCACCATTTCCCGCCATAAACCCACCACTGGTAGCCTTGGACCACCGTGAATCACCACCATTATCCACCATGTTTGACCAAAAGCCCTCTCTTTCCCATCTCCTGTTCCGATAATCAGTCACCACCACCGTCGTTGTTGCTATGACCATCGAACACCACCCAACACCATCTTCCAGCCAAACCCACCACCACTAAACGCCCATCACCACAACTGTTGTGGAAGTTGTGTCCAACACAAGGTCCCAACACTTCCCCCTAGTTTAACTCGTCAAAAATATCAAGGAAACAATGCAATAGAAACCGAGTTCTCAACATGTTCACCCTTTGAATTCAGTGGGAAGAACGAGAACTCCTTCCTCTGACCCGAGTCAACGTCATTGACCAAAGTCAAAACTTTCCACATCCGTAGCTACTAGAAACAAGACCTAATCTTAGCGATAAATCACAATTAACCAGAGACGATGGCGGCTGTGGTTCTTCACCAACGGTTTTTTAAAGATTAAACCTAGAGAAACTTGTAGACGGAGGTGGCAAACGCTCGTGAACTATTTGGAAAACTGGTTTTCCGACGATTATCCGATTAGAATCTTCATGGGTCGTCAGAATTCCGATTATCGGGTTTCGAGGTTGAAAATGGACGCCACAGTATAATGGGTACAACGAAGATAAAGCTATAGAAGCTTGATTTTCCATTAATGGCAGATAAAACGAGGGACCGGAAGTGGAAATATGTGTTTAATTTCGAGTGTAACATCCCAAATTTCGAATCCAAAAATTTCGTATGTAATTAAGTAATTAAAAATTTCATTTACTAAAATCATTGTCAATATCAAATCAACCCATAAACCATCGTGAATAAGTCTAAAAATCACAATGCGAACACTAGTATAAATCAGAGTACAATTGTAACACCGTAAATTTCAAAACAAAATTTTCAAATTTTTATAAAACATAATTCATTTAATATTCAGAAACAACCATTTTCAATCGTTCAATCCAAGTAATACAAAATCCCAAGATCTCAAAATCATAAATCCCGTGCGTGTGTACTGATCAAGCCGGCGCCTTCCCACGGTCGTCAGTAGTACCTGAAACAATTAACATCAAACACTGTAAGCACAAAGCTTAGTGAGTTCCCCAAAATACCACATATAACACATATTAGCCACTCGAGGCTATAACTCTATGGGTCCGTGCACCCACATCTGTGAACTCTCAGGTTCTAACTCTGTGAACCTTACGGTTCTAACTCTATAAACATGCACAACATAAATCACATAGAAATAATGCAGTACAACACATAACATACATAACATACAAATACTTTGTCATATAACTCTAGTTACCTACTCAAGGTAAAGTATAGTGAGAAGACTCACCTCGTGTATCTCGGAATCACTGGTGCTCGATCTCCCGAGCTATCGTTCTCCTACAACACAAGCATATCTCTACTTAATACCACCTTAATCTTGGCTGACTAACACTACAGAGTAAAACTAGTCAATTCTGGACAACGGTCAAAGTCAACCCCTGACTGACTATACTCGCCGAGTCCCCAAGCTCAGAACTTCCCTCAATTCGCGACCTGACTCGCCGAGTCACCCCGAGACTCGCCGAGTCCAACAACTCTGAGTCCACTCGCACCCAACTCACCGAGTCATCCCTTGACTCACCAATTCTCGACTCAACCAGAAAATATTGGGATTCTTCGACAAGACTCGCCGAGTCCAAGAACAGACTCGCTGAGTCTAAGGCTATTTTCAACCTACTCGCCGAGTTGTTCATCCAACTCGTCGAGTTCCAGCTCATCTTTCAAGCAACTCGTCGAGTCCACCCTTGTGACTCGCCGAGTACCACCGGTCTGAATCCATATGAGTAACAGCCCAAGAACAAGATATTACCTCAAAAGAACGCCCCAACTGCAATGAAACTCGAATCCAAGCAAAGCCCCTTGCTCCAAGCCTCCAAACTCCCAAGATTTCTTCAATAAATACCCTTCAAGCTCCCAAATGCACTTTGATCCACACACACACACGAATACTAAGGGTTTCTGGACTTGAGGATGAGTAAAGAGGCTAGGGGAATGGATGTTAAGTTCTTTATATAGGGCTCAACCCCGAGAATTAGGGTTTTCTCCACTCAGTACCTACTCGCCGAGTCCATCTTTGGACTCGCCGAGTAGGCCACTTGACACGCGACCAAAGTCGCGACCCTACTCGCCGAGTCCATCCATGGACTCGCCGAGTTGCCCTTCAAGATTTACACTTTTAGCCCTTCAACTCTACTCTTGATATTTCGGGGTGTTACAATTCTCCCCCACTTAATTTAGGCTTCGTCCTCGAAGCCTACGACAACTCATCTCCAAAAATACTCCCACAACATGCCACCTGGACTTAACCGGACCAGGTCCCTCAAGGCATACCCATCGAAACTCGAACTCACTTTGTCTTTCCTTGCGGTGTCCTGACCACCGTCTCAACCCGGGCACTGGCTTTACCCCTTGATATCCACACACAACAACTGAGTACTTCCAATGATGCATCACTGCTCCAAATCTCAACAATCACTCGACCCATAAGAGCTAGAAAACCATGAACCATCGGATCCCTGATCCGAAACCCACTCTATCCATTCCATGCTGACCGAAAGACCCATTCTTCAATCTCAGAGTAACTCCCACGAGTCCTCTTCTTGCAATCACACGCACATGCTGCACTAGTCCTCGCACTCTCAAGTTAGGAAAACCCGTCACACTGACGACATCTCCAACATCCCCAGGGGGAACCACCACTACACACACGACTCCCTGATCAGAATCAAGCTGGGAGTCCCAGACTCCATCCCTGCATCCATCCTGAGACTCTTGGCTCTACACCCACGGAATCCCTTCCGCGTCCTCCGCAGTCACCCCAACATGATGTCATTCCATACCACCACCGCAATCACGCTGCTCAATGATTACCGATCTAACGACACCTCCTCCCATACAACAGCTCAAAGGGTGGCACACTGGTGCTCAACTGATGGTTGTTGTTGCAGGAAAGCTCTGCCAAGGGCAAATACGTGTCACAACTCTCTCCGAAATCTATTTATATATATATATATATATATATATATATATATATATATATATATATATATATATATATATATATGCCCGAAGTATGTCCTCGAGCGTCTGAATCGTTCGCTTGCTCTGCAGTGTCCTCAGACATCACCAAGGTAAACTCTACCTCATTTCTCATATCCCTCTTCGATACTGAACACCAGATCAACTTTTTGCCCCACAACTGAACCTCCAAAGGTCACACATATCATGACCCAAGATATCACACCAACTTCCTCCCTTTGACAAATATTCCGGCCCAGTGACTCGTAAGTCACTAAATTCTCTTCTCCTCATACGAAAAATACAATCCGATCGAAGATCGAATCAACTCTGACCTCTGGAGTCTGCTGCGCATATCTCCTGCGCACCTTGCTGAATCTCTCGACAGAGGCGGAGGCCCCAGCCTCGCCCCGGTTTAACCACTAGGCTCCAAAACTCAGTATTAGGGCTACTCAAGCCTAAAACTCCTCTGCATCGTACACTGATCAGAGAACACTCCATCATCACACTCTCTTGCTGTCTAGCGAGTTCTATGGCTTCTTGCAATATCACGACAGACTCTGACTAGTGAGTACTACGATTCCTCGTAGCACCACAACGCCAACCGACTAGTGAGTACTATGGCTCCCCGCAGTACCACGACTCCCACTCTCTGACTTGTGAGTACTACAGCTCCCTGTAGCATCACAACACCCTCTGACTGGCGAATACTATGGCTCCCCGTAGTATCACCCTATACCCTCATTCTCATTACAACGCCACACTATGCTCACTAACTCATGCACCGAAGACTATCATAGGTAGTTACAAACTTGCCCCAATATGCATTACAGACTCTAGCGGCAACCGCTATACGCAGAACCCATCTCTGCGGAGATCCACTTCCTTAAATAATTCCGTCTTGATGACAATACGCGAAGGGCTCCCACTGGAACCCTAGATACATGATACATCACTAGTCGCTTCAAACTCAAGACTCTAAATAACTCTGAAATCAAGACGCTATACGCGGAAACCACGGAACACCATCATCGAACATCACAATGTCCTGCCTCTACCACTGATTCTCCTACTCCCAGCACCATACATATACAACAATACATTCCTCTGAGCCTCATAATAATTCTTCTTTGTACCCAATGCGCAACTTTAGTGTATCCAGACACTCACTTGGAATACAAAGAAAGCGTTGATGCTTCAGAACACACTGATGATCCTCCGGAATCCTTTCCTCTACTGCTCAGAATCCATGCAAGAATACACATACCGACCCAGAAGTTGGCTGCTCGATGATCTTCTAACCACCCCAAACGGCATAAACAATCCATACTTCGACCCAGAAGTTCTCGACTGCCTATACTGTCATCACGAGCCTTCCACTTGAAACGACCCTGACCACCGCCAGATTCCTGTCCATTCGCCACCTACCGTGGAGACGCCCATCTCTCTCTCAAACATATACCACCTGCATTTTCTCGCCCTGCAACTTTCCCTAATCACCAATGACCCTGATCCCATGAATTCAAGCCGCAGGTTCCTGTATTCAACCCCTAACAGCTCTTGCACAAATCTCTGGTTCCCTCAATAAAATACCCGGTTCTCCCCCACTAGGGTTCGAACCGTCCCCAATTGGCATACAACCATCCTGCCAATTATTTTTACCTACAGAATCGCACCTGCCCCTAGCAAGTGCTGCGCAACGCCCGAAAATCCCCTTTAAGGAAATCAATCGATCTCATGGACTCTAAACCTCAGATGAAATCCTCAAGAACTTCTTGTCACGATGGCCTCTATTCGTTCCAGGTCTCATACCAATCCAATACCAAACAACTCAACTGTCCAATAACATCACTGACCCATAGACTGAGCCACGAATCATCATACTCCCCCACCTCGACTCATCAACCAATGTTCCAACACATGGATCGTCCCAAGAACACGGACCTACTCCCATATTCAATACCCAACATAGATCAAAAAGCATTGCACTGATAAACTCTACTGGACTCCCCACTAATACCATTACAATATGCCCTACTATACTCAAATAGGTGTAACGTGGTCCTCGACTATCTCAGTCCTAACTGACTATCAGCTCATGATAATCACTGCCTCGTGACACACATGCTACCTTACACTCTGGAGGGAAAATCATCATCAATGACAACCTGCAGGGTTTACCCCCAAACCCAAAACTTAAACATCATGCCTCTCATGTTTCGCACACGAACATAAATAACACCACTCAGGTCATGGAAGGTGACATCTCCTCTATCGATTGATTGCTCCACTCAGACCGAAATTCTCCCCTCCCTCTGACTCCTTACCAAAATACTCTGAAAGGCTCTCAACCTCCCTCTCAAAGTGAAACGACCCAAAAATACGACCCAAAAAAAATTTTGTTTTTAATATAATCAAAACTGTAATCAGAGTATCAAATAATAAAACCATGTGTGATGTATTCCAAAACATAATAAAATACTGAGCGGAAAACTGTATCATGCTAAATCAAATCAAACAACTAAATCAATCCCAGGTTAAAGCTGAGGCGGTGGTGTGTGCGATGCCGTCATCCCGAGCTCTTCCCTTTGCTTGCGGAAGTACCTGAAACCAAAACTGAAACTGTAAGCACGAAGCTTAGTGAGCTCCCCCAAAATACCACATACCATACATATCAATATCATATAAACACATATCGGGCCTTGCCCACTGCATCGGGACGAAGCCCGGAAACTGCATCGGACCGAAGTCCGGAACTGACTGGGACCTTGTCCCCTGCATCGGACCAAGGTCCGGAACTGACTGCATCGGACCGAAGTCCGGAACTGACTGCATCGGACCGAAGTCCGGAACTGACTGCATCGGATAGCATATCATAACAACTAGCATGAACACATATACTGCATACTACATCGGGCCGTAGCCCGGAACACATAATACATAACACATAAAACATAGCTCACAATTCCTGTCTAAGCCACGAAGGCATCAAACATACTAACTACTGCATCGGATCAAGTCCGGAAGCTACTGCTAACTGGACGGGCCGGCATTGTGGCCTTAGACCCGTCCCTACTGGAAGGAAACTCACCTCGTAAACTGGCGGCTGAGTGTGTGTCTCTGAAAGCTAACGGCTGCTGCTCCTGAATCTCCTCGGCTACAAGTCCATGAACACACTCAATCAAATACTAAACACTGCACCTGGGGTAAAATGACTCTTTTATCCTTGGTCAAAGTCATCTTACTTTTGGGGCTGACTCGCCGAGTTGGGCCGCCCAACTCGCCGAGTCTCACTCTCACTTCCAACTCATACTCACTGCGACTCGTCGAGTGTGGCATCGACTCGACGAGTACCCTCTTAATCCAAGAACTCAGACAATCTTCATCCGACTCGCCGAGTCGTATGAACAGACTCGACGAGTTGTTCTTGATCCTAAGTAGATTGCCTTGGACTCGCCGAGTTGTATGAACAACTCGTCGAGTCCCTCCATCACTGAGTCTACCCTCAACTCACTGAGTCCACTCTCTAACTCACTGGGTGCACTCGACACTGCTAAAAACGAAGGAGTCGGGGACTCGCGACCCGACTCGCCGAGTCGCTCATCCCGACTCGCCGAGTCGCTGCCATGCAGCTAGTTTTTACTCGATTTCTCTTGAATCCAACACATGCAAATGATAGATCTGGGTCCAATAAGCTGTTTTACCACGTAAAGTTTCCAACTTTACGTGCACAACCTCATGAATAAGGGAAATAGGGCTAAAAGATGCACAAAATGAGTAGATCCATAGCTAATATGCAATGTAACTCCAAAAAGACAGTAGATCTGGGCTCTACAACACCCCAACATTCAGATCCAAAGGTATTTCGACTTATTAAGACATTCATGCAAACATAAGGCTTGGAACAAACATCAAATAGCTCTTAGAAGAGCTCTAATGGAAGTTTAAAGCATATAACAAGAAGGGAACTCCGAAAATACCTCAATAAACTCAGATTTGCCCTTGGATCTTAGCACTACAACTCGTTTCCTTGCTTCTTTCTTCTTCTCCTTCTTCACACCTTCACAAAAATGGCACCAAATCACTTATAAGCTCTCAAGGGAGGATTAGGGTTCTCTCACTGTGTTCTCAGGGTGAAAGTGGCGAGAATGAGGCTATAATGTGGTTTAAATAGTGGGCAAACCCGGGGATTTAGGGTTTCACCCAGACGGACGGACTCGCCGAGTCCGGGATATGGACTCGCCGAGTCCCCGGCTCCCGCGTGCACAAAATACGCGACCCAACTCGGCGAGTCAGGCTAGAACTCGCCGAGTCCCTCTTGAAAACTTAGACAATTAACAATTAATTAACATACCGGGAACGGGTCGTTACAATTCTCCCCCACTTGTCTCAGACTTCGTCCTCGAAGTCTGCTACGGCTGGATCTGCGAATAACTCCGGGTAGTGCGTTCTCATCTCTTCCTCAGCCTCCCACGTACATTCAGATCCCTTCCGGTGCTGCCACTGCACCTTCACTAGCTGAATGACCTTGTTCCTCAAGGTCTTGATCTTCTGATCTAGAATCGCGACCGGCCTCTCAATATAATTCAGGCTGCTATCAACCTGAATATCCTCTAGGGGAACGACTGCTGACTCATCCACCAAACACTTTCTCAACTGCGACACGTGGAAAGTGTTGTGGATCTGACTAAGCTCCTCAGGAAGATCTAACCGATAAGCAACCCGACCCACCCGGGCCATAACCCTGAAAGGACCAATAAATCTGGGGCCCAGCTTGCCCCTCTTCCGGAACCTGATGACACCTTTCCAAGGTGAGACTTTCAGAAGAACCATATCTCCCACCTGGAACTCCAAGTCTGAACGCCTCCTGTCAGCGTAGCTCTTCTACCAACTCTGCGCAGTCTGCAGCCTACTACGGACCTGCTGGATCAACTCAGTCGTCTTGAGCACCACTTCGGTGCTCCCTATGACTCGCTGACCGACCTCGCCCCAGCAAATCGGGGTCCTACACTTCCTACCATACAGCATCTCAAAAGGAGGTCGATCAATACTCGCATGGTAACTGTTGTTATACGAGAATTCCGCTAACGGAAGATACATATCCCAACTGCCCCCAAAATCTAGAACACATGCCCTAAGCATGTCCTCAAGAGTCTGAATCGTCCTCTCGCTCTGCCCGTCAGTCTGAGGGTGGAAAGCGGTGCTAAAATGAAGACGAGTACCCATCTCGTCGTGGAACTGCTTCCAGAATCTGGAGGTGAAACGAACATCTCGGTCTGACACCACCGATACCGGCACTCCATGACGTGCCACTATCTCTCGCACATAGATATCGGCTAACTTTTCCGCCGATATACTCTCCTGGATCGGGATAAAATGGGCACTCTTCGTCAACCGATCCACCACTACCCATATCGAATCCACTCCACGTGCGGTCCTGGGAAGTTTGGTGATAAAATCCATGGTGATATCCTCCCATTTCCACACGGGAATGTCCAACGGCTGCATCTTGCCGTGAGGTCTCTGGTGCTCCGCCTTGACCTTCCGGCAGGTCAAGCATCTCTCAACATACCAAGCGACGTCCCGCTTCATGCAGGGACACCAATAATCAGGTCGAAGATCTCGATACATCTTCGTCGCCCCTGGGTGGATAGAAAATCGAGACTTATGAGCCTCGTCCATCAATACCTGCCGTACTCCACCCCAGTACGGTACCCACACCCTACTATGAAGCGTCAACAAACCCCGACTATCGTAATCAAACGATGCTACTCGACCCACTATCCTCTCACATTTCTGCCTCTCCTCCTTGAGGCCTTCCACCTGAGCCTCCTTGATCCGCTCCAACAGCGGAGTGATCACTGTCATCCTCATGCACAGATCCCTGATAGGGGCCGCCGACACTTTGCGGCTTAGGGCGTCGGCCACCACGTTGGCCTTCCCTGGATGATAAAGGATCTCACAATCATAATCCTTTAGTATGTCCAACCACCTCCTCTGCCTCATGTTCAGACTCGGCTGATCCATAAGATACCGCAAACTCTTGTGATCCGTGTATATAGTACAACGGACCCCATAGAGGTAATGTCTCCAAATCTTGAGGGCAAACACAACTGCCCCCAGCTCCAAATCGTGGGTAGGATAGTTAGCCTCGTGAGGCTTCAACTGTCTCGAGGCATAAGCTACCACATGGCCTCGCTGCATCAATACTGCTCCCATACCTGTGATTGAAGCATCACAGTAGACTACGAAGTCCTCTACTCCTTCCGGCAAGATAAGGATCGGTGCCTCGCACAATTTCTGTCTGAGAGTCTCGAACGCCGCCTGCTGCTCAGGCCCCCAACGGAATACCACCGACTTCTTGGTTAGTCGGGTGAGTGGCACTGCTATCTTGGAGAAGTCCTGAATAAATCTCCGATAATACCCTGCCAACCCTAGGAAGCTCCGAATCTCAGATGGAGACCTCGGGACCTCCCACTGCATCACGGCCTCAATCTTGGCCGGATCTACCAAAATACCCTTCTGGTTGACGAGATGGCCAAGAAACTGCACCTCGCGCAACCAGAACTCACACTTGGAGAACTTTGCGAAAAGTCTCTCCCTCCTCAAAGTTTCCAACACCTCCCGCAGGTGCTCCTCGTGCTGCCCCTGAGTCTTGGAATATACCAAGATGTCATCTATGAATACTATCACCGACCGATCCAACATCGGTCTGCACACGCGGTTCATGAGATCCATGAACGCGGCTGGGGCATTGGTGAGCCCAAATGGCATCACCACGAACTCATAATGACCATACCGGGTCCTGAAAGCAGTCTTCTGTACATCCTCATCTCTAACCCTCATCTGATGATATCTAGAGCGTAGATCGATCTTGGAGAACCAAGACGCTCCCTGAAGCTGATCAAACAAATCATCTATCCTCGGAAGTGGGTAACGGTTCTTCACCGTTACTTTGTTCAACTCCCGATAGTCAATGCACATCCGATGCGACCCATCCTTCTTCCTCACAAATAAGATCGGCGCTCCCCAAGGCGAACTGCTCGGCCGAATGAAACCCTTGTCTAACAGCTCCTGAAGCTGTGTAGACAACTCCTGCATCTTAGGGGGAGCTAGCCGATATGGTGCTTTGGCTATCGGAGCCGCACCAGGAACTAGATCGATCCTGAACTCAACCTGTCTCTCTGGAGGTATCCCCGGAAAATCCTCGGGAAACACATCCGGGTAATCTCGAACAATAGGAACATCATCAATCGTCGTCCTGCCCTTCTCCCGGGCATCCAAGACGTATGCGATAAAACCGGCGCAACCCTGCTGAACATAGCGCCTCGTCCTTGCGGCGGAACAAAAGATCGGACCACGTTGTGGCCTCTCGCCCTGAATCACTAACTCTCCCCCACTGGGAGTGCGAACCCTCACTAGCTGAAGCTCACAATCAATCACCGCCCCATTGGGGCTTAGCCAATCCATGCCCACGATAACTTTATTCCCTCGCAGGGGAATAGGAACCAGGTCCACTGAAAACTGCTCATCGAATATCTGAAGAGAACACCCTCTATGCACTCTGCCGACCCTCACGGTCCTATCATCTGCTATCTCAACCTCTAACGGACAATCCAGTTCCCCTGGAGCTCTGCTAAATTTCTTGCTAAGCGCAAGCGATACAAATGATTGGGTAGCTCCCGAATCGAACAATACCAAAGCAGAAATGCCGTTCACCAAGAACGACCCTAAATAAAGCATATCATCAAGAAATATACAAACGATAACAATAATAATCAAAAGGTGAAGGAAAGATACCTACCCGTCACCACATCAGGAGTCGCTCGCGCCTCCTCTGCTGTCATCTGAAACGCCCGGCTCTTCGCTGCTGGTGCATCAGATCGGCCCTGCCGGCCATCTGTAATCCTCAAGGTGGCAGGGGCAGGTGCAACCACCTTCCCTGCTGCAGCTAGACTGGGACACTGGGACTTTTTATGTCCCCTCTGATTGCATTGAAAGCAAATCAGGTCTGATGCTAAAACCGCAGTAGCAGGGGCCGTACAATCCCTGCTCATATGCCCAATCTGACCGCACTTGTAGCAGCCGGAACTCCCTGCCTTGCACGCCCCCTCGTGCATCCTCCCACACTTGCCACACCGACCGTGGCTCTGCTGACTCCTGGACCTGTGATCTGAAACCTTGGGCTTTTTGCCCGCACTACCTGAACCCGAAACCGCCTCCGGTTTCCTCTTCCTCTCCATCTCGAGATCAATCTCCCTCTCCCTGGCTCTAGCAATCATGTCATCCAGTGTTTTACAACTGGACCGGCTCACAAACATTCGGATATCACTCCGCAACATCTCATGATAACGGGCCTTCTTCATCTCCTCATCGGCTGCATACTGAGGAACAAGAAGAGCCCTCTCCCTGAACTTGGCGGTGATCTCCGCCACTGACTCGGTAGTCTGAGTAAGATCCTGGAACTCCCTGGCTAGCTGCTGCACCTCAATGACCGGTGCAAACTCCACCCTGAACCTGGTAGAGAAATTAGTCCAGGTCATAGCATCCAACGCCGCATCATCCCCGATGGCGTGTCCGACCTCCTCCCACCAATCCCGTGCCCTGTCCTTCAGTAGACAGGACGCCAATCTGACCTTGTCCCCCTCGGGACACCTGCTAGTGCGGAAGGCGTTGGCCACATCCGCCAACCATCTAGTACTCGCTATGGGGTCCCGCGCCCCATGATAGTCTGGAGCTCCGCATGCCCTGAACTCCCTGAATGTAAGAGTGCGCGACCCCATCACGGTCGCCATCTCAGCCCGGAAAGTATACAGTCTCTCATCCATCATCTCCAAAATACCCTCCTTGATCGAACCGAAGATCACAGGAGTCTGCTCCAATATGATGCGGGTAACCTCAGAAGAAAGGAACTCTCTGGTCTGCTCATCCATCTGCCCGACCTCCGGGCCTGATCCCGATCCTGATCCCCCTCCGGCATCTGAGCTGCCGCCTGCTGGTCTCGGGCGCAAAACTACCATTCTGAAACATGTCATAACAACATCAGAACATTGAAATATCTCAAGGGATCATGACACTGCTACTAGCTTCCTGGTCTTGTCTTGGCCTTCCTTGATTCGAGTACGGATCCTCTGCTTTCAGTAGTACGGGCCCATACTACCTTCCACATCTATCCGTACTTTCCTCAAGAACTGCCTTGACTCCACCAAGTCACTTCTACTACTGCTATTCTCTGCTACTCTCATCCTAGGCTTGCCCTAGGAAAATCTCAGGCTCAACACAACTGGTCCTCAGCTGCTGAAGGTTTCCTCATAACGCCAATTAGCCATTACCTAAACACCATCACATGTGATGAGGATCAGATAATCCTTCGAGTAAAAGACCCGTCCCTATAACGGTTGGACTCAAACAAGAGCTGCGCAATAGGGCCAGTTCCAGTACTCTGAGATTATTCAATCCTAGTCACATGTGGTGTGACGTGTTCACCTAATGGCTAACTCCCATCACTCGGAACCCCACTAAGCACAAAGCAAGTAGCATTCGGACACGGAAAACAGACTCAAGCAAACTATTCTCATAACAAGAAACTGTACTAGCATAAGATGCTAAGCTCCTGCTATCAGGCATAACCTAATCAGGTTATCCTACTGCTGTCTACTCAGTACTAGCATGCAATACTCATAAATCTGTAACACATAAGCAGGCACATAAGGCATTCTCCTAAATCCTTAGTCCTATACTAGCATGCTGTTCTACTAAAACTGAAATTGAACAAATAACTTGTATGGGTAATTTGGGAGTACTTACTTGAGCTCGGCTGACCGCATGCACACACCTCTATCTTGTTTAAAAAAAATTCTTCCCTTCTAAGTACTTTCAAAATTCTTTTTATAAAACGTTTTTATTTTAATAAAATCTTTCATTTCCCTTAGTTTGAGTTCAGATACACCCGGAAGTGTATCCAAATCCCTCAAACCAGGGCTCTGATACCAACTTGAAACGACCCAAAAATACGACCCAAAAAAAATTTTGTTTTTAATATAATCAAAACTGTAATCAGAGTATCAAATAATAAAACCATGCGTGATGTATTCCAAAACATAATAAAATACTGAGCGGAAAATTGTATCATGCTACATCAAATCAAACAACTAAATCAATCCCAGGTTAAAGCTGAGGCGGTGGTGTGTGCGATGCCGTCATCCCGAGCTCTTCCCTTTGCTTGCGGAAGTACCTGAAACCAAAACTGAAACTGTAAGCACGAAGCTTAGTGAGCTCCCCCAAAATACCACATACCATACATATCAATATCATATAAACACATATCGGGCCTTGCCCACTGCATCGGGACGAAGCCCGGAAACTGCATCGGACCGAAGTCCGGAACTGACTGGGACCTTGTCCCCTGCATCGGACCAAGGTCCGGAACTAACTGCATCGGACCGAAGTCCGAAACTGACTGCATCGGACCGAAGTCCGGAACTGACTGCGTCGGACCGAAGTCCGGAACTGACTGCATCGGACCGAAGTCCGGAACTGACTGCATCGGATAGCATATCATAACAACTCGCATGAACACATATACTGCATACTACATCGAGCCGTAGCCCGGAACACATAATACATAACACATAAAACATAGCTCACAATTCCTGTCTGAGCCACGAAGGCATCAAACATACTAACTACTGCATCGGATCAAGTCCGGAAGCTACTGCTAACTGGACGGGCCGGCATTGTGGCCTTAGACCCATCCCTACTGGAAGGAAACTCACCTCGTAAACTGGCGGCTGAGTGTGTGTCTCTGAAAGCTAACGGCTGCTGCTCCTGAATCTCCTCGGCTACAAGTCCATGAACACACTCAATCAAATACTAAACACTGCACCTGGGGTAAAATGACTCTTTTATCCTTGGTCAAAGTCATCTTACTTTTGGGGCTGACTCGCCGAGTTGGGCCGCCCAACTCGCCGAGTCTCACTCTCACTTCCAACTCATACTCACTGCGACTCGTCGAGTGTGGCATCGACTCGACGAGTACCCTCTTAATCCAAGAACTCAGACAATCTTCATCCGACTCGCCGAGTCGTATGAACAGACTCGACGAGTTGTTCTTGATCCTAAGTAGATTGCCTTGGACTCGCCGAGTTGTATGAACAACTCGTCGAGTCCCTCCATCACTGAGTCTACCCTCAACTCACTGAGTCCACTCTCTAACTCACTGGGTGCACTCGACACTGCTAAAAACGAAGGAGTCGGGGACTCGCGACCCGACTCGCCGAGTCGCTCATCCCGACTCGCCGAGTCGCTGCCATGCAGCTAGTTTTTACTCGATTTCTCTTGAATCCAACACATGCAAATGATAGATCTGGGTCCAATAAGTTGTTTTACCACGTAAAGTTTCCAACTTTACGTGCACAACCTCATGAATAAGGGAAATAGGGCTAAAAGATGCACAAAATGAGTAGATCCATAGCTAATATGCAATGTAACTCCAAAAAGACAGTAGATCTGGGCTCTACAACACCCCAACATTCAGATCCAAAGGTATTTCGACTTATTAAGACATTCATGCAAACATAAGGCTTGGAACAAACATCAAATAGCTCTTAGAAGAGCTCTAATGGAAGTTTAAAGCATATAACAAGAAGGGAACTCCGAAAATACCTCAATAAACTCAGATTTGCCCTTGGATCTTAGCACTACAACTCGTTTCCTTGCTTCTTTCTTCTTCTCCTTCTTCACACCTTCACAAAAATGGCACCAAATCACTTATAAGCTCTCAAGGGAGGATTAGGGTTCTCTCACTGTGTTCTCAGGGTGAAAGTGGCGAGAATGAGGCTATAATATTTAGGGTTTCACCCAGACGGACGGACTCGCCGAGTCCGGGATATGGACTCGCCGAGTCCCCAGCTCCCGCGTGCACAAAATACGCGACCCAACTCAACGAGTCAGGCTAGAACTCGCTGAGTCCCTCTTGAAAACTTAGACAATTAACAATTAATTAACATACTGGGAACGGGTCGTTACACAAAGGACGCCTCTTCGAACTCAATCATGGCCCACAGGCCTAAAACCCACAACATCCAATCTCTACCTCATCAATCGAGACCGGATAACCGGAGAACCATAAGCATCATTCACTACGAACCATGGTACCCATCCCATGACATCTCTTCTCAATATTCTCTGTTGTATGGTACCCGAACCATAGCATCAATCCTTCATCTGCTCCGATGTATAGTACTCGAACCATAGCATCACTCCTCAATCTGCTTCGATGTATGGTACTCGAACCATAGCATCAATCCTTCATCTGCTCCGATGTATGGTACTCGAACCATAACATCACTCCTCAATCTGCTTCGATGTATGGTACTCGAACCATAGCATCAATCCTTCATCTGCTCCGATGTATGGTACTCGAACCATAACATCACTCCTCAATCTGCTTCGATGTATGGTACTCGAACCATAGCATCAATCCTCCACCTGTTCTAATGTATGGTACTCGAACCATAACATCACTCCTCAATACACTCATTAGAAACTTCAGAATACCCTCTGTATCAAGTATGGTTCCTCTGCTTTCAGTAGTACGGGCCCATACTACCTGCCACATCTACCCATACTTCCCACACGGACTATCCTAGAGCTCCTGAGTAGCTGCTCGACCTTCTCGATCCCCAATTCCGTCGCGTGCTTGCTCTCCAGCGAAATTCTCTACTCTGCCAGCGCACTCATCTGGCTACAGATACTCCCTAGGCTCTTCCTAGATTCTCACACTTCTCTGCCATCAGCTGCTGAAGAGCTCCTAATGATGCCAGCCATCTACCTCCTGAATATCGTCATATTCGCTTGGTAGCTGACTCCCATCATCGAGAGTTCCACAAAGCACGAAGCAAGCAGCATTCGAGCATCAAAGGATATATATATATATATATATATATATATATATATATATATATATATATATATATAACTCACTCTGGGTGATAACTCCGCTTGCTCAGCTCATCCCCGAAAGTACCACCGAACTCTGCAACTCTTTCCCTCGCGGGTTTTACTACTCCTTTGCTAAGTACCACGGTACTTATCTAGGTATCTCCCCAAAATTACTCTTCTACTCGAATCCCCTCAAGGACTCCAACTAAATATTCTCACTCATCACATACTCAAAAGCACATCGCATAAAACAACAATTCTTAGGCTAAGGCATCACAAATCAGGCTACTCTAGTCCTAAGATATGGAATACCTAGCCTGTCTCTAGCATGCAATAATATCTCACAAAGTGCATCATAAATATCTCATAACACAAAAGTAAGGGTATTTTGGGGATTCACCGTTCGGGCACTGGCTGACCGTACACACCTTCCACTCTGCTTGTCTCCAAAACTTCTTTTTCTCTTTAGAAAATTTGTAGTTTTGGTTGTAAAATTTCTCAAATCCTCGGTTTGAGTTCAAATACGCCCGAAGGGGCATCCGAATCCCTCAAACTAAGGCTCTGATACCAAATTGTAACACCGTAAATTTCAAAACAAAATTTTCAAATTTTTATAAAACATAATTCATTTAATATTCAGAAAACAACCATTTTCAATCGTTCAATCCAATTACTACAAAATCCCAAGATCTCAAAATCATAAATCTCGTGCATGTGTACTGATCAAGCCAGCGCCTTCCCACGGTCGTCACTAGTACCTGAAACAATTAACATCAAACATTGTAAGCACAAAGCTTAGTGAGTTCCCCAAAATACCACATATAACACATATTAGCCACTCGAGGCTATACCTCTATGGGTCCGTGCATCCAACTCTGTGAACCCTCAGGTTCTAACTCTGTGAACCCTCAGGTTCTAACTCTGTGAACCTTACGGTTCTAACTCTGTAAACATGCACAACATAAATCACATAGAAATAATGCAGTACAACACATAACATACATAACATACAAATACTCTGTCACATAACTCTGGTTACCTACTCAAGGTAAAGTATAGTGAGAAGACTCACCTCGCGTATCTCGGAATCACTGGCACTCGATCTCCCGAGCTATCGTCCTCCTACAACACAAGCATATCTCTACTTAATACCACCTTGATCCTGGCTGACTAACACTACAGAGTCAAACTAGTCAATTTTGGACAACGGTCAAAGTCAACCCCTGACTGACTATACTCGCCAAGTCAACCCGATGACTCGCCGAGTCCCCAAGCTCAGAACTTCCCTCAATCCGCGACCTGACTCGCCGAGTCACCCCGAGACTCGCCGAGTCCAACAACTCTGAGTCCACTCGCACCCAACTCACCGAGTCATCCCTTGACTCACCAATTCTCGACTCAACCAGAAAATATTGGGATTCTTCGACAAGACTCGCCGAGTCCAAGAACAGACTCGCTGAGTCTAAGGCTATTTTCAACCTACTCGCCGAGTTGTTCATCCAACTCGTCAAGTTCCAGCTCATCTTTCAAGCAACTCGTCGAGTCCACCCTTGTGACTCGCCGAGTACCACCGGTCTGAATCCATATGAGTAACAGCCCAAGAACAAGATATTACCTCAAAAGAACGCCCCAACTGCAATGAAACTCGAATCCAAGCAAAGCCCCTTGCTCCAAGCCTCCAAACTCCCAAGATTTCTTCAACAAATACCCTTCAAGCTCCCAAATGCACTTTGATCCACACACACACGAATACTAAGGGTTTATGGACTTGAGGATGAGTAAAGAGGCTAGGGGAATGGATGTTAAGTTCTGTATATAGGGCTCAACCCCGAGAATTAGGGTTTTCTCCACTCAGTACCTACTCGCCGAGTCCAACTTTGGACTCGTCGAGTAGGCCACTTGACACGCGACCAAAGTCGCGACGCTACTCGCCGAGTTGCCCTTCAAGATTTACACTTTTAGCCCTTCAACTCTACTCTTGATATTTCGGGGTGTTACAACTGATGGGTATTGGTCATAAGACATCCTATGTGCTCATACAAACTCTAATGCTTGGATCTAGGTTTCTCTATTGTACATGCTTTGAATCCAAGACTATAAACCCTAATTCTAGCATTCAAGTAATCATATTAATACGTAATTTGGTTTAAGATCATACCTTGATTGTTATGTAGCAATAACAATCCCAAATCTCCTTGTAATGACTTTGGAATGCTTAGAGTCATAAGTGGTACTCCTCTAATGGCTTACAAAAACCAAGAGCAAATGGAGAAGGTATAAAGAGAAGGGAGAGAGGTTAGAATTCGTCCTTAGGGCTCCTTGGGAAGGGATACACGAATTCATGAGCCAAGGGGTGTTTATATACGTGTAGAGATAGGGTTTCAGTCATTATCCTTATCTAGTTGCTTATCCACAAAGCAACCCATAAGATAATCCTTGAATCCTTATCATAGTCGAATTCTAAGGCCTTATTGTTGGATAAGGTGTCTAAGTCCATAACTATTTCTGGTATGTACTTGACCCGACCCGACATGGTCCATTTGGGTTGCATGGCACCATGCAATTGGATAGACTAAATGAGAGAAATAACACTTGGAGATTATTAATATATTATAAGTTCTAATATATTAATAATATTATTTTATTAGTTTGATCAAGAATTAATTTAGAATTAATTATGTGATCAAAAGATAACTAATTAAATATATGGGTTGATTATGTAAATCATCCATATCTTGTATAGTGGGCTAAAAGGCTCCATGGACTATCAAGTTGGGTTCCACCCATAGGATGCTCCATGGGAGTTACAAACCCATGGGTCATGAAAATGAAGAGTCATGATGCATTAGGGTTTAACCCTAGATGTGTCAACACTATATAAGTAACATGTTCTCCACCTAAAATCGGCTACACTAAGAAACAAGAGGGCTTGGCTGATTTTGAGAAGTGTGTGTTTTCTCATAAGTTCTTCCAAGAGCATTTGGTGTTGTGTGAAGCATTTGAGGCATCACACTTGGGGTGCTAGGCTCACAAGGTTTCAAGGAACACAAACAACAACAAGGTAAGTTATTCTATCTATACTTTATGTTAAAATTGTTCCCCATGTATGCTAGATAGGAATATAACCTTGGAATTCAACTTTGCATGATAATTAGACAAACATAGATCCAAGGTTATTAGGGTTGCATGTACACTTAGGAAGTGTTAGAATGCTCAAAACCCATCAGTGGTATCAGAGCCTAGGCTTGTTTGCTCTTATTTGTGCTTAAAAGTTGAAAACAGAATCGGAAATCTTGCTGTCTGCGAATGGACTCGTCGAGTTCATGAGTATCTTCAACCAACTCGGCGAGTCAGTTCATGCACTCGGCGAGTAGGGTCGACTGAGTGCAGAATTCCGATTTAGTTGCTGGAAATGAATTAGAAACATTACCCTAAACTGTTTTGGTAATTGAAAACTTGTTTTTGGTGGTGTAATGTCTTGGCTAATTCATTTACAACAACTAGTTATCAAAATTACAAAGTTTTAAATGTAATTTTTGATTGTGTTCATATTCATGTTCTTGTTCTTATGATGTTTTAGATGATCATAGGAATTATTTGTAACCTATGTGGTAGATTAATTCTTGATCATAATGTGTTTTAATGGAGTCCATAACTTATCCTTAAGTTATGGAAATCCAAGAGTCACACTTGAATTAAAACCATTAAAAACACAAGAGTTAGAAAAATGAAGAGTCTTCATTTTATTACTCTATTAAACTCATAAGTTACAAGAAATGAAAAGTTTTGAAAGTAACAAAACTTGCCCTCAAGTTTTGGAACAAGTAAAGTTAAGTTAAAACTTTAAGTTCCAACCCCTAGAATTTTAAAAGTTAAAATTCAACCCTTATACTTATATTATGATGATTTACTAATTATATATATATATGTATAAGAATAAAGTCGTCTTACCGCTAGTACGCCTCATTCACGAAGCCGGTCTATAAGGTGGGTATAAGGTTGTTGCCTATAAAATGGTGACTTAATGGGTGTATAGTCTCACCCACCGCTTGCTTGACTGGTGGAGGGTCGTTAGCCGAACGGGTAAGACAAGGACTTATAAATTCTCATTCAAAGTATGATGAATATAATAAAGTAACTAAATGTTTATTAAATTCCCAATCTTAGTTACTTTAGGAAAATGTGAATAAGGTGCTAATCCATGAAATTACACTTTACACTTTGTCTAAGTCGTTGGTGGAGCGTATGTGGTTAACCGGCACACTAACTTGGACTTAACAAGGTAGGTAAAGGGTGACTTAAGGTTTATTATAGTATTGGTGGAGCGTGTGTGGTTTACCGGCACATCGATTGAGTGATAAACTTTAAGGGTACCTAGTGATTTGCATGGTTACTTCACACCTCGTTTTGTGATCCTCGGCATCCCAGTCACAAAACCTGGAGGGCACTCTCGAGATTGAAACATACCTTTGAAAAGTTCATTGGATCTCAAAGAATCTAGGAATTTCTAAAACCAATAAAAACTAAATATCTAATATTTCGGTTTTCGTGGTGGAAATTGGTCAATCGTCATTCACCTACCTTTCAAATATGGTATAGCTTAGATTACGGCATACCTCTTCTAAGTTATATTATATTGTGATTGGATCCTAGCCTTAATATTACATTTGGGTGTTTTATTAAGGACTCTCTTAAATCTAAACTAAACTTGTTCTTCTCTTTCAGATGTCTTCAAATAATGCTTCTGGCTCGAATCCTAATGGCTCCTTTACTCTTATGAGTTTGTGTGGGAAAGTCACCTTTGATGGATCCAACTTCAATAAATGGATCAGAAACATCAGGATGATTACCCGCTACGAGGACAAAGAATATGTCCTTGACAAGGAGCTTAAGGAAATTGATGAGTCCACTGCAACTCCACAGGAGATCGCTGACTTTCATACTCATGAAAGAGATGCAACCAAGGTGGCTTGCATCATGTTGGCCACCATGACAGCTGAACTCCAAAAGTCTTATGAGGATTTCTACCCTTATGAAATGCACCAAGATTTGATGGAAAGATACCATCAAAGTGCACGACAAGAGAGGTACGAAGTCATCTGCTCCATGATAACAACCATGATGAAGGACGGAGAGTCCGTCACGAGCCACATGCAGAAAATGCAAAGGTATGTGGATCGTTCGCTGAAGCTCAATGTGAACTTCCCTGAGGAGCTTGCAATAGATATCATTTTGCACTCCTTACCATCGTGCTATTATCAATTCCGCATGACATATCACATGAACAAGGAAGAGGTCACCCTCAGCAAACTTCAGGGACTTCTCAAGACCGCAGAAACAGGTCTTAAGGGGAAGTCGGTTGCTATCACTCCTACTCCAAACTCAACTCCGGTCTTGGCAATTGGGCAAAGTCAAGGGAGGAAGAGAAAGAGATCTTCGAAGGGTACCAAGGCTCGGACCCTTGATGGCTCTTCTTCAAGTGGAACCAAGAAAGGTTTCATTACTCCTTCTTCTGACCCAAAAGAGGCTGAATGATTCTATTGCCATGAAAAAGCTCATTGGAAGCGGAACTGCCCAAAGTACCAGCAGGATGTGAAGGATGGGAAAGTCAAACCCAACCATGCAGGTATTTACACTATCATTTCTAATAACTCACCCCATTCGAAATCTTGGGTCCTTGATACCGGTTGCGGTATTCATATTTGTTGTGACTTGCAGGGACTAGGAAGAAGTGAGAATGTGGAGCAAGGAAGAATAAACTTAATCATGGGGAATAGGAAAGTTACACCTGTCACCAAGATTGGAGTTTATACTTTATCGCTAAGTAGTGGGTTAAATTTAGATTTGAATAAATGTTGTTATTCGCCAGAAATGGCAAGAAATATTATTTCCTTTCATGCATTGTACAAATAAGGTTTCACCTTTTCGTTTGATAATGAAGTTGGTTCGATTAATGCTTTCTTTAATAATGTACTTTATTTTAAAGCATTACCTTGTGATGGTGTGTATGAAGATGTATCTGTTGTAGATAACTTGGGAAATAATGTTTTGTGTATTGATTCTACTAATAATAATAACTTGGATAAAGCATCACTATGGCATTGTCGTCTTGGACATATAAGCAAGAAACGCATAGGCCAACTCCAAAAAGATGGAGTCTTGGAGTCGTTTGACCTAAAGTCAAATGATAGTTGCGAATCATGCTTACTTGGAAAAATGACAAAGTCACCCTTCACAAGCTCGTGTGAAAAGGGTGAAGGTTTGTTGGACCTTATACACACGGATGTGTGTGGACCATTCAAACATGCCACAAGGGATGCTAATCGTTATTATTTGACTTCTACTGATGATTACAGTAGATATAGATATGTCTACTTAATCAAGCATAAGTCAGAGACTTTCGAGAAGTTTAAGGAATTTAAACAGGAAGTCGAGAATCAATTGGGAAGGAACATTAAGATGCTTCGATCCGATCGGGGTGGTGAGTATCTTAGTTCAGAGTTCCTCGACTATCTAAGGGAATGTGGGATTGTCTCACAATTGACACCTCCCAGGACACCGCAGTTGAATGGTGTGGCTGAGAGGCGTAATCGAACCTTGTTGGACATGGTTCGTTCCATGATGAGTCGAGCTTCGCTACCAATCTCATTCTGGGGGTATGCCTTAGAGATTGCCGCCCATATCCTTAATCTAGTCCCTACAAAGAAAGTTGCCAAAACTCCTCACGAGATGTGGACTGGTAAAGTACCTAAACTAGACCACATCAAGATTTGGGGTTGCGAGGCTTTCGTGAGACGCGAGACTCATGATAAGCTCGAACCCCGAAGCGAGAGGTGTATTTTCATCGGCTACCCACAACAATCCTTTGGTTACCTCTTCTACAGACCTAGTGACAATGTGGTCTTTGTAGCAAGAAGAGGAGTCTTTCGAGAAAGAGAGTTTATAAGCCAAGGAGACAGTGGGAGGCAAGTTGATCTTGAAGAAATTCAAGAGTCAAGTGGTGAAGGAACTTCAAACTCTAGCCCTCAACCTGAGGAGGAAACTCCTGTTGAGCCAATTGACGAATCTGTACCTCTGAGGCGTTCCACGAGAGTCAGGAGTGCACCTGAGCATTACTATGGATTCCATATTACTGCAGAAGGTGAGACACTTATTAGTGATGAGACACTAGTAAGTCAAGATGACCCTAACAGCTACGAGGAAGCCATGGCAGGCCCCGAGTCTGCTAAATGGAAAGAGGCTATGGATAGCGAGATACAATCCATGTATGACAATCAAGTTTGGAACTTGGTTGAGAATGTACCAGGTCGAAAGACTGTAGGGTGCAAATGGGTCTTCAAGAAGAAGACCGACATGGATGGTAAAGTACACACTTATAAGGCTAGACTGGTTGCAAAGGGCTTCTCTCAAATTCCTGGAGTGGATTATGATGAGACCTTTTCTCCGGTAGCCAAGATTAAGTCTATTCGGGTTCTGTTAGCCATAGCCGCATTTCATGACTATGAAATTTTGCAAATGGATGTCAAAACTGCTTTCCTTAATGGGAAGTTGGTTGAAGATGTTTACATGAGTCAGCCAGAGGGTTTTGTCAGCAACGAGTACCCTAACAGAGTGTGTAAGCTTGAGAAGTCCATTTATGGATTAAAGCAAGCACCTCGCAGATGGAATCTTTGCTTTGATGAAAAGGTCAAGGAATTTGGCTTTTCTAGGAGTGAAGATGAATCTTGTGTATATGTCAAGGCTAGTGGGAGTATAGTTAGCTTTTTGGTATTGTATGTGGATGACATACTACTCATAGGAAACGACATTCCAACCCTGCAGGAAGTAAAGTCCTGGCTTGGAAAGTGTTTCGCTATGAAGGACCTTGGTGAAGCTGCCTATATTTTAGGGATAAGGATCTTGAGAGATCGGAGTAAAAGACTAATTGGACTTAGTCAAAGTACCTACTTGGAGAAGGTTCTGAAGAGATTCAGAATGCAAGACTCCAAGAAAGGAGAGTTGCCCATCCAGAGTAACGCCAAACTGAGTAAGACACAAAGCCCTAACACTGAGGCTGAGATAGCACAAATGAGTCGAGTACCTTATGCTTCGGCTGTAGGATCGATCATGTATGCTATGACGTGTACTTGACCTGATGTAGCTTTTGCCCTGAGCATGGTTAGCAGGTTTTAGGGGAACCCTGGCAAGGCACACTGGACTGCGGTAAAGAATATTCTCAAGTACCTACGAAGGACTAAGGACTGGGTCCTTACCCTCGGTGGGAGTGATGACTTGAGAGTTGTAGGGTATAGTGATGCTAGCTTCCAGACTGATAGGGATAACTTCCGCTCTCAGTCGGGCTGGGTCTTTACCCTAAATGGAGGAGCAATTTCTTGGAAGAGTTCCAAGCAAGAGACAGTGGCAGATTCTACTTGTGAATCAGAGTATATTGCAGCTAGCGAAGCGGCAAAGGAGGCGTTATGGCTGAGGAACTTCATTGGAGACCTTGGAGTTGTACCAGCTATTAAAGAGCCAATGGAAATTTTATGTGATAGTGAAAGTGCTGTTGCCTTAGCCAAGGAACCAAGGGATCATGGGAGATCCAGACACATCGACAGAAAATACCATTTCATCAGACATCGGATCGAAGAAGGACTCCTCGTGGCAAAGAGGGTATCATCAGATGAGAATCTGGCAGATCCCCTCACGAAGGGACTGACTCGGGTTAAGCATCTCCAGCATGCTCGGAGCATAGGGCTGAAGGATGATATTAGATTTAGTAGTTAGATAACCTCGAAATTTGTAAAGTGTAATTGACATTTGATGATGAATAAAAGTGTTTTATTTATGAGTAAAGTGTTGCTATCTCTTGTCGATTGTTTACTATATTTCTTTTGCATGTTTTGACTTCCAGAATAATTTTGTTTGGTATAACATATTATTCAAACCTCCACAGTCGGTCATATGTCGGAAGTAGGTATGAATCAAGACTGTCATGTTTGGTTGTAGAGGTCTTGGACAAGGCTACAACAATCATGAGTGCTCATAAGTTATGAGCATTGGACTCAACCCACGCTCACTGGAATCACTTCATGGAATTCTATCTCGAGTGATCGTGAGACGGTAATATCATATAAGTCTTTAAACCTAGAGATATGATTTGTTACTTACAAGTTGGTTATACATTGATTGTACGAAAAACGCATTGGTAACTCGATGTTATAAATCGCGCTCTTGTGTGTAATTCAATGAGTAGTAGAACAAACATATGAGTCGAAGTTTATCTGTTCCTTCTTGGATTAGAAGCTGATATCTGGGCCCCTTGATGATTTTGTTTTGACCTATGTGCCGGGCCCGGTCAGAACTAAATTGATGTGTTCAATGAAGTTCTTTGTCAAACAAATCGGAAATCGGGAAACAAATTGTTGGACAATAAGTAAGACATTGTTCCATGTATTTGTCCGACTGATATCTAGAACAGAGGATTATATGATCACTTATCTTAAATGGCGTACCATCATCTTCTCAGTTTCGAGAAACCTTGAAAAGAGCTACGATTGCCGATCGGTTCCTGAAGTCATACTTGCAGAAATAGTTATTAGACTTATCTAAGTGGGAGACTGTTGGATAAGGTGTCTAAGTCCATAACTATTTCTGGTATGTACTTGACCCGACCCGGCATGGTCCATTTGGGTTGCATGGCACCATGCAATTGGATAGACTAAATGAGAGAAATAACACTTGGAGATTATTAATATATTATAAGTTCTAATATATTAATAATATTATTTGATTAGTTTGATCAAGAATTAATTTAGAATTAATTATGTGATCAAAAGATAACTAATTAAATATATGGGTTGATTATGTAAATCATCCATATCTTGTATAGTGGGCTAAAAGGCTCCATGGACTATCAAGTTGGGTTTCACCCATAGGATGCTCCATGGGAGTTACAAACCCATAGGTCATAGAAATGAAGAGTCATGACGCATTAGGGTTTAACCCTAGATGTGTCAACACTATATAAGTAACATGTTCTCCACCTAAAATCGGCTACACTAAGAAACAAGAGGGCTTGGCCGATTTTGAGAAGTGTGTGTTCTCTCATAAGTTCTTCCAAGAGCATTTGGTGTTGTGTGAAGCATTTGAGGCATCACACTTGGGGTGCTAGGCTCACAAGGTTTCAAGGAACACAAACAACAACAAGGTAAGTTATTCTATCTATACTTTATGTTAAAATTGTTCCCCATGTATGCTAGATAGGAATATAACCTTGGAATTCAACTTTGCATGATAATTAGACAAACATAGATCCAAGGTTATTAGGGTTGCATGTACACTTAGGAAGTGTTAGAATGCTCAAAACCCATCACTTATCACCTCAAATTCGTTCACCATATATTTAAGATAATCCTTACCTTATTTTGTAACTATCACATAATTACAAATCAGCCCCTCTAGTTTAATTAGTTACACTTGATCACAAAATTAATTCCTAATTAATTATTGACCAATATTAATTAAACAAATATGATTTCTCCTTTAATATATTATTCTTATAACATATTAATAAATCATAATATCCTCTCTCTCTTTATTTATTTCTCCAATCAAGTTGCTTTGGTGAAGGCAACCCAAAAGGACCATGCACCATCGGGTCAAGTACATACCAAAATAGTTATGGACTTAGACACTAATCCAACAGTCTCCCACTTGGATAAGTCTAACAACTATTTTGCGTATGACTTCAGATCCTGATCTGCAATCATAGCTTTCCAAAGCCGCTGTCAACTCTGATCATATCAAATACGCGTGTCCTTAGATAAGGGATCATATATTCCTCCATTCTAGATATCATATGAGATATGATTTCAAACCATTCTCTTTGTACTATATCTCGATTTCCAATTTATGACGACAGACTAATTGAACAAATCAAATTAGCCCTAGCCCGGCCGAGCATTTACGTTTGTCATCACTAAACCATCGAGGGGCCCAAAAGATATCGCTTTTATTCTTTGAATAAAAGGAATGGATAAACTTTGATACAATGCTTGCTTGCACTTACTAACCAAATCACACACAACAATATGTTTTATAACACCAAGTTACTAGTGCGTTTACATATTATCAATGTGCAACCGATTAGCAAGATACAACTCACACATCTCAGTTTCAAGAATATAAGATGTTATCGTCTCACCAATCACTCGTGATATAATTCATGGAGTGATCCAAGTGAGCGTGGGTTTAATCCAATGCTCAAATCATATTCGTAAGCACTCATGAACGTTGCAAAAAACATTTGCTTATGTCTAATACTTTTCTCGACAATCCACACACCAATTTATGATAGTCTTCATTCATATCTACTTCCAACATATGAGCGACTGTGGCCCGTTCGAATAATTTGATTATTCTTAATAAACTCAATTATTCTGGAAGTCAAAACATGCAAATGTGAAACACAAGAATAATACTAATCCCATATGGCCTCAAACCTTTGAGTATAAATAAAACTCCTTTTATTTATCACCATACCGATTACTCATTATTTGTCGTTTCGGGTAATCAACTTCTTACTTGAATTCCAACACTTGTCCCATGCTCCTAGCATGCACACAATGTTTATCTATGGTTCTTACTTTTTTGAAATAGACAAATTGAACACATTTCCAATCATTCTCATTTTACAACTCCAAATCCTTTTTCATAAGTGTAAGAATATCAAATTCTTGCTAATTATAGAATATGCTAGATTCTAACACTTTATGAAACGATCCTTTCGTAATGTCACTGCACCAAAGTCACAAAGACTATTGCTAATGATGTTACAAAATCTTCTATCGGAGATTGTTACAAGACAATTCCTTAGATATGATGTCTCTCACTCAAAGTACATTCCTTTGAACATCCTTTTGCATAAAAGTTTCTAATCTAGTCATAGATTTTCAATATTTACTTCCCAATATGAACATGCTTCCATATTTTCCTCATGACAACTCATTCTTAATAGAATCTTTTCTATTTGTAATAATGTCGATATGGTCCATTCAATACCATGCTTCCAACTACTCACAAGCAACCAATCCTCATCGAACTTTGGATTGTCCTTTGATAGTTGTTTAATTATTTTAGTCAAAACCTATTCTAGTCCTTTTTCCCTCTAAATGCGCTAGACATTTGGAAAATTTTAGAATGGTCAAACATTAAAGCATTTGCAATCGATCTTATACCCGAAGCGTATGGGACACGACACATAATGTTTTATTTGCTATGTTCTCAAAATTCGAATTGTGAAGAGGAATGCCGTAATCATAATCGAAATTTTAAGAACACACAATGTACCTTTGACTAAATTTATTAACATTCCACAACCTAATCCTTTATATTTAAAATGAAGCATAATATTCTCTCCCTTAATTATAGCAAAAAAAATTTATGACCCTTACTACTTTGCAAGGTTTAACTCTTGTTTTCTATTATTAATATTGCCAACTTTGCAATACGTGCCTTAATAATCATACAATCATAACATTTATGCTCCCACTGACATGATGATTATTATAAAACATAACACTTATGCTCCCACTAGCTTCGACATGTATTCACAAACATCTTAACTTTCAGAAAACAATACCTATTGAATTTCTTAAGTCCATGTTTCTAATACTTAATGCTTTGATAATCTTTTATCAAGGCCTCTTAATCTTATACACCTTTGCTTTAGATAGTTCATATGTGTGTCTAAACTATTAAGACTAATTGCCAAACCTCATAATTCAAATCATGGAAAGGGATACCGTAACCATAATTGAATTCGAGAATGCAACTTTACAATCATTATCTTTTTAAAATCTTTCTTAGTGAAAGCATTTCCTCACAATCATTTTCATGAAGGAGGAAATCTTACGACACTTAGATTTTAATGGTGTATATGTTCCTATCCATGTGAATTTGTTAAAAACAAAGTTTATGACAAATTCAAACTCATATGGACTGAACTTTCTTAATCTTGATGTCTTGCCTTATGGTAGCACAATTGCCCACCACGTCTTCCAAGTAGTTAAGCAGCTCACATTTTCCTATCAATGTACCTTTCATTGATTAAGGTGCCTTGCCTTTTATGCGTTCAAAATGAGAACTCATAGGACTCACATGCATAATTAACTTAATTGAAGCAGCACAGAAAACAAAATTATGTCAACACGATAGGTTGTAAACCTTAACTCGTGTGCTAGTGATGATCGATAAGGTTTATTTGATTTGTTCTTGAAACCTTTCCAGACCATTAAGACTCCCACTCACTTCTTGACATATAAGATTCTTTTGTCAATAAACATTTCTTGATAAACAAATATTCAAGAGTTAGTGTAGTTTTTATCAAAACACCTCATAAATTGGTCCTAGTCGGTCTTTGTGTTATTCAAGACATCACAACTTTCCACATTTGATGAATGTTATAAACCTTTAATACTTTTCACTCATTGTCACAATCTTAACTTTAAGACTTGTTATTGGAATGAAGTATGATAGACTTCTTGATTTAACCATTTCTTCAATCCTTGATTCCTCTTCTTAAACATACAATTGTACTAAGACTCACTTAGAGGATCAATTGAGATATGGTTCTTAATCATTAAGATCTATCATAAAGCATAAAAGCTACTCTCCCTTATTCTTAGAATGGAGAAACTTTTGTTTTTCTGCCTACTTGATTCTTCTTATTCGTTCTACTATTGATCTAAACCCTTTAATCAATTCAGAATCACACTTAATCTTGTAAGTGTAATCATATTTACTAAGCCTTTAGTAAATCATGACGAATATCTTTGTTACTCTTATGGTGAACTTGATCAACACACAACTTTGTGTACTCGATCTCCTAGTCCTTCACTTGACACTTTGTCAACGAATTTGTCTAATTTCCAAATATGAAATTTCTCATTCATCATGCAACCAAGTTGCGTGATTCCAAATTTCAGTCCAATTGAAACGTTGGGCGATGAGAAACTCTCCCTATTTGGTAAATTCTCGACATTCCCATAAATAACATAACTAAGAATCATATCCATTCGTTGTAGAAATATGCAAACATCAATTTTTATAACGATTTCATTGCAAGGAAGTAAACAAATCAATAAATAAGTCAAACAAAATTTATTTTATTTATAAAAGCAGCGGAAAAACATTTGTCCTTACAATGCAAAATCTATTGAAACTATGTAAAAGGAAAATTTCTAACAACTCTATCATAACTATCTAAGCTCAAAATCCAATCTTCAAGTCCATGCGATCAAGATCCATCTCTTGTGATTAGATTCATCTTGCTCTCTTATCAAGCTTCCTTTCTTTTCACCGATCTTGCAAAACATTCAGATGCAATCTTATCACATCATGTATTAAGAATCAATGAATAGGAACTTAACGGAGTTAGATAGTGGATTTTACCTGAAGCGTAGTCATACTTTTGACTCTCCCATCTCTTAGATCTCTTAGGTAAATAGGGCAACTTCGTCTCCAATGCCCCTTTTCTTGGCAATAAAAGCAAATTGACTCTTTTGGAACAACACATGGAACTTCTTCAGACATCGCCTTTCTCTTATGATCAAACTTTTCTATCATTGCATGTCTTTCATTGCCATTGTCTATATCCATAGAGGTCTTGAAGGCATATTCACCAATCAACTTTGCTTTTCTATTGCGCCAAACCATTGCTGATTCAGCAGCAATAAGCATATAGGTGAGATCCATAAGGGTCACGTTGTGGTTCATCATATAGTACTCTCTTACGAACTCACTATATGAGTTAGGAAGTGACCGAAGAACCAAATCAACATCCATCTCTTCACCGACAATGGATCCCATCATTCTTAACCTATCAATGTGTGACTTCATCCCTAAGACGTGTGCACACACCGACTTTCCTTCTTTATGTTTACTTGCCAAAAGGGCTTGAGTGATATTGAACCTTTCAATTTTACAATATTGTGGGTTAGGGAGAATAATTGGAGGAGGAGGAGGAAGTGAAGCATGATTTCTTGTTCCTCGATCGAGTCGTGGAATTTCATCTTCATGTGGAATGCTTGTTCCACAGGATTTGGGAAGACCATAGTTGTCAAACTTTGACATCTATAAAACGGGAGAAAACAAATTCAAGTTAGTTGATCGGTTGAGTCCTTAGTAAATCATCCAAATGAGATACTAAGGCTAGAACCCAACACAATACGCTACAACCTAAAAAAGGGATGTCGTAATCTAGTTGCAGAATATTTGAAGGTAAGTGAATGACGATTCACTAATTTACATCATGAAAAACGAAAAAGAAATTTAAGTTTTAAATCTATGAAAACTCCTAGATCCTTTGAGATTCATTGAACTTTCAATGGCATGTTTAAATCTCGATATGCCCCTCTTGTTTGTGACTGGGATGCCGAGGATCACAAAGCGGGTGTGAATAACCATGCAAACTACATGGTGCCCTCACATGTTACAGTCACCTATTCGATGTGCCGGTAAACCACACACGCTCCACCGAACTATGACAAACATTGAGTCACCCTTTGCTACCTTTGCTTAGAACCATTTAGTGTGCCGGTAAACCACACACGCTCCACTAACGTCTTCGCAAGGGCACAAAGTGTAATTTCATGGAATTGCATCAATTCACTTTTGCCTAAGTAACTAAAATTGGGAATTAGAAAAACATTTAGTTACTTTGTATTTCATTATACTTATAATAGAAGGTTTCGTCCTATCCTATCCATTCGGCTAACGACCCTCCACTAGTCAAGAGTGCGGTGGGTAAGAGTGGATACCCATTCAATCGCCATTTTATAGACAATTTCCTTAAACACCCCTTATAGACCAACTTCGTAAATGAGGCCTACTAACGGTAAGATTGACTTTTACTCATACATATATATAATGTTAGACTTTTAATGTTATATATATAGTATAGGGTGCATTTTATACTTTTAAAATACTATGTGGTTAACTTTAACAATTACCCTTTTAATTCAATTAAATGGTTAACCTAAACTTTTATGAATTTATTAAATCTCTTTTAATTATACTCCTTAATTAATTAATAAAACCATAAGGGTGTATTTGAACTTTTCAAAACATTTCTAGGGTTTTAGAATTTAACATTCCTAATTAACTTTTAATCAACTTTTAAATTCCAAAACTTGAGGGCAAGTTTTGAAACCTTTTTCAAAACATTAGGGTTTTAACTATTTAAATTTCAAAACAACAAAACTTTTGGGTTCAAATTTAAACTATAAAACCTAAATGGTAAAATATGAAACTTTTCATAACAACAAGGATCAAATAACAAATAATCCAAATTAACATTTAATCACATAATTATCTATATTTGATTTATTTAATGATTTATTGCAAAACAATTTATCAATTTAATCAAAATAATCAATCAATTATCATATAAGGAAACAAATATTTTATTAATTGATAATTATCTTTGATTAGATCAAGGATATCGTCATATATATCATAAAATGGGATTTATATTGATCTAATATGATAAGGTAACTATCCTAATGCAAAAACAGCAAGAAATCCTGAGATAAGCATTATCTGACGAGTTGACTCGTCGAGTCAAGCCTGGACTCGGCGAGTTCAGCTATGGACTCGGCGAGTCCAGCCTCTAAAACATCAAAAATCGAATTTTTTAGATATACAATGCATCAATACAATTGAAACCATCCTAGGCTCTGATACCACTGATAGGTATTGGTCATAAGACATCCTATGTGCTCATACAAACCCTAATGCTTGGATCTAGGTTTCTCTATTATACATGCTTTGAATCCAAGACTATAAACCCTAATTCTAGCATTCAAGTAATCATATTAATATGTAATTAGGTTTAAGATCATACCTTGATTGTTATGTAGCAATAACAATCCCAAATCTCCTTCTAATGACTTTGGAATGCTTAGAGTCACAAGTGTCACTCCTCTAATGGCTTACAAACACCAAGAGCAAATGGAGAAGGTATAAAGAGAGGGGAGAGAGGTTAGAATTCGTCCTTAGGGATCCTTGGGAAGGGATACACGAATTCATGAGCCAAGGGGTGTTTATATAGGTGTAGAGATAGGGTTTCAGTCATTATCCTTATCTAGTTGCTTATCCACAAAGCAACCCATAAGATAATCCTTGAATCCTTATCGTAGTCGAATTCTAAGGCCTTATCACCTAAAATTTGTTCACCATATATTTAAGATAATCCTTACCTTATTTTGTAACTATCACATAATTACAAATCAGTCCCTCTAGTTTAATTAATTACACTTGATCACAAAATTAATTCATAATTAATTATTGACCAATATTAATTAAACAAATATGATTTCTCCTTTAATATATTATTCTTATAACATATTAATAAATCATAATATCCTCTCTCTCTTTATTTATTTCTCCAATCAAGTTGTTTTGGTGAAGGCAACCCAAAAGGACCATGCATCATCGGGTCAAGTACATACCAAAATAGTTATGGACTTAGACACTAATCCAACAACAACAATCACAAAAAACTCAATACGGAAATCAAATGTGTGTGTGATGTGTTGCAATTGTAAGCACAAAGCTTAGTGAGTTCCCTCATCATACCACATACTATACAATCATACATGGTGTTGGGCAATTCTAGGGTGCCCGACCTACCTCTAATCATTTTTCCAATCATTGTTTTTACTAATCATTGTTTTTACAATCATACATGTTGTCGGGCAATTCGAACAACATCTTCACTTATATCTACCTCTAATCATTTTTTCAATCATTTTTTTTACTAATCATTTTACTTTTTAGTTTTTACTAATCATTACCATTTTTAATTATTTTGATAATTAACTTATGATTACATAGTTATTATTAATAGTTTTTTAAATATATAATTAGCTAATATTTATAAACGTATTTATTAAAATAATATTTTTTTTATTTGGTTTAATTATAGATAAGTGATTTATATTATTTTTTTAAAGACACATAAACAATTATAAATTTATTTACTAAAATATTATTTATATTTTTAAGTTATATATATATGTATATATATATATATATATATATATATATATATAACTTATTAAATTATGATATTTTATTTTTTTTTATTTTTATTTGTAAGTAACCAACATTTGTAAATATATACGTAATATTATTACTTTTGTATATTTAGGTAAACAACCACATGCTTTTTTAACTAACCTCCATATACTTGGAGTTAATATCATAGTTTTTAATATTATTTATAAAACTGTTTTTGGGGTAAATTGTATTATCCATATGTTTGGTTTCTATTTTTTTAATCGGAACCTATTATTTAATTTTATTTCTAGTTTAGTCTTTATCCAACCTAAAACTCATTTTTTCTTCTTTTATTTGCTATTATATATATATATATATATATATATATATATATATATATATATATATATATATATATATATATATATATATATATATATATTATCAAAAATAAAAGTTGCATTGAATATTAGTATTTATATTTACATTGATATGTGAAATCTTATTTCAAAATATAAAACTAATATTTAAAATAATAATTGAAAATAAGTAGGCAACAGTGAAGAGTTGTATAACATCACACGTATCAATGTCTTGAAAGTAACAACTTTGAATCATTTGCTAAAAAATAAAAAGTTGTAACAAATAAATATTATACCATCAATAAATCAATGATGGAGGGGGTAACATTATAAAATGGGGGTATGTATAATGTTTCCCAAAAAAAAGTAAAAACAAAAGGTAAGAGGATACTTAATTTCTTATTATTACAAACATTTTAATTCGCTTTTTTTTTTTTTTTGATCCTAACTCATTAATTCAAAAGTCTTACATCGTTTTAGAAAATATTAGAAAAAATGATTATACGATTCTTCTAAAATTTAATGGATATTTATAGGGCTAATATTACTCAGGATTCAAAAAGTCCGGGATGACCCGTAAAAAAGACTCTTGGGCCTTAAAATGTAACTAATTAAATCATATAAACTAAAGTTTTTTAAAACGACGATAAACTTTATAGCAATAAATATAGCAAAATTAGAATATTTTAAATCAAAGTTTAATTAGTTACCATAAAAGTAACAACGATAAGAAGATATTATTATTTCATTTTTGAACTTAAGAATGGGTTATTAATAAAAATTCTTTAAGATATTAGGGATAAGGATCATATAAAACAGTGGCGTTCATGGCCAAAACTATTTCCAAGATTAACTAATAATCATAATCATACCTTGTTGGGTGCAAACTCAATCCCACATCAACAAAAAGAAAAACTATATGCTAGCATATAAGGCAACGGGTAATCCCTTCTATCACCAATTGGTTTTAGAAAATGAAACCTCATTGTTCTTCTATGTTGGAATTATTGGGCTAGTAGTGATCCTAACAAGTGGTATCAGAGCTACGATTGTAGCCTGAATGATGTAGTCGGTGCAGGTGGTGCAATCCCCAATAATTTTCGGTCCAACGAAGCTGATCCTAAAACCTTGTATCGAAAGTCTTCTTGATGGCCTAAGTTATATGAGTGTGTCCCGAGAGTATCAACGTTATGAAAAATGATTGGATCTGATGAACAGTCGTTGAGAGGAGGCCAAGAACCTCATTGTTATTCTATGTTGGCATTGTTGGGCTAGTAGCGATCATAACAAGGATTGTTAAACGTGACTCGAGCATTTGGAGCACTTATGTAACATCCCGACTTCCAGGTATAAGAGTTATCTTTTGTATGATTTTCCAGTCGAACTCTCGAGTTGGGTAGCCTCAACTCGGTGTGCTGAGGAATGTTTTAGCTATGGGATTTAATGAAGCAAGTCGGCAAGTTCAGGAGCCTCAACTCGGCTGGTTGTAAGCTGGGAAGGAAACCCTAATTGAAACATCCCAAAAATCATGATCAAAAATTTCATTTTTAAACCATTAAATAAACCATGGTTATTAAAATCATTTCATCAAAACATAAGTCTTAGAATTCCAAACAACAAATTAGAGTATCATATCAAAACATCAGAGTAAACATCTCGGGCTAAACATCATGGTGTAGTTATTCCGTTGTGGGTAGGTTTCAGGGGGTATTTTGTGACTAGGTCTTAAAGGACCCGAGATAATTATTGAGGAAAGAATGGATAAGTGTGGAAGGTAGTATTGGGCCCGTACTACTGGAAGCACAGGATCCATACTCGAATCAAGGGAGGTTTTAAGGATACTAGGGACTGGTCGGGGGAAGATTCCATGGTTGGATACCATGGTTCGATGCAATGGTTCCATAGTTGTCGATCTTTTGGATTGGGTTGCTCAGGTGAGGATGAGTTTTGTGTTGTTCACGCCCCAATGGCAATGACGATGTGGGTTGAGTGGTTCAGACCCGAATGAGTATGTTGGTTAGAGGTCTTAGAGGTTTGGCTAGAGGTCGTGCCTCGGGCCTCGAGATACAGGGAGGAAGCGGTTGATATGATCGGTTTGGAAATTGCATATGGGATTTAAGTGGCAGATTGTCGGATTAGATTGTTGTTATCTGTGGCAAGGATCCTGCCCTTCAGATTTCCGAGTTCGAAGGAGTGGGCAGGATTGTGACCTCCCGAGTTAGGTTGGATTCTCAACTTGAGGTTTGTTGGTCATGCTGGTTGGCGACAGTATGTCAGTGCCGGTGTGCACAAGTGATTTAATATGACACAAGTACATTAGCGATGCGAGCAAGGGTCGTACTCTTGGGAGATGGGAAAGCCAGGTGTCGGATTGTCTTTTAGGTTGCAAGAAATGGGTGTATGCTTGTATTGTAAATCGGTAGTTGCATATGCTCTATAAGTGGTTAATATTGTAAATTTAGAGGTTTTCAGCTGAAATTCAGGTTTTTCTTGGGGTTCGTGTTATCCGTATCTAGAGGACCATTCTACGGATTATATTTATTACATGGTCAAGTATGGTTATACTTGGTTGGGCTGGTTGGGTTATGTTTTAGTTTCACCACTAGTGGGTGGTGGTTCGAGTTCTAAGTGGGGGAGAATTAGGATTCTCAGGTTGAGTGTCAGTTATTGAGGAAATTGTCAGTTCGTTGTTTGGATTACTACTATCAGGTTTGTTGGGAAGATGTTGATCGGTGAACCCTTTCCAGAAGCGGGCATGTTCAACCACAGGTGGGTTTGTGGGCCTCTGGTTTAGGTGTCAAGGTGTTCTAGACCATTGATCGTTGTGTTCGTCACTCAGCAGAAATTCTCTGAAGGATTCAAGTGGAAACATTTAAAGATCAAGGAATGCATCTCCTACCCTCCAGTGCAGTATGTTATGCTCCCTTGCTCCTTGGGTATGCTTACCCTCAATAGTGAAGTGGAATTCTGATTCATAGCATACTCAGGTTTTGGTAACTTGTAGGATTATCTTGGATGTCTTCTCGAGGTAGTGGTGTAGTGATAGAATCCATTCGGTCTCAAACAAGTATGGGGTCTTTTTTTACCGATCATGAGGATGTTTTTTGTTTTGATTAAGGTGGTATTTCGATTATCTCTGGTGTTACTTTTCTCTTCGAATGAAATTATGGGTTTCTTAAGTATGTGTATGGGGGTGCTCCTTGTGAGTTGGGAAAGAAGGAGTTAGGGATCTTGGTTCAAATTATGTGCATGGTTCTCTTGGGTTTCATCTTTCGATTTGGATCAAGAGTGCAACCATTATCCTATCCGCGGATCGTTTACAACTTTGTTTTCGTAAGGTTGTGCTTTGATAGCAACTATGTTGTGCTCAGTTGGCACTCTGAGAGTGTCGATAAGGTTGGTGTGTCATTAGTAGCTTTCCAGTCATCGGCTATGGGCATGGTGATCATGATGGTTCATTTCTTATGCTTATAGTGCTTTTGATGTTGACATGCTGATGGGAGTTGAGCGGGTGGTAATTATCTTGTTTAGATAAAAGGAGCATTAAGGGTTGTATGGAGTATCAGTAAGGTATCATAAAGTATATGCGGTGAACCCTTGGTCCCTGGGTATCAGGTTTGTTGGGCAGATGTTGATCAGTGAACCCTTTTCAGAAGCGGGTATGTTCAGCCACAGGTGGGTTTATGGTCCTCTGGTTTAGGTGTCAAGGTGTTCTAGACCATTAAGGGTTGTATGGAGTATCAGTCAGGTATCAGAAAGTATATGCGGGATGTACGCATTATATTTTCAGTTGTTTGCAAACTGCCGTTAAGGTTTTGATTTTCTAGCCGGAAGTTTCTTATGAGGTCGCAAGTCCTAAAGATTTTCAAATTTGTCTCAAGTGGTGGTCCAAGTGGGGGTACACATGAGCCTATAAGTGGTTGGAAGTATCGCGTAAATTCTTTTTTAATCATCTTCTATTGGTAAAGCAGTGGATGGTAATGGCATAGCAGAGAGCCAAGAATTGTTAAGGTTTTGGTTTATCATATGGTATGGTTTTGTTTAAAGTTTGAGGTCGATATGTTTTGAGGATCACTCTGTGTGTTTCTGGTAGTTCCTAGTTAGGGGTTAGGGTGGATTCAAATGGATATTCATCAGTTTTAGGGAAGGTTTCGTGAGGAGGTATCATGGGTAGCCATTTTCGAGCAGGCTTTTGGTGGAAACTCGTGTTAGGAATCGAAAGTAGGTCCATACAAAGTCTGTATCCAGAACGGAGGGGGAGGGGGTGTTAAGGAATCTGTATGTCAAAGGCATTAGTTGGAGGGTTCAGTATTTAGCTTATGTGTCTGTGCTCCATGATGGTTCCACCTTGTGGATGAAGGACAAGTGATGAGGTTGTTGCCAGTAAGTTTACACCTGGCGAGACGAGCGCCATTCTAGAATATATCTAAGACATGCACGTTGAGGTGAAATCTTTATTGGAGACGGATCTTGCCTCCTACCTCCACCTTGGCGAGCTCGACATGGAAGGTCTTCGTCTGTTGTGCAGTAACTATGATGTTGAAGGAGAATGTCCTGAAGGAAGTACTTTCGGGACCGGACCTTCCTCCTGCCCCCGATATGTAATTTCTGTTATCTCCCTTATTATGTGTGGATTGCCTTTGGTTGGTGAAACTCAAACAATGTTTTCTTTTTAATGGTTTTTATTCGGTGAACATCTTTGACAATGTTTGTTCGGTGGACAATTTGTTTTATTTTCTGAAAAAACATAGCTTTGTACTTTGCTTGTGGTTTATTCGGCTTGATTCTTGGGGGGGGGGGGGGGGAGGAGGAGGAGTGGGGTTATTTTGGCCACCCCGGGGCTGAGTTTTTTCCTAGACCCTAGTCAGTCCCAAGAATGCTATTATGTGTTGCTATTCCTGTTTAAGTTTGTATTAGGTGAGAGATTAGCAGACAATTTTCTCTGTTAAGCGAGGGTTAGCCGTTTTGGTTACTGCCCTTTATTTCTCTTCCCCTCCTTTTCCATTTAGACTTTTATTCGGAGTTTTGGGCTCCTGGAGCCCCTGTCTCTGAGTTTGATTATCTAAGACATGTCAAGATTGTTATCCTGGGGCTTCGACGCTTAGATATTGTTTTGTTGCGAGGCGAAGGTTATGATCCTTCATAACCTCTAGCTATCCCTCATCCTAATTCTCACTGTCCTTAGCCAGAGTGGGATTTTATTAGGGAAAGGTTGCGAGCCTGTGAGGCCTATGATTGTGTTTTCTGGAATGGTTTCATGTAAGTGGCACGGATGATCAGTTCGTCTTTGTTTTCCATTTGTATGAATGCATGTTAATACGTGTGTGTTTCAAATCATAGCTTTTCATTGCATATTTTCTAGTGTCTTAGAGACATGTACATCATTAAATAGGTATTAGGGGTGTGATAGTTGATGTTATTCGAGGCCTAGTTCCCGGGCTGCCTTGTTGGGGCATGATTATATGTTAGGAGTTTGATCACTTGGCCCTTTCCTTGGGTCCCCCCCCCCCCTCTCCCTCGTTCTAAGACTGTTGGTTTGGGCTCTGGGTGTGACATCCCTAATTTCACGGCCAGAAAAGACCGATTTGTTTATGCTTATTTAAAAATCAGAGTATCCCTTTTGAAAAATAGTATTGCATAATTTGTTCCCAGAAAACATTATAAATATGTTATTAAAGCATTTCCGAAGAAATTTTATTTTCATTTAAAACATTAGGATGTCATCATCAATACATAAACATAAGCATAACGAAGTATTACAAACATTACAGTAATTAAACTAGCGGCCTAATACTCCTTGAATCTCTCAGCATAATGTATATTTCATATAGCCACTTATGATACAATAAACCTAAGTGGGTCAGGATGAGAAAACATGCTGGGTACATAGGGTTTTCAACCCACAATAATATAATTATTATGTTTAATCATCAAACAATTAACCCAATTTTTCATCCCCATTATCTTCTTTATTATTAAGGATCTACACTAAGAATCATATTTTCATCGTATTTTCATCATACTTATAATATATTTTTAAATTACACTTTAATTCTACATATATCTTTGACTAGACTTGGACTTTCAACCTCGTGCATAAGTTTATGTTGCTAAATCTCTTCTACTCTAATAAATGAAGTTTTTTTTACTACATGTCACACTCTCATCCATTTTGCCAAATGTCATTTTGTGGTTATTTTGAATTAATTTCTTTTCCACATGTCATTTTATGGGTTTTTTCTATTTTAATAAATTCCACATTATAATTTAATGTAATAATTACAATAAATGTAGTAATAAATGAATATCAATTTCATTAATGGACTTAACTTATTATTTCAAAATAATCAAATTAAACCTTATTAATTTATTTTGTTTATTTATTTGAATTTAAAAGATAAAAATATCAATTGTAATAATTTATTATTTTTTTATTTTCTTATAAATTCAAAGTTCTTAAATATTTAGATCTTTATAATTATTTATTTTTAATTAACCCATATAATAGATTGGTCTTACACCTAGTTTAGGTAATAAACTAACATATTTTTACATATGAAAATAGAAGAGAGGGCTAAAATGAAAAACAAATCTCAGTTAGAAGAACACATACAAGAAGAACAAACTTCAAGGACTAATCTTGCTGATCACAAACAATCCAAGTATAATTTATGTAAGTTTTACTTTTGGTTTCTGTTATCAGAAGTTCATCGCCATACACCATATTTTTTTCGCGCGTAATTTATCGTCACCCGCTGAAATTTCAACCACCATAATCGGAACCCTAACGGGCCTTGTCACCGCCGTGAGGGATGATGAATCGGGTGCTGACAACGCCTGCCACCCGTCTCCGCCAACAATTTACGCGGCCGACGTCGAATACAATCGCCACAGATAAAGCTAACAGCGCGACGTTTTGGCATTACCAGATCCTCGATCCAAACGGAGAAGCTGTGACTCGATGGTACCAATTTTTCCTCGTGGTGTGCCTCGTCTCTCTCTTCATCGATCCCCTTTATTTCTACCTTCCATACGTCGGCGGAGACACCTGCATGACCAAAGATCACGCCGCCGCGATCGCCATCAATACCTGGCGTTCATTTGCAGATATTTTCTTCGTCGTTCACATCGTCATGAAGTTTCGCACTGCGTTTATTGCTCCAAGCTCTAAGGTTTTCGGCAGAGGCGAACTCGTTATGGACAAGCGTCAGATTGCTCGGCGATATTTGAAGTCTGATTTCGTAATTGATGTCGCTGCTATGCTTCCATTACCCCAGGCTAGTTTCTAATTCGTTATCAACATCTCCAATTTCAAATCTTAAGTTTTATGTTTTCGTTGATTCTTCTATAGAAAATTGGGGATTTCGTTGATCGTTACCGAATCAATTCATAGCTCGATCTGTTATGCAGAATTGTAAAGTGATTGGAAGTTGTTTTGTGTTGCAGATAGTTCACAAGCTGATCATACCAGCAACAAATAAGAACACCAAAGATCATGCTAACAATACACTATCACTCATCGTTCTGATTCAGTACATCCCTCGATTGTTTGTGATTTTTCCACTAAATCAGCGGATTATAAAATCTACAGGGTTTGTAGCTAAGACAGCTTGGGCAGGAGCTGCTTACAATCTTCTACTTTACATGCTAGCTAGTCATGTACTTACGCATCAATCTTTTTCACCCAATTTTTCTAGGGTTCTTAATTGATTCAGACATTGAATCTCATCTCTGTTGAATCTGACTCAGGTCCTTGGGGCTACATGGTATTCGATGTCTATAGGGAGACAACATTCATGTTGGCAACAAGGATGTAAAGAGGAGATGGCTGAAAAAGTTTGTATGAGTTTTTTGGATTGTAAAAGCATTGATAATCCAGATCGCAAGAAATGGCTTGAATCCACAAGCTTGAGAACTCTATGTGATGCTAGCAATGAATCTTCTCCTTTTAAATTCGGAATGTTTGCAGATGCTTTCACAAGCGAAGTTGCTTCTTCTAAGTTCTTCGAGAAGTATTTATATTGCCTTTGGTGGGGTTTGAGAAATTTGAGGTATGAATTAATATGAAAATGAATAGATTAATTACTTCCGATTCCGATTTCAATTTCTTCTTCTTTTTACACAGTTCATATGGACAGAATCTGGACACGAGCATCTATATAGGAGAGACGTTGTTCTGCATCTTCATATGTATCGGAGGCTTGATTCTATTCGCACAATTGATAGGAAACATGCAGGTATATATATTTAATTAATTAGGCATTTAAGTTACATGATTTAATCAGTTATTTGTAAAAAATGTTTTTGATTGATAAAAGATATGATGTTTGTATTGAAATGAAGACGTATTTGCAATCGATGACGTTAAGACTGGAAGAGTGGAGGATTAAAAGAAGAGACACGGAGGAGTGGATGAGACACCGTCAGTTACCGGAGGAATTAGCAGACAGAATCCGGCGATTTGTTCAGTATAAATGGCTGGCGACGAGAGGCGTCGATGAAGAATATATTCTCCAGTCGTTACCCATCGATCTCCGCCGTGAAATCCAACGCCATCTCTGCCTTAACCTTGTTCGACGAGTACGTTTTTGACTTGTTTCATAATTATTTTTATCTTTTATTCTTATACTTTATTAATTACAAAAAGATCATTCTTTCATTTAATATAATGTAGAATAAGTACATTAGATATTCTAAAACTTACAAAACTAGTTTTTTTTAGTTATAAAAAAATATAAAAAGCTACTAATGTTGACAAATATACAAATTTTAGTATTAACAGTTATAAATATTTAAATTAAATAATACTTATGATTTTATTGTTATGTAACTCCAAGTTCAAATTTATTTAATATAAATTTTATTTTCTACTATAAGAATATTATATATATATATATATATATATATATATATATATATATATATATATATATATATATATATATATATTACAGAATACCGATTTGAAAAAGATTTATTATAGTATAGTGGATACTGGATATAAGATATATTATTTGTGTTTTTGAGATAAGGATGATGTGTCAAATTCTTTTTATTATTTCGGATGCTTTAATGATACTTGGTGGATGTAGGTCCCATTCTTCTCACAAATGGACGACAACCTTTTGGATGCGATCTGCGAACGCCTGGTGTCATCCCTAAGCACGCAGGGCACATACATTGTTCGTGAAGATGATCCGGTAAACGAGATGTTGTTCATAATTCGCGGACAACTAGAATCCTCAACAACAGACGGCGGAAGATCTGGATTCTTCAATTCAATCACCCTTCGACCCGGTGACTTTTGTGGCGAAGAGCTACTCACGTGGGCCCTACTCCCTAATGCCACAAGCTACCCTTCCTCCACAAGATCCGTCCGAACCCTAACCGAAGTCGAAGGCTTTGCGTTACGCGCTGAAGATTTAAAATTCGTCGCGAATCAATTCAAATACCTACATAGTAAAAAACTCCAACACGCGTTCCGGTATTATTCCCATCAATGGCGAACATGGGGCGCGGCTTTAATTCAAGCAGCATGGCGCAAATATAAAAGAAGAAAGCTCGCAAAGGAATTGGCTCTTCAGGAGTTGATGGAAGGGTTTTATTATGAGGAGTCGGGTAACGATGGTACTCCGGGCAGTAGCAGTGAACAACAGTTTGGTGTTGGGGCGACTGTTTTGGCGTCGAGGTTTGCTACGAATACAAGAAAAGGAATCGGTCATCATAAAGTTTCTTCTGTTGATTCGTCTACGAGTCTTAAAATGCCTCAATTGTTTAAACCGGATGAGCCTAGGTTTTGAAAGTGACAAAGGTACAACATACACTACATATGGTACAAGTTTAAGAAGCTTGGATCTGTCCAAGGGCCAAAAATGTTGATGCATGCGATGGTGGGTGTTTGTTGTAATTAGTAAATAGTATAGGGAGCTGTTGTGTCACTTTTTATTTATTTTGTAATCCCAAATACGGAATAGTGGAATACCTTTTGTTTTGTATATATATTTGGAGCCAAAAACGATTCTTGAGACTAAGTTATATCGGATTTCTATTTTCAAGTGGTAACATATCGTTAGTGATATATTTGGTTATGTTTGTCATGTTTGACGTTTTATTATGGGAAAATGACTTACTATGTAATTATTTTTATCATTTTGTTTACTTTTAGGTTTTATATATTTGACCATTTAACTGGTTATGTGTATTCACATATTGTCATTGTCACCGGTTATAGCATGTGATAATAATAATATGTGAACAAATTAACAAGTTAACTGTGTACGAAAAAACAAAGTTGTTTAAATCTGAATAAAACGAAAAATTAATTACCTTGATAAATTATTTTCACCACTTTTAAAAGTGGTTTTATTTTTCATATTTGTTTGGATTATTTTTCTTAAACGTTATTTTTAAAATATTCATAATTTCTAAAATATTAATTAAATATTGATCAGTTTTAAACTTTATTATTTAATTGATAAATACGTTTTTGTTTTGTGAAATATTTTATAGTCTCTTTTAATTGTTTTCTTTTGTTTTTAAGCATATCCAATATTTTTAAAGTAAATAGTATCTAACAATAAAATTAAATAAATTAAATATGTAACACTATTACTTAGCAAATAAAAAAAAAAATTATATAATGTAAAAGTTTTAAAATTATTTAAATTTTTAATACCTTTTAATAAGAAGTTATAAAGTTTTAATTTTTTTAATACAACGTTTTAAACTATTATTTAACGAAAGTATTTTAAAATGTTATAAGAAAATATTAAATTATTATACAAAATCTGTAAAACACTTTAAAAATGTTATAAAAGAAAGTTTAGAAATAAATATGTGAACGTTATGAATAAAATTGTATGAAATTATGTATATGAAAAAAAGTTAAATACTTGTAAGAAGTTAAATATTTGTAAGAAAATTTTAAACATTTATGAAATATTTGGTTTACAAGCACGTGTATTAAAATTATATGAAAGAATTAAAAAAAAAAAGTTAAAAATAAATTATAAACAAAGATTTAAAACATTGTATTAGAAAAACCTATAAGAAAAAAATATATATATCATAAAAATTGTAAGAAATTATAATTTTTTTTAAGAAATTGTAAAAACAAAATTGTTCACATTTAAATAATTTTCTTTTTTTTACACATTTGACCATTTAACTTGTTAAATATGTTCAAATATGACCATTGTCACCTCCTAAAGCAGGTGACATTGGTTATATGTGAACACATTTAATAAGTTAAATGATCCAATGTGTGCAAAAAAGTGAAGTTACCTAAACGTGAACAAGAGGAAAATGTAATTACCCTCGCAAGTCATTTTCCATTTTTATTATTAGCAGATTAAATAAGTAAAAGAACTAACTCAAAAATAAATGAATTAAATAAAAACAAATCGAAAGATGTTTAATTTTTTTAAGACATAAAATGTAGAGTAGATTATATTATATGTTTTGTCTCGACTCTCGAGGTTTGTTCAGCATAACATGATAACATCTTTAGTCCAAGTTGGCGATTGTTGCGAATTTGATCCTATTTCAAATTAAATTAACAGTTCTGGTCTTTCCCTTTTCATTATGTTTCCCTAATTCCCATCCACCAGTAACACCCATCATGTGCAAATCACATGAGGATGTTTATGTTATTTCCCCTTATTTTTTTATAAAACATTTAATTCTTCAATTTTCTGTAACAATGATAGTTTCATTTTATTTACTTCTTTTTATAGTTTATTTTAGCATATTTCATTCATAGAGCTAATTTTCATGTATATTTTTCTTTTTGTTATTTTATGACTATTTCGGGTACTTTCTAGTTCTGTGAGCGTAATTATAGATTTTAAAGAGACTAGCGGAGCATGATCTTTAGGAAGCATGTGGACTTGGAAGACAACAAGGATTATGGCTTGATAATTAATGGAGATGATGCATGGAGTAAGCTTGTTCATTATTTGAAGGCTTGGCGCAGATGAGCTTTAATTTGCAAGAAAATGGAAGAATATTTATAAATGCGAGGATTATTGATCGGGCGGGTACATGAGATGTTAGTGATTTGAAGAAGCCAAATTGGGCTTAAAATGAAGAAAATTTGAAGAAAAATGGGCTAGGAGCTGATTAGACTCAAAACTGGGCTAATGGACTAAGTTGTGGAGGCCAAAACTCAAACAAGCCCACATCAGGCACCACTCGTGCAAGCCACCCGCACACAGCTGTGCGGCCGCACCCAAACGTGCGGGTGCACTTTCGAAATTTCATAATGAGAGCTATTTGAGGAAGGTTGGTGTGCATCTTTTGCACACTTCTATACATCCGAAATTTGAAGGTTTCTCTAGAGATTTTGGAGCATATTGAAGGTCAAGAACACATCGAAAACATCATCTTTTTGCTCTTGATTCTTGCTAGACGTTTAGTATAATCTACTCTTACTTTGTTTTCTTGAGTTTAGCAATGTTAAGCTAAACTAATATTGGTTGACATTTGTGAAATCACTTGAATTGATTGGTGAGGAACTCCATGAACTTGTTCTTGAATCTTTATGAAAATACTTTATGTTTTAATATTTTCTTGCTACTTGTATATTTTTTTATTAATGAGTTTAAATATATTTGTAGTCATTTGTTAGTTAATTTCTTGATTAAGTAATGGATCTTCAAATTAGCAAGCAGTAACTAATTCTTGTGTTAGTTATCACTTCACACAATCAAAAATACATTTTCTCCAACATGATAGTTAAAGTATTTGATTCCTTTTGGATTTGGTGACTTTTTGGTTCATAATGCTAGTTAATTTTCACTAGTTACATGTTTAATGGAAATTGTGACTTTAACTAATGAAATATGTTATGAGCTTTTCTAGCTATTTTATTAACTAAGAAAAATCTAGGTAATCTCAAGCTTCTTGGATTACTATAGCCAAATTAAATATTTAAAACAAGTATTGCACTATTGGATTCTAATGACATTTTCATCAAATGTTCAAGTGGAAAAACCTTAAGTCAACCATCTCTCTCTTCTTGATTTTACATCAAATTCTTGCTTTTGTTTACTTGTGTTCTTTAAATCTAAGTTTAGTTCTAGTTTTCTTTCAAATATTTCAAAAGACTAAAACCTCCATTTTACTTTTATTGTCATGTTACAAGTATTTTTACAAAGAGATTTACATTGCGTAACAAATAGAACCAATCTTCGTGGATTCGACCGCTTTACTACTATATATTATTTTAGTGTACAAGATTTAGGGTTATTTATTTTTGTTGGCCTCGACAACCACCAAACAACAATTTTGTCCTCGGCCAATACTTGTCCATGGTTGACCGACCAACTCAGTTGGTCGTCGACCCCCGACTTTTGTTAGGTTTAACTAGTGGAGAAAAAGTGGTTACCTTCTTTGAAGCAGAGTAGCTCTAGGTCCAACTAATAATAGATACTTGTATTCAGTGTGTATATATATATATATATATATATATATATATATATATATATATATTAACTTTTGCATGTTTTACATTTACGTATTGTTATATTATAATTATTGTTGAAGATAAACAACAATATTGTGTTCTATAATTACTCTTTACTCTTACTCTCATTAATAAAAATGTGTGTTCATTGTTATGGACTTTGTTTGGGGTGTTCAAAAACTTGTGGACCCGGAAACAAAAATACACAATTTCTCATGATGGCACATCATTAGTTGAATCAGAGCCTTTTGTCGAATTCGTTCCACCGAGCAATATTTCTTGACAAGCCCATATTCCGATCATGTTGGATTATCATGAAAGTGTTTCCTCTTCCCATTTATGCATGCTAAAAACATACCTTCTTAAAGCAAAATTACTGCCTTATAATCTTTTCTCCTAAGGCAAAACATCTAATATAATTCAAGGTCTATTTTTACACATTAAAATGTCTCAATGAGTTCTCACCTTAGAGATTACTCTAATTGCCTATGGTTTTAAAACGCTGTTATTAACAAAAAGCTTACATTATCATACATAAGAGTGTGAAGTCGTTCCTAGATATACAACCGATTCAAGATGTTTTTGCCTTAATATAATTGTTCAAGCTTCTCCTAAACTAGTGTGTAGTTCATATGCCATGCACATTTGCAACAACATTCTTTGCAAGACAAACAAATTGCAATTGGTTTTTGTCAATTTCAGGTTTTGACAAAAAAAAAGGTTTTTGGTGGTTGTGGCATACATTGGTGTTAGTAGTGAAAAACGATGGCCGTGGTGGTATAAAGTGGTGTTGGTTGTATATTCTAATTTACTCTTAAAGGGTTGTTTGTTTTATCTTTTAAAACATTTTTTGGCTTTTAGGAAAACATAAAAAACTAAAAGATGTTTGGTAAAAACATAAAAGTTACTTTTTAATATAAACAAAATAAACTTTTTGAAAAAATCAGATAAACCTAACTTTTTGCAACTTTTTAGGCATAAAAGCTATTTTTTGATATAAAGAAAATAAATTTTTTGGAAAAGTCAGGTAAACATAACTTTTTGCAACTTTTCCTAAAAAGATTTTTACCCTCTCAAAAGCTAAACCAATAACCCCCTAAGTGGGTCTTTGGAATAGCTTTTGAAAATAGTTTTTTAGCTTTTCAAAAAATTAATAAGCTAAAAAAGTATTTGTGTATTTAAAAAACACTTTTTAAAACAGCTTTTTGGATAGAAAAAAGTAAATCCTTTAGTAAAACTTTCAAAAAGCTGAAAAAATCCTTGATTTTATTTTTTAACAATTTTACTCCTAAAAAACAGTTTTTCCTATCCAAACATTTTTTAAAATCCGTTTTTCCTAAAGTCATAAGTTAATAACCATTTTTCTTAAAAATCACTTTTGTGATAAAAAAAATCTAACCTAAACACACCCTAATAATCTAAACAACAAAAAATAAAAGCAAAAAAACAAAACATGAACATTTAAGTGGTTTCATATGCACTTAGCAGAAAAATGGCAACAGGGGCCAAAAGTGCAATATTTGCCAACCATAGTGACCATCCATGTCAAATTTTCAAAACTAGTACCAAAAGTGCATAACTGTGCCAACCACCTGAACCAAATGTGTAATTTCCTCTCAAATTTATCGTCGCACTTACATCTTATTAAATTATAGCTCCATCATTTATATGAGAATTTATAAAAAGATAAAGAGTTACAAACTATAAAATGTCAAAAGAAGCAACGCACACTTCAAACGATAATTACGTCTTCCAAGAGTTTTGACCATAGTACTATAAGGATTTTTGAATGATAAGTTAATAAAAAAAAAAAAAAAAAAAAAAAAAATTAAAGAAGCGCATTGGCAAAACTTGAGCATGTGACAAAGAAGTGAATAGCATGCAATTCGAAATGAAACAATATACTCCACGTTTAGGACAAATATCTAAACTACATAATAATACTTCAATCGCCTTCTTTCAAACTTAATGCAAAAGCATTTACAAGTGAAAAAAAATAATACTCGAGAGGAATTAAAAAAAAAAAAAAAAAAAAAAAAAATTCAAACAGTAGTCAATAATAAGGAATTGTATATAGTTTGGTGTGTTACAACCCCTCACGTGTAACAGTAGTAGTGACACGTAGGACGGCTTGTGCACTTAACTTTGGAAGATTAGATTCACAGAATTCGTCCCAAGAATAATAATGTACCTGAGGAGGAGGTTGAGCTTGTTGGACACATGATGATGATGACGTGTCCTCTTCTGATTGGTCAGAAGGTGGAAGTACTGGTATGTCAATGTCTTGTTGTGGAGCCAAAACAGGGGATTTAACGTATGCAGTTTGTAGGTCCAATAGGAGGGCTCGGGCAGCCTCCCGTGATTCGGGCAGCTGGTCGCTTAGTTGAGATGAAGCGATTTGGATCAATTTGTCAATTCCATATTCTTTGATTCCATCAGCCCCCTTCATAACAAATAAAATAGTCAAAAATTACTTACTATTATAAAGAAAAAACATTATAAAAAAAAAAAAAAAAAAGTGGTACTAAGAACGAATACTTACAAGTTGTGGGACACTACGAGAAACACACAATGAAGCCTTTGCACGAATACGAGGATTTCGGTGTTTAAGATAAGGTTGCAATTTAGGTAACAACAAAACAGGGGAAACTGAAATTGTTAAAGTTATTAAAGCCTTTTCAGCAGCTTCACATACAAATCTCTTGTCTTGAGAAGATTTCAGAAGAAGTTGCACAAGCTATAAAAGTAAACAGAATCCACCAAATTAGAACCCAAAAAAAAAAAAAAAAAAAAAAAAAAAAATGAATTTCAAAGAGTAAACATAACCTTATTATACAAATAATAGATCAAATGCATGTTGAAAACAAACAATTACCATAGGATCCAAAGAATCGACTACAAGGTCCCCAAATGCTTTGAAAATGTCAGCAGATGTCATGATTGCAGTTTTGCAAACAGCACTTCTTGGATTCTTCAAGGCTTTCACAACAAGGGTAATCACATTGTCCCTGTTAATTGAGGAGGCAATGGTCAAGAGAAGGGTAGAATCGTCAATTTCTATTGGTATGTAATGGAAAAGAGAAAGGCTTACAGTATGTCATGCAAGGCTTCCTTGTGGTATATTGAAAAACGACGTACGTTGTTGAGTGTTTCACAAAGGGAAACCCACTCTTTAGACTCTAATCCAGATAGAAGCACCTTTTAGAGGAAACAAGAATGTGAAAAATAAGCAAAAATAACATCATAGTTTCACACAGATATTGTATTAGGTAATAACATACTTTGAGACTATTTTCAACATCTTCAAGATCTTCAAGTTTCTCAGATTCAATGTATTCAACTTCTGCAACTGCCACGTCAGCGCTAGCATGTGCATCTTCGGTTCCTTTCACAGGTGGTTCAACTAAAGGAACAATGTTTTTTCTTGGTTCAACATATGGCTTTGTTAAGATGTCTTTACTTGAGCTCTCGTTTGTTCTCTCAGATTTAGGCAGCAAATTAAGATCTCTAAGAGCAGTTTCAGACATCATTGTACAGCTGTAACATAAATTGAGTCAGAGAGTTAAGGTTCAAACATCTGGAATATAACTATTATTGGAGATGAGTTTTGAGATTTGGAGATTGATAGTTGGCGATGTTAGTGATCAGGGATGAACATTCAGTGCATATGAAATGATCTTTTACTACCAAAGTCATAAAGATCAGTATCAAGAATCATAGTTTGTTGTCACATGACACAAGCTTGCAACTTACATCACAGATCATCATGAACATCACCCACACATAGACAATGTCGAGAATTCATAGCATAAAAAGATTCACAGATTATAGATCAACCAAAACAAAGTATACACATCTACCAGAACAGAATCTAAGAGTCAGATCCTTGTGGGAGCGAACTACACTAAAACAAATGGTAACTAAATGAAACATCAGCTAATAAACTCATGATTTCAATGCTTAAGAAAAGATGTTTCATTGTAAGCACAAATCTACGCATAGTATGCCATATAACACACGAATCTGCAGAGAAAACTGTAGAACACTCCTAGCACAGTCTGAAAACCAGAAGACTCAACATAAGAATTGTGCAAGTTGGATTTACACGATGCGCCACGAACAAACCCTATAATGTTCAACGGATTTGTAAACGGCATCTTCGAATTCAAAATCATTTGGAGAAATAAACAATGCTACAACAAGCAAAAAGAAGAAGAAGAGAGCAAGATACCTCGGATTTGCTCTATGCTTTGACCAGGAAGTTGTGATTCAGACCGACAGATCCAACAATAGAACCCCTATCTGCATTTGGCAAGTAGTTCAGACGACGACAAATACAGATTTGAAATCGCAATCAATTATTAAGCGAATATAATGCATTAAAGCGAATATAAACAGTGCACAAACAGTAAAAATGGTGATAACTGAATCGATAAAAAAAATAACAAATAACCTTAATAGGAGAAAAACAAAACGGAAGCAAAACGATCAGATTGAAGCAATGAGTGCACGTAGAAATGTGAATTTTTAGGGTTTTAGAAGCGAGGTTGTCGCCGGCGTCGGGAAAACGACGGCAGATGATGTTATTACCGACGTACGGCCGGCAAACACGGGAAAATTAAACAAGTCACCGCCGAGGAGAATGGAGATGTAGGGATAAATGGGGTGGTGGAAAATTCAGAATGGCCCTTGATTTATGGTATGAAGTGACGTTTCAACCCCAAAGTTAAAAGCGATGGGTTATCACTTATCATTAGTTGGTGATTAATTATTTAATTAGGGATGGGATGTACTTATTTGTATCAAAATTAAAAAAGAAGTGGGGGAAGATTTTGAATTTAAAAAAAAAAAAGTTTGGATTTGAAATAAGGAAAGTATCCGTGGACATTATCGCCAATTGGCATTAAGTTTCATAATTTGATTAGTCTCACTCTCCACAAAATCAAATAAATATTTTAGAGAAATAGTTGCGAGACTTCTATTATGTAAGGTTTAAATAAATTATTTAAATTTGAAAATTTAAAATTAAAAGGAAACATATTAAATACAATATTTTAGTAGTAATATTGTTTTATTAATTATTTTTAATTTAATTAAACCAATTATTAATTGATGTGTAAATGTCATATGTCAATTAAGAAAAAATAAAAAAAAATTAAAAAATGACAAATGGAAAAAGATTTATACAAAAATATTAAAAAATAACATGTGTCCAAATAAAAAAATAACATGTGGCAAAAAATTTTTGATTTATTAGAAATGATTGAAAAGTTATGCATTTAAATAACCATAAACTAGGTTTATATTACCGGTTTCAACCAATTTTATTTATTCGTGAACATATCTCGCAAATGAGGAACAAAAGGTCTATTTTTAAAGTTATTTTTATCGTTTTCATCTAGATTTTGTCCATATCCCATGACTAGCAAGTGACGATCATTCCATTTTTCTACACCAATAGGTCATCGATTGAATGAAGTACTCGAACTGCAAGTAACGAATCGAAGAAGTTTTAAGAATGTATGGATGAGTATGTTTTGTTCTTCTAGGTTATTTCTTTTATTATTGTGGTTTTACAAACCACATAAGTTTAAACTTGTAAAAACCACAATTGATAAAGTAAAATAACATAGATTTTATAAATAAAAACATAATTTTGTTTGCCCAATAAAATAAGATTTCATAAACATTAATAATTTTCAAAATAAATACGATAGAAATGATGAATAAATAATTACTTCAACTTATATTAATAAAAAAAAGTATTAACATATTTTAAAAAATTGTATTGAATCACAAATGTTCAAAGACTTTTTTTAATACAATATTAAGGGTATGTTTGAGTTAGTTTTTTTTTAAATGAAAAATGATTTTTAAGAAAAATGCTTATTAGCTTATGGCTTTTAGAAAAAGTTGGTTTTAAAAAGTGTTTGGATGTGAAAAACTGTTTTTTCAAGAGTAAAATGATTAAAAAACTAAAAAGCTATAATTTTTCAGTTTTTTGAAAGCTTTACTTTTTCTTATCCAAAAAGTTGTTTTAAAAAACGTTTTTTAAATAGACAAACACTTTTTTAGCTTATTAGCTTTTTAAAAAGCTAAAAAGCTAATAAGCTTTTTTTAAAAGCTACTCGAAACACCCACTAAATGTCATATTGCTAATTTTACATTGTTGTCTAAAATAAACGTTTTTAATCCATTTATGTGTTTAATTTTTACAAAGGGTAAAGGTGGAAGTAATACAAAATAAGCTTAATACTTGTTTGACTTAAAAAGTATTCCATAACAATTATTACCCAAAATCCATTTATTGTCATCAATTCATTAACAACGATGTCTTGTTTTCAAAGCTTCTAATATAATATGACACCCTCTTAATCTCTATCTCTATATATGTTAAAACATAAACTTTATTACATTACCTTCAACAATAAGGTCCCTTTTCTTAATAGTTTTCCACCATCGGATTAATTTGATGATGTTATCCTCACAAAAAAAAAAAAAAAAAAAAAAAATCAAATGCCTTTTCTTTTAAAAAAATGCATACGCATGCGAATCCGTAATGTCTCCACATTGCACCATGAAACCACCATCAAAACACATCTCTTATGTCTCTTTTCATACTTCGGAACAAGATTATAACTATCCTCCTTACGTCATCGATACAATCTTCCTAAAGGTTTTTAGCTTCAATAATAACATCCCTTCTATTTCACCGTTTTTTCTATCTTCTTTTTGACGACCCATTCAGATTTTCACATTGCAGGTTTTAGGGTGAGGGAACTGGTTTCTTAGCGAAGAAACCGAAGAAGATGTCTGATTGTTTTAGATGATTTTAAGGTGCTATGTACAACATTTTTACAGCTTTTTTTTTTTTCATATACGATTTGATTCTCAAATCAAATGTCGTCGATTTCATGACTTCATCCCAAATTTTAAACGAAAAATTCAAATATTTCTTTCCTTTCATAATGGTATTTAATTCTCTTGACAAAATTCAATTTTGAAATCCCTAATTATCACTCCCAAAATCTCGCCACTTTCTATATACCTAGGGTTATGATATTAATTCGAAGGAATGATTGAACATGCAAAGTGTTAGGTAATAAGCGTAAGAAGGATTGGTTGTTGGAGGTTTCTTATAAATGGTAATCATCCAAATATTTTTCCTTTTCATCTATATTATGTTGATATTGATTGATAGATTTTATGTTGATACTAAATGCTCTCCGATGGCCATGGAGGTTTCTAAGTATTTCGCCTATCATTATCAATGGAATTAATTGTCGTGGATTTGTTGGTTATTGACGTGATAGTGTTTTTTCCTTCCTAATATGCATAACGTTGCATATTTTGTTAGTGGAGGTAGGACTCTAGCTAGTTTTGTTTATTGAATGCCCAAGTGTTGATTTTAGTAAGAGGTAAAAAAACGTTGAAATCCCTATTATGGAAATTTTTTATATAATTTGTGTATCTTTGGTTGAATGGAATGGAAGGGAAATCATGGAAACGTTGTCACCACCGAGCAGCCACCACTACTGTTGCTAAACTCCATCGCACTTACTCAGTAGATCTTCAAGGTTTTGTTGTTTGTAAAAAAAAATCTCCATTTTCTGAAATCTTGTTACTTTTCGTTTCTCTTTTTTTTGGTGTTTTCGCAAAGTGGTTTCTGATTTGGTTTAAATCTTTGTCACATTTAGAAAATAAATATGAGTTTTCATATGGCAAGTTACAATACTAGGTTGCATATTGAATTGACCATGGGAGATGAAGATTCAAATTTTAGATATGTTAGTGGTGCTCAAGGAAATATTGATCTTCATTTACGAAAGGTAGAGTTTAAATTGGTTTTCTTATAGGATTAATATTAATATTTTTTTGTATTAACAGAATTTTGTAGATTGGTAAATCTAGGGATTGTAATGGAGAATGCAATTGAGCCCTTGATCCAACTAATTGAAAGTCATGTGTGTTTGGTTGATTCTTATGCGAATAGAGGGTACACATTATTTGTCTCCACATAACTCGTAACCTATTCATAGGGATTTTTTTTTGTTGTTTCTTTACCAACTTTGTCTATTGGGCTAAAGAGTTCACAATATTTGATGATGTATAGGTCTAAATACATAAAGGAATGTCATATGGAGTTCTAGGCAAGAATAAGAATGTAATGTAAGTTTACACATGTCCAATAAATGTGTAAAATCTCCATTTTTGTAGGTTTGATTTGTATTTTTAACGATTGATTTATGGTATTTTCATTGAAATATGTTTGTTAGGTTCAATTTAAATATAACTCTCCAGTTTTACCAAAGGGAAAAAATGATTTTTACCATCTTTATCGAATTATGGGTATTACAAATTTGTATTTGTAGAATTATTTTGTTGAGAATTGGTTCTTGAGTTTTTTTATCGACATGTAGTTATATTTGGTAATTTTTGGATGTCAATGGTAGATTTGTCCAAAATGAAAAATTAAAATTAAAAAAATTAAAAAAAAAATCCTAGTAAAAAGGATCCTAGTAACTTTGTGAATAATAACACTTTTACCACTAACTCTGTGAATGTTGATGCAGGAATGAACCCAATCATGGCCAAAGAATTTCAACAGCTATGACAGATGTTCTCAAGCGTACCTAGAGTAGTCCAGCCTATACCAGAAGTTTCCCCAACAAGCCATAGGATCTCAAGATTCGCTCCTGTGATTTTTGACACCGAAGTCCCAAAGCGCTTCCAAACTCCCAGCATGAAGCCTTATGATGGGACTACAAATTTTGAAGAACATGTGGTACCATACAGGGAAAGAATGGAGATCATCCTCATTCCCACACATTTGAAGGAAGCTTGCATATGCAAGGGTTTTGGTTCAACCCTCACACTATCAACCTTGAAATGGTTGCTAAATGTTCCTCCTTATTCTATTACTTTGTTGGCACATTTAGTTAATATTTTTAAGAACCAGTTTTCTTGTAGCGGAACATTCGAGAAGATCACTAGTGATCTCTATCGGGTGGTTTTGGATCCTAAGGAATCCCTTAGGGATTTCGTTAATAGGTTTGGTAGGGAAGCTCTGAGTATCCCCAACATCGATATGGAAACTACCATAGAAGCCTTCAAAATGGGCTTGAAGAAAGACTCCCATTTCTACGAAGACCTTGTAATGACTCCATGCAAAAGAATTGACGAAGTAAGGAGCAGAGACCTAAGGTTCATAAGGCTCGAAGAGACAAGGAGATCCAAAAGAGGAGCAACCCACCAAGCTCCTATGATAACCCCAATAGGAAGGCTGACTCCTCGACCCATAGATCATATAAGTCTAAACCTTATTCCAGACTCGATCATCATATGGTTAATACCCTCGAAGATGAAGGGGAAGAAGAAGAATTTCCTAAGATCATTGACTACTGTTTCTCTATGGATGTTTCAAGTTTAATATTTGCCATGCAGGATCTTGGCGATAAAATAAGATGGCCAAGAAAGGGGGGAAAGTCCACCACCTAGAAAGATAATTCCAAATGGTGTGCATACCACAGTAAGATTTGTCACATTACTAAAGATTGCATAGCCCTACAAAAGACGATTAGTCACCTACTCAACAAGGGATACCTCAAGGAGATCCTTGGAAGAAGAAAAGAAAGACATGTTAAAGTGTCAAAGATGGAGAAAGAAGAAAGGCCACAAAAGAACACACCAATCACAAATGATAAGGAAATTACCTTCGACGAAATATATAGAATAGATGTCCACGATCCTCATCACGACGGACTGGTGATCAGTCTTTACATCGCCAACGATTTCCTCAGAAGGATCCTTTGTCGATGGAGGATCCTCAGTCAACATCATACCCATGGATGATTTAAAAATGATGAACATCCCTGAAGCCAAAATAATCAAAATATCCTCAGTACTGATTGGATTCAATGGGGAAACAAAATATATAGTCGAGAGATAAAGCTACTTATCTACATATAGGGGATGAACTCTATGCAACGCTTTTGTGTAATTGATACATTATCCTCCTATAATGTTATACTAGGTAGACCATGGAACCACGATATGAAGGCTTTCCCCTCGACATATCATCAGTGTGTCAAGACACCCACCCCATGGGGGACAGTAAAAATCACAGGTGACCAAAAAGAATCCAAGGAATGCTACAAGACTTCGATGAAATCTTCAACGGTACCACGACAAGGATAGCAATTAAATCAAGGGGCATGAGATGTGATGGAAACAAGAGAGCAGGATGTAAAGGAAGTTCCCCTAAACCTTGAGGATCCTAACGCCAAAGTCCTCATAGGATCCTCAATGTCATAACAAATTGAGAAAGAACTAATAAAATTCTTTAAAGATAGAAGCAAAACATTCGCCCGGAAGCATGAGAATATGATAGATATACACAAAATATTATAACAGGTAAACTTAACATTGATCCTTCTTTCAGAGTAGTACACCAAAAAAGAAGAAAGTTAGCACCTGAAAGAAACCAGATCATCCAACAAGAAGTAGGAAATCTCCTTAAAACAAGGATGATCAAAGAAGTCAAGGTCCCAGGATGGCTAGCCAATTTGATCGTCGTACAGAAGAAGAATGAAAAATGGAGAGTATGTGTGGACTATACAAATCTAAATAAGGCATGTCCCAAGTATCCTTTCCCCTACCACACATAGACTCGATGATAGATGTTACGACTGGACATGAACTGCTAGCATGTATGGATGCATCATTGGGTTTCCAACAAATCCAAATGGAACCATCTAACCAAGAGGATGATGTATTCATTACCCCAAAAGATATATATTGCTATACTGACATGCCCTTTGGTCTTAAAATTGCAGGTGTAACATACCAAAGTTTAGTTAATCAAATGTTCAAAGACAAACTGGGGGACACCATGGAAGTATAGACCGATGACATGGTGGTAAAATCAAAGAAAGTTGATGATCATATCAAGGATCTTGAGGAGACCTTCAACATACCAGACGAATACAACATGAAGTTGAACCCTTCTAAGTGCAACTTTGGAATGGGATCAGACAAGTTCCTTGGATACATGGTGATTAAAATAGGAATAGAAGCAAGTCCGAAGCAAATAAAAGTCATCACCGATTTAAGATCCCCATCCTCAAGAAAGGATATTTAAAGACTAACAGCAAGAGTAGAAGCACTTAACAGGTTCATCTCAAGATCCTCAGAAAGGTGAGCCTTTCTATGATATCTTGAAGAAGAACAAAAGGTTTGAGTGAACTAGAGACCACGAAGATGCTTTTCAGGAACTTAAAAATTATTTAAGTTTTTCACCCTTGATAGTGAAACCACTTGTCACACCCCAAAACCGATAACGGCGGAATACGTTTCGGGGTGGATGACGTAGTGTACAGTATCATCACAATTGTATAATAGTAAAAGCAAGAAACATACAACCATTTCATTTATATAGTAAGTGTATTTACAAGTGTGTTTTGTAATGTTTGACAAACACCAAAAGTAAACCAAATAAGAGATGGGTCTTGTCCTCCATCTTCTCCAAAAATGTTGCTGCTGTACCTGTCTATCTTTGACCTGAAGATACAAGTTATTTTGAAAAGGATATCAGCATAAAGCTGGTGAGTTCATAAGAGTTTTAGTGTGAGTACTTGTATAAAAAGCATTAGAGTTATTATTATGAAAACTGAAGTTTGAAATCATAAATAGTGGTGAAACTTAGAAAACCCCATATTCTCCAGAACTGCATAGTAAATGAAAATCCTTAAGAAATCTGTTGTTTATATCTTTGAATGTCATTTATCATAGAGGTGTAATAGTGACTCACCATTAAGTAATGTAATATAGTGAGTTATTCTTAAAGTATATAATAGTGGTGCAGCATCCTTTAGTATTAGATACTTATTTACTTCGGGATATTACTTCATCTTTCTTTTAGTATTTTAGTGTGGTTATAGTGTCTTTCTAGTATATTCCCAATAGTGTGAGTAATAGCGAACCCCCATGACCTTCCCAGTCATGCATAGTGTAGTAGAGTAAAAGCATCCCTGGGCCTGAGCGGCTCGGACTGAAGTTATCAGTCGGGATGTAATAGCGTCTGCCCCGTATAGATCTATACATATAGTGTCGTCTTCCTATCGGAAAACTTCGGGCATAGTGTATAGCGTATAGAGTATCCCGTAGTGGATTAGTGAGTTGTCTCATGATTAGTGCATTCTCTTGTATTATAGTGTAGTAATCTTTCGTATATCTTGTATTGTATTCTCTTATTAGTGTATTGCTTCAAAATATAGAGAATTATAGTAGTGTAGTGTAGAGTAATAGTGGAAACAAGGGATAGAGTCCTTAACTATACCCATTATAGTTAATTTAGTGTATGTGGTTCTAATCAAGTAGTGATTCAGGTAATTAATGAATTAAGAAGTACTCATAATCTGTACTAATATATGAGATATATAATTAAGAAATCAATGACAGTCGGATGGATAACTACTACCCTAAGTCCACAATCAAACAAGAAACAGGAAATAAGGCGAGCTATCGGTCCTAAGTCTTTCAAGTCTTACTTATATAAATATATTAGTATGATTACATTCTTATAAAGAGCTTTATTTAACAAAAGTATTGTACGAAAGGAACATTAAAAACTTGTTATTTAATCCAAAGTAGTTTTGAAGACAATTGATTTATTTATAAAGCATAGTGATTAATCACATATGATTTGAACTACAGGTTGTGAATCACATGTGATTAATTCTGAAATCTGAAAAATAGTCTTGTATAACTTTTCATAAACATGTATATACAACTTGTATCTTCCCCCTAAAACATATAAAACATTTGAAAGGTTCATTTAAGGGGTATGAACTCACCTGAAATCGCGGAAATCGGGTAAATCGGGTAAAAATGTCGATTGAGCGTTTGGTACCCAATAACCTCTTGAGCACCTTCTAGGACCCTAATGTCATATGAAATATGTATTTTACAAGAAGTTAATCATCTTATGCTTTTCATTATAGTATTTGGACATTCTAGTATCGTTTTCGGGGTTTTAAGGCCTAGAAGGGGTTCCCGAGAGTGGTACAAAGTCATGAATGATTTACGGGAGGGTTCACGAGTTCACTCTTTTGGAGTTTATGGCCCAAAAGCCATCCTTTGGGAGTTTACAGCCGTAAACCCCCTGGGTTTGGCCGTAAACTCTTGTGGCACTCCAAAGTGTATGTTTAAGGTCTTATTTCACTTCCTTGATTTAGTGGTATGTGTCTTGGACTATTTTAAGGGATTAAACATCATAATTTGTGACATTTTTGGGGAGTTTACGGCCAAGACTTGTTCTTGGGCCGTAAACTCTTGTAAACCCTTCAAGATGTATGTTTTATTGGTACAACAAAGTCTCATACACCTTAGATAAATCCTAGAAGGTCATATAGTGAGTTTGGGACAATTTGGCATATATTTTTGGGGAGTTTACGGCCCAAGAACATCCTTGGCCGTAAACTCTTCATTTTTTATCCAAATGTGAAGTTAAATGGTACAACACACTTCCAAAGGCCTTAGATAAAATCCTTACATGCATTTGAGGGGTTTTGGGACTTGTTTGACACAAAAACATGGGTGTTTACGGCCCAAGCTTAGCCTTGGCCGTAAACTTCTCTTTTTGCCATCAAATGATGTTGTTTGATGCATTTAAGCCTTCCTTGTTGTCAAGTCTAAATTGCCAAACACCCTAGATGAGTTTTTGGGGCTTTAAACAAGTGTTTTTGGGGTGTTTGAGGTGTTTACGGCCTAAGCACATGCTTGGGCCGTAAACTCCTTTTTACATGTCTAATCCATGTGTTTTAGTGTCCAAACCCTTCTAGATACATGCCTTAATTAGTATACTAGCTTAACATGAGGAAAAACTTGATCTTTGGCATGATTTTTGGGGGTTTACGACCTAAGGAGCTTCTTAGGCCGTAAACTCCTTTATGGTCCTTGATTCTCATGATTTTGGACTCTAAAAGCAGTAAAGTATGATTAGATTAAGTTAGGGGATGAATCCTTACGTTTGGAAGTCGGAAATTCGCGGATTTGGAGTCGATTTCGGGTCTAGAGAGAGAAAGTAGTGAGAGAGAGGTGTGATTGTGGTAAAAGAGTCCAATTGAAGTGTTCAAGTGTTTTTATATGTCTCGGGTATTGTACCCGATACATGGCTACTCGATGCTAAAGTTTAACGGGGTTAAAACTTTTTACCCGGGTGAAGTGGTTGAAATAGTAATACAACTCTATTAGGTTAAACTAGATTAACACGTATGAGTTATATTACTTATAATGATATTAGGACATGCATATAATTAGATATTCGGATATTAACGATTCCAAATATTACATAAATTAACGTACGTTAACGTATTTCGTTAGTGAAAATGGGGTTTGTAACGGGAATAGATTTAGGGTTGTCACACCACTAGATGGGGAACCACTCCTCATATACCTTTCAATATCCTCTAGTGCTGTAAGTGTCATTTTTAGCCAAGGATCTCTACGGGGACCAACATCCCATCTACTACGTAAGTAAAAGTCTCTTGGATCCTGAGATCAGGTATTCCCATATTGAGAAACTAATACTTGCACTAGTACATGATTCCACAAAGTTAAGACACTATTTTAAAACACATACTATACATGTAAGAACTATTACCCCATTAAGAATGTTATGTGAAAACCAAAGATATCAAGTAGGATGGCAAAAGTGGTCCGTGAAGCTAAGCACATACGACATAAAATATAAAAAAATAATAGCAATAAAGTCACAAACACTAGAAGACTTTGTGGTTGGTTTCAATGATGATCTACAACCTAAACCAGAATTGGCAAGCATAGAACTCCAAAATGAAGAAAGGATGGGAAGATGGACACTCTTCACCAACGGATCCTAAAATTTGAAGGAACATGCCTTGGGATCATACAAAAATCACCACATGCGTACATCATACCCCATGAAATTTGCTAAGAATTCGATGCCTGATGATTTACAGATTTGTTCCGAGCAGGGCTCGATGTCGGGCGGACCCGATGTTGAGTGGGGCTCGATGCCGACGGGGCCCATTATATGTTTGATATGTATTGTATGTGGTATTTTGTGGATCTCAATAATCATTGTGCTTACGATTTTTATTTTATGTTTCAGGTACTTCTGGTTCGAAGGGGAAGAGCTCAGGATGACTGCATTGCACGCACCACATTGTTCTGCATTTTATATGACTTTGATGTATTTGGATGTTTATTGACATATTCTTATTTCATTATGGTTTTATGAACAAGATCATAATGATGGTTTTATTACTTTAAAAAAAATGGTATTTTTTGTCTTAATTTTTGGGACGTTACAGTAATCCAATAAATGTTTCGTTGACAATGCATTGAAGTTTGTCTTTATGAGGCGTTGGAGGAGTATCCAACATATGTTTCGTTGATGATGCCTCGAAGCGTGTATTGGTCGTAGGCTTTAATATAAGATTCAATTATATTTTGGTAAAATTCAAATTCTTGAATTAGAGTTCGACTTCTTTTATCATCATATTTGCCCATTTTGGGAGGAAACTTAGTTATGATTATTACAGATCATCATATCTCTTCTTTTTCATATAGTTTTTTTTTAATTTAGGAACATGAATATATATATATATATATATATATATATATATATATATATATATATATTGATGCGACATGGTCATCGGGCATCGGTCTTTGTTACTTGTATCCACTCCAGTTAACCTGCAAAGTCACAACAGGGTGGAACCGTCATCCGTTCTCCGAGAGGGGATCTCGGGAAAATGCTCTGAAGGTCATGTCAGTGGACGAACTTTGGTGTCTATATGTGTGAATTGGAGAGAACGACTTACCTCTCTAGGTACTGGAGGAGACCTTTTATATTGAGGCCTCCTGCTAGCCCGTACGAGACAAGGACATCAGACTCGACATGATCGGGCGCGCTGATTGAGAAATCGTGCTCCTTGTTCTGTCAGAGCTAATGATTGGTTCAGGTGGTAATGTGTTGATCATCTTCCTTGTCGTCTTGACCCGTTATGCTTTTTCGTGGAGTAGAAGGCCCCCCTAGCAGGGCTGAGCCTTCTCCACGGGCGCCCTAGACTTAGAGGCATCCACGGGTGCGAGGTTTCGCCGGGCTTGCTCTGTTAGGCGTGGTTCGCCTTGGGGAGTTTTATGGTGCATCTGAGCCCGACTCCTAACTCGTGCTGAGGGCACGTCATTAAGTCCCCTAGTCCAGTAGTCGTAGCATTGCTAGACTAGCTATGATGTTCTGGACTTAACTGCTTGGTACACGCGTTGGGTTGTGATTTAATCGTTGCTTCGATTTTTCCGGTGACGTGACTGCCCATTATGAGAGTTAGTTACATCATTACGTCCGGGATTTTGAATATTCCGCCTTTCCTTATTCTTTATAAGGGTAAGGATCCTCCTTATAAGTGTAACCTTTTCCTCTTATTTCGTCTTCTTCTTCATCTAGGGGTTTCTCTGCTTCCATTCTAATTTAATGATTTCTCAACTTGGCATTATTCCCTCTGAAGCTGATTTCAAGCTTCTCAATGATGCTTATGGATTTTCCTTGATTGATAGTGTGGAATTTCCAACGGCCGATTCAGTGATTCTCTCCCTTCCTGCCAGCAAGGTTGGCATCTACTTGATGACTTTCGATGTTGGACTACATCATCCTCTCACTGATTTCCAAGATGAGAGTCTTCAAAAAAAAGTGTTGTAGCATTCAAATTCTTACTCCAAACGATTTTAATAATGTGGTAGTTTTCAAGATGATTTGTTGGGAAAATGGCGTGCTTCCTGATTCCTTTATTTTCAAGTTCTTCTTCCGGTTTAGCACTACCGATGACAAGTACACGTTTTCTACTCGACACGGTGATCATGTCTTAGTCCCAAACAGCAAGACCCCAAAGAACTGGCAGGACAGGTGGCTATGGGTTAACCAAGATCGAGTTGGTCGTGGGCATTACCGGGCGAACAACTTCTCTGATGTTACTCCCAAGCTTTTTCCCCATAATCAGGCTACCAACGACCTTCTAAAAACCATTTAGGTTGTGTATGAGGAGTTCTTAGAGGTTCTTCTTGCCAGCGTTGGGATGAGTCCTTCTTAGAGATGTCCAGGGAAGATACCCATATTTTGTACTGTTATTGATGGTAAGAAATTTTGTTTTTATTTCCCTTCTACTCTTCTTCCTCCCCCCCCCCTCATTTTATGACAATGGAGAGGGAGTTGGGTCAGGGGTGATTTATGTTTTACTCATAAGCTATTCTTTAACAGGTGTTGAGTCCCCCTGTCCATGAACGACTTCTTATAGAAACGGTATCGAGGGATGTTGGAACATCGTGAGACTGATCTTTTCAAAACTCTGCCTCCGTCATGTCGTGATGATCGGCTCGTCATAAATCCTCCTCTGACTACACTGGCTTTGGAAGGTTCTGTTGCAACTGTTTAAAAGCAGCCTTTGATTTCTCAACCCATCACCGTGGTTGCCCTACCTCCCGTTGCAAATCTTAGTCATGCTAACATGGTTGAGGATAACAAGGACAACATTATTTCAGATGTCTGGCAAGCCATAACCAAGAGGAAAGCAGTCTTGGCGATGGGGGAGACCTCCTCTGATGTTTTCAACCTCGAGAGGCACGTTTAGTTGAGACATAATTTTACTCATCTGCTGAGTTCAATCTCCTCCATGTCAGAGGCCATTGTAGTGATTTGTGATGATGATGCACAATAGTTTGAGGGGGATCATAGGGCGACTAAGTAGGCCATTGTTCCGGTTCAAGTTGTTTCACAGTCTGATCCCAGTCTTCCTTCCCGCGAGGCCCAGTGTGACTCTGCTTCATTAGACTCCTCTGAGTGGGGGTCTCTAGTTGCTAATGATCTCAGCTCTAGTCTCTTTGCTCCCTCTTGGAATCTGCGAAATGATTCTCAGTTGTCTGTTCGCACTAATTCCATAGTGTTTAACCATCATGCCTTTCCACCCATCGTCGTTACTAATATGGATACCATGGGTAGTCTGCACTGGTCCACAACATGTCATATGTTGCTGCCCAAACAATGTTCTATTTGGTCACTGACTCCTACCGCATCTAGTTGTTGCATGAGATGGAGGCTTCTCACGCTAGTTGGACCGCTCGGGAAGCTGAGCTTAAGCACCAGATCCTTGAGCTTGAAAATGATGCTCGGGGTTTTGATCAGAGGTATGCTTTGCTGACATCGGAGAAAGCTATTGCTGAGGAAGTTTGGTCTGCCTTGGAAGTTAAGGTGGACTCCCCGATACAGGATAATGAGGGATTAATGATTCAGAATGAAAGCTTGGAGTGGGATGTTAGTGGCTGTGACAAAATCATTGGGGAAGTACGAGCTGAAGCAGAAGCCTTTCATCTTGATCGGGATTGGCTCTTGCAAGTAAGGGTTGTACGTATCATGGATAAACTGATTGAGCAGCCAGAATTTACCAGTGTGTGACATCCCCAAAATCTCGGCCAGAAAAGACCGATTTCATTTATGCTTTTAAAATAATTTCAGAGTAAATCCTTTTTATTTGAAAGAGTTGCAGAATTTGTTCCCAAAAACAAAACGTGATAAAACAATGTTTACCAAAGCATTTCATAAAAGAAATGTATTTTCATTATATAATCAAAACTCGGGATGTCATGTTCCGATACAGACCATAAAGCATAAACGATAACATTAGAAGTCATTCAACAAATATATACATATACAGACTTGTAAACAAAACAACTTGATGGTTCATCCATCTTACGTCCTTGCGCCACTTCCTGTAATACAAATAAAACTGAGTGGGTCAGGATTGGGAGCCTGGTGAGCTTGTAGGGTTTTCAACCCACAATAAATAATTATATTTAATTCAACAATCAACCCGATTACCCATTCCAGTTATCCTCACTTTACGTCCCTAAAAATAACATCTATTATAAGGAACCTAATTCAGGATTTTCATCGGGACGGACATTACTGCAGAAGGGCTTCCTCAACAGTAAGTGTCCTAAAGGCAACCATGTGGGGGATAGAGTACACCGGTGAACACGTCATTCACAACACCTACAAGTAATGAGCCTGCTAGTGTTCCACAAGATAGTCTAGAATAGTCCGTGGTCGTCATCCATACTCTGCTGAATGACTAGAATAATACCAATAACACCGAGGCCTCTCATCTGTTTATTACACACCAATTATCTACCCATGTTCTACCCAACATATTAGTAGATAAAATTATACATTTTTATACATTGTTTAAAAACCTGTATAACATGCTTTAATCAATACCTATTTCACATAACAGATGAGGCATACACACATAACACTTATTTCATAGAGAATACATCAGATCTATAAGATAGAAGAGAGTGAATATACACTCACACGTATAACAACAAAGTATATACACATAACACGTATTTTATAGAGAATACATCAGATCTATAAGATAGAAGATAGTGAATATACACTCACACGTATAACAACAAAGTATATACACATAACACGTATTTTATAGAGAATACATCAGATCTATAAGATAGAAGAGAGTGAATATACACTCACACGTATAACAACAAAGTATATACACATAACACATATTTTATATAAAATACTTCATAATATTGCGTTGGAATAAAAATAACTACACACTCACTTGATCAGAAGATGATCGGGCAGCACTACGGCTTGCAGAAGAGGTGTTTCTCCGTAGATCTAGAAGATCTTCACAAAAACCGTCTCCTCGCGGGCAGAGCTTCGGCTCGGGAATAACGCTCTTCGGGATCCTCGGGGCTTCGAATCTTACTTCGGGGCTCGGGAATATTACCGGGGCTTCAAGGCACAAACGGCACGCAAAACGAGGCAAAGACTAGAGAGAGAAGGAAGAAATTGCAAAAGAACTAAGGCTGCCTTCGGATCCTATTTATAGGAGGCTGGAGCCTTGGAGTACGCGGGGTGTACTGCCTCGGAATCGTCATTGCTTACGTATCCGAAGAACTTGAGTGCGAGGCGTGTCATGCTTCGATGTACGCTGGACGTACTTCGGATGAGTCCGATGACTCCTCTTCGGATAATGTCGGATTTAATAATTAAATTTAATTATTAATTATTTAATAAACTTCGAAAATTCATATCTTCTTCATACGAACTCCGTTTTTGACGTTCTTTATATCCACGCGAAGGTGAGACTACGCTCTACAACTTTCGTTTAGACTCCGTCGGCTAATTTTGACTTTATTTTTATTATTTATTTTAATAGGTCGGGACAGAAAATTTCGTTATAAATTCATAACTTCTTCGTTTGACGTCCGTTCTCACCTAAATTTTTATCGCTTCGATACCAACAATGAGATCTTCGATTCTCGTTTAGATTGCTTCGGCTAAAAACCGCTCGATCTCAAATCGAGTATTCGGGCTGCATACGGCCACGTTGAAACTTCAGAAAATCATAACTTCCTCATACGAAGTCAGATTTGGGCGTTCTATATATATTCGGAAGCCTCGTTTCAACTACTACAACATTATCCAAAGATATCAAGTTTATTTTACACTTAAATTTTGACGCTTAGTTTTATTCTTAATTAATCAAACCACATAATTAAGCAATTAAGCATGAAACACATAATACTCAAATAATACATTCTTATTATTTCAAAACGGGTTACAAAGGTTAACCTAGACTATTACATTGCTAAAAATGGAAAGCCCAGAAACACGGGCGTTACATAGTGGGATTAGCCGAATACGACATGCTGCCTTTTTTGCCTGCAAAGAATTTGATTGTGTTGGGTTGAAAGCAGAAATAGATTTCGGTGTTCATGATTTTGATGGAAGCAATTCCCAGTCCAGCCATACTACCAACCTAAATGATGAATTATTTGATTTTTCCACAATCGATCATGCTGCTCTCCTGGGCTTAGGGCATCTTGATATGGCTGGGATGCGGCTGCTCTACGCTTTGGATTACATTGGAGAAGTTCCTTATGACATTCTAATTAGTGTGGCTGGTGAGGATGACGCGGGTTATGATGGTGGGGATAACGCGGTGGTTGGTAGCGGTGGTGCAAGCGCTGGCGGCGATGGTGATGGTGTAAATATTGGTGGTGGCGATGAAGGCGCTAGTGGTGATGGTGCTGATATTGTTAGTTCTTAAGGTACTTTATACCGCGTGCTGCCCTTTGGGGTGTGAAAAAAAAATTGTGAATCTTGTTGTCTTTTTCCATTTGTTTATGTTTGTTTTGTGTATGGCTCTTGGTGGCCTCAAGTGTTGGTGGCCCTTTGGCTTTGGTTGTAGTGACTTGTTCCGTCTTTAATAATTTAAGATATAATTGCATGTGCTTACTTTTGTGATTCATTGCATTTTGTTTATGGATTATGCTAAACCTCTGTCATTATTGCCTCTCACCTTTCGAGTGTAGGGCGATTGTATAGTAAGCGACAATCACTTCAAATCATGTGGTTGTGCTAAGTTTCACAATGACTGTATGCATTAAGTAACTATTCGTGTTTTGGTTCGAACAAATACACTGTGTATGAAAAAGGTTATTCTGCCAAATGAACGCGTTATGTTTTTTAATAGCATGGCTATCCTAAGCCCGAGAAATACACTAAGTATTAAAAATGATGGTTCCATTAAATGTTGGATAAGGTGTCTAAGTCCATAACTTATTTGGTATATACTTGATCCGACCCAGCATTGTCCATTTGGGTTGCACCTCACACGAACAATTTATATGGATAATCTTATGAGAATAGTATGTTAATGATTTATTAATATATTATAAGTTATAATATATTAATATGAAGTCATTTTATTTAATTAGTTTTAGTCTTAAATTAATTATGAATTAATTTAGTGATTAAAAGGAAGATTAATTAAACATGGGCTATTGCATTTTATATAATGTGGGCTTAAACTCATTAGGAATGTGCTAGGAATGCATGGGGGTCCATGGATGATCCATGAAGCTTTTAACCCATGGATCATTGGAAAGGAAAAGACATGGATTATTAGGGTTTACCCTATTCACACTATATAAAGATGCACATATTGCAAGAAATGGCAACTAGTTGTGTGAGACTTCGTGGTGGCCTATTTCTACATAGCATATTATTCTCTCAAGGTTTTTCCAAGTTTGTGGTGATTTGTGATTCCACTTGAGGCATTCACATTATTGGTGCTAGGCTCTCAAACTCCAAACTCCAAGCGATCAATCACTATCAAAAGGTATGTCGTTCTTCTAGTATTTTATGATTCTAGTTCTTCATGCTATGATAGTTAGGATGTAAACCTTGGAAATTATTATTTGCATGTATTTTTAGAGAAAACATAGATCCAAGCTTATTAGGGTTGCATGCACACATTAGGAGTGTTAGAATGCTCAAAACCCAACAGTGGTATCAGAGCCTAGGCTTGTTTTCTTAAATACTTGATGTAAATTGTTGAAAAATGTCAAAAATCTACAATCTGCACAGATGACTCGCCGAGTCCATGCATATATTCAACCAACTCGCCGAGTCAGTTCATGCGCTCGACGAGTTGGCAGGCCTGAGTGTAGATTTTCGAGTTTTGGTGCTGGAATTGGTCTATAATCATTACCTTAAACTGTTTTGAACTTATAAAACCTTTTTTTGATGTGGTAATGATGATAGTGGACCAATTTCAAAGTTATAATCAAAGTTTCAAGTTTATATATGCTTATATGATTCTTGAAAGTTGTTGATTATGGATGTTCATGAACTTATGAGTTTTGATAGATCATAGGAATTGTTTGCAAATTGTTGATAGAATAATTCTTGATCTTTATGACATTAAATGAACTCCATAACTTGTCCTCAAGTTATGGAATTCCAAAAGTTTTTCCTTTTAAATGTTTTTTAAGAAGTCATAAGTTACACTTTTGAAGAGTTTTTTCTAATAAATGTTTTTATGGACTCCATAACTTGTCCTCAAGTTATGGATTTCCAAGAGACTCTTCATTAAAAGTTTTAAACACTTAATTAAAACTCATAAGTTATGAATATCCAAAAGTTTATGAATTGTTCAAAACTTTCCCTCAAGCTTTGGAATTTATAAAGTCTCACACAAACTTTAATTCCAAACCCTTAGAGTTTTAAAAGTTAAAATTCAACCCTTATACTATTATCAGATTAATGGTTAATATTTATATATATATATGTGTCCACTCTCACCTACCGCTTCCTTGATCGGTTGAGGGTCGTTAGCCGAACGGGTAGGACAATGACTTTAAAATCTCATTAAAAGTATAATGATTATTATAAGGTAACTAAATATTTTAATTCCCAATCTTAGTTACTTTAGGAAAAATGTGAACATGGTGTTAGCCTATGGAATTCACACTTTATACCTTACCAAGTCATTGGTGGAGCGTGTGTGGTTAACCGACACACTAACTTGGACTAGTAACGATAACGAAGGGTGACTTAATGTTTGTCATAGATCAATAGAGCGTGTGTGGTTAACCGGCACATTGATTAGGTGATAATATTAAGGGTACCAAGTGATTTAGTATGGTTATTCATACCTTGTTTTGTGATCCTCGACATCCCAATCACAAAACTTGAAGGCCACAATTGAGATTGAAACATGCCATTGAAAAGTTCAATGAATCACAAAAGAATCTAGGAATTTCAAATCCAATTAAAACCTAATAATTCATTTCATTTTTCATGGTGGAAATTGGTGAATCGTCATTCACCTACCTTTCAAATATGTTATTACTTAGATTACGACATCCCTCTTCTAAGTATAATATATTGTGATTGGATCCTAGCCTTAATATTTTATATTGGGTGTTATATTAAGGATTTTGAATCAACTAACTTGATTATCTCCCATTATAGATGTCTGGTTCAGACAACTATGATCTTCCCAAATCTCTTGGAACAAGTTTTCCTCTTAAAGATGATGTCCCTCAACATCATGCTTCTCTTCCTCCACCTCCTCTATTTATTCTCCCTAACCCACAAGTTTAAGGTCACTCAAGCCTTATTGGCAAGCATAGTCTATGTGTGCTCACATCTTGGAGATAAAGTCACACATTGACAAGCCGGGAGAGTTGGGTGTCAAAGTCTTGTGAAAGTTGGATGTTCAATCACTTTCTTGGTAACATAGTGAGTCCCTTTGGGACTACTATGAGACAGACTATGACATGACCCTTAGTGATCTTATCTATTTTTTTGGTGTTGCGGAATCAACAATGATTTGGAACACTAGTAAAGAAAATTTGATTAGAAGATCAACTTCCCAAACCTTAAATGGACATTGACAATGGTAGCATTGGATATCTAGAAAAAGGACTTTCTCTTCTAGTGGAAAGGAATCAGACATAGTCAACTCGGTTGACCAAATGGTAAAGAGAAAGGATAATTTTGAGATAGTCTCATGTGCCATTACCAAAGGGTCCATATGTTTTATTGCCAAAGGGAGGGACATTGATTGCGAAGCTGCCATATTTACCTGAAAGATCATAAGGTTGATCAAGTCAAGAAGTTTGACTCTACTTTAGTTAAAGTTCACTGTCTAACTCTATTAAGTTCCTATTTGGAGATTCTTGTTACATAATGTGAATGGGTCACATGTTGATTTTTTCAAGAATGAAAGTAAAAAAATAGGAAGCTTAAAGGAAATATATGATGATTCTGATTGCGATGATGGGTTTCGATCGCATGGTTCGGTGATCAGAATTTTGAGCTGCTACTTAAGAGTTATGATATATTACTTCGGAATAGATAACAACAAGGTTTTCATATGGATTGTAAGGATAAGTTTTTCCGCAAAGTTTTTAAAATAGAAAAAAAGGGTTTTAATTTTATTTATTTCAAAAATATCCTTACAATGGCATTTGTAAAAAAAATTTGCTTATATGTTTCCAGTAATAGCAAAGTGGATTTGATTCTTTCATTTGTGGTAGTGTCTGAATTTACCAAATGAGGAAAGGTTTTCATCACCCAAGTTTCAATTGGACCAAAACTTGGAATCATAAAAGCTATATTGTATGATGGATGAGAATTTTCATCTTTGGAAAATTAAGACTAATTCCTTATGTGAACAAGGATAGGACTAAAGGGATCGAGTACACATGCTTGTGCACTGGTCAAGTCACCACAAAGATTGATAAGACTATTCGTCATGAGTTGCTAAAGCTTAGTAAATATGGTATACTTACAAGTTTAAGTATAGTTCTGAAGCATTGATGTGTGGCAGAACGAATGGGAAAGAATCGAATTAGGCAGAAAGATAAAAGTTTCTCAAATCTGAAAAGATGGGAGAGTACTTTACTATCGTGTTTTATGATCATCTTAATGATTAAGATACCATATCACAATTGATTCTCTAAGGACATCTTCGTGCATTCTTATGGCTAAGAAGAGGAGTCATGAATTGTTTGAATGGTTAAAATCAAGAGAATGAGTCATACTTCATTCCAAAACAATTATTAGAGTCATACTCCAAGATTGTAACATTGAGTGACATAAAGTAAGGTTTAAAACACTTATCAAATGTAGTGGAAAATATTTTCTAATTCTGTACATTTGAAATTGGTAAGTTGTGATGTCTTGGATAAGACAAAGACCAACTAAGACCAATTGTGTGAAGTGTTTATCTTGATAAGAATCCACACTATCCCTTGAATATTTGTTTTGTCAAGGAATGGTCCTTGACTAGGGAAACTTATATATCAAAAGGACCTTGGGAGTCTTAAAAATCCTGAAAGGATTTCAAGATTTAATCAAGAGTAAAACCTGATTTTATCACTAGCAAACGACTTAAGGTTTGCAACCTATTAAGTTGACATAATTATTGTTTCCGTGTATGTTCCTATTAAGTTGACTATTCTAAATTGTGAGCATAACATCTTGGAAGCATTGGTGGGCCTTGTGCTACCAAGTGACAAGAAATTAAGATTTAACAAGTTCAATCCATGTAAGAGTGAATTTGTCACTAACCTTGTCTTGTGATTATGGTTTTGAAAAATTCACATGGATAGGGATTCACACACCATAAAATCTAAGTGTCATAAGGTTTCTATCTGATTCATGAAAATGATGGTGAGGAAATGCTTTCACTAAGAAGATTTTAAGTAGATAGCAATTGTAATATGTTTGCATTCTCAAAGTCGTTAGTGGAGCGTGTGTGGTTAACCGGCACACTAACACGGACTTGTGAGAAATGGAAAAGGTCTAAACAATTAAGACTATGATTACGACATCCCTTTTCATAGTTCTGGAAATTGTTTAGACACACATGAGAGCTATCTAAGAAATGGTGTACGAATCTAAATTTCAGAAGTCCAACTGATTTCTGGAAATATGTCAGAGCTAGTGGGAGCATAAGTGTTATGCTAATAATCATCATGTTAGTGGGAGCATGATAATTATGAGTATTATTATTGCAGGCTAGCAATGTTAATTATAGAAAAACAAAAGTTTCAATTCGTGAAGTTGCAGTGGTTGGAAAAGTTGTTTTACTATAATTAAGGGAGAGGAAATTATAATTCAATACAATTCTAAAAGCATAGATTGAGATTTTAATCATCTTTAGTCAAGGATATATATATATATATATATATATATATATATATATATATACATATGTATGTATGTATTTTATGTTGGAATGGTTCAACTTAAAGAAATTCTATATATCTTGCGTTATCAAAATTCGATTATGATTACGGCATCCCTATTCATAGTTAAAATTTGAAAACATAGCAAATAAAAATATTGTAGCAAAAGACTGGTCTAGTATCATGTCTTTGTGTGAGACATCATGAATCGTGTTCCATATGCTTCAGATATAGGATCGATTGCATGTGCTATAATATTCCTCCTTTCTAAATATTCCAAATGCTCAAGGCATTTAGAAGGGAAAAGTATAGAACTGGATATGACTAAAGTGATTAAGCAATTGTCGAGGACAATATGAGGTTTTCCAAAGATTGGTTGCTTAGGGAAATTTGGAAGTATAGTGTTAATTTTGGCAGGACCATATTGACATTTTTTGAAAAGAGGCAACTCTTGTTCAGAAGTGATAGTCAAAATGGGTCTATGGAAATGTCTCGATAAGTGGAAGTTATTCAATCTGTGTAAGATTAGAAAACCTTAATGCAAGAAGGATATTCAAAGCAATGTACTTTGAATATGAGACCTCGTTTTCATAGAGTTGATCTCATTTGGAATCCTCTATAATGACTATTGGTGACCTTGTGCATAATCATTATGAGAGGATCAGTGCATATAAGTTTAAAATCTAACAGATTTTTGGTAAATGATAGGAATTAGGAATTCTTACATTTACAATAAGGATTTGGGATTATGAAATGAGCATCATTGGAATCATGTTCAATTGATCTATTTCACAAAGTAAAGATCATAGACAAACATAGTGTGCATACTTGGAGTATGGAATAACTATTGTTTAGAAAAACAAAGTGTACATGCTAGGAGCATGGGACAACTGTTGTTTTTATTCAAGTATTAAGTTGATTATTTGAAACATTATACAATAAATAACGTGTAATCAATATGGTGATAAATAAAAGGTGGTTTTATTTATATTCAAAAGGGTTCTGAGACCATATTGGATTCGGTTATTATTGTGTTTCACTTTGCATGTTTTAACTTCCAAAATAGCTAGGTTATTCTTTCCGAATAAGTAAGTTATTTAAACACTCCACAATTGTTCATATGTTGGAAGTAAGTATGAATTAAGACTGTCATGAATCGGGTTTGTAGATTGCTAAATGTGTTTAGACATAGCAATGGTTGCTACAACATTCATAAGTGCTCATAAGTTATGAGTATTGGAATTAACTTACGCTCACTTGTATCACTTCATGGAATTTATCTCGAGTGATCGTGAGATAATAATATCATATAAGTCTTCAAACCTAGAGATATGAGTTGTTACCTATGAGTTGGTTGTGCATTGATTGCATGTAAACGCGTCAGTAACTTGATGTTATAAAACGTGCCTTTGTGTACAATTCAACAAGTAGTAGAACAAGCATATGAGTCAAAGTTTACCTGTTCCTTCTAGAAATAGAAGCGATATCTGGACCCTCGATGATTTTGTGTTGACCCATGTACCGGACCCGGTCAGAACTAAATTGATGTGTTCAGTTAAGTTCTTTGTCAAACAAATCGGAAATCGAGAAACAACTGCCAGACAATAAGTAAGACATTGTTCCATGTATTTGTCTGGCTGGTATCATGAGAACAGAGGACTATATGATCAGTTATCTAAAATGGCGCTTCATAGTTCAACAGAGTTTTTGAGAGCTACGATTGCTGGTTGGTTCTTGAAGTAATATACGTAAATACTATTAGACTTATCCAAGTGGGAGACTGTTGGATAAAGTGTCAAGTCCATAACTTATTTGGTATATACTTGATCCGACCTGACATGGTCTATTAGGGTTGCACTTCACCCAAACAATTTATATGGATAATCTTATGAGAATAGTATGTTTATAATTTATTAATATATTATAAGTTAATATATTAATATGAAGTCATTTTATTTAATTAGTTTTAGTTTTAAAGTAATTATGAATTAATTTAGTGATTAAAAGGAAGACTAATTAAACATGGGCTATTGCATTTTATATAATGTGGGCTTAAACTCATTAAGAATGGGCTAAGCATGCATGGGGGTCCATGGATGATCCATGGAGCTTTTAACCCATGGATCCTTGGAAAGGAAAAGACATGGGTTATTAGGGTTTATCCGAATCCTTCACACTATATAAAGATGCACATATTGCAAGAAATGGCAACTAGTTGTGTGAGACTTTGTGGTGGCCGATTTCTACATAGCATATTATTCTCTCAAGGTTTTTCCAAGTTTGTGGTGATTTGTGATTCCACTTGAGGCATTCACATTATTGGTGCTAGGCTCTCAAACTCCAAGCGATCAATCACTATCAAAAGGTATGTCATTCTTCTAGTATTTTATGATTCTAGTTCTTCATGCTATGATAGTTAGGATGTAAACCTTGGAAATTATTATTTGCATGTATTTTTAGAGAAAACATAGATCCAAGGTTATTAGGGTTGCATGCACACCTTAGGAGTATTAGAATGATCAAAACCCAATAGTAAATACACTGAGTATTTGAACAAAATGGTTATTTTGAGCCTCTCAAATATACTGAGTATTTTAATAAAATGGTTGTTCGGAGCCTCTTAAATACATTGAGTATTCTAATAAAATGGCTATTTTGAGCCTCACAAATATGTTGAGTATTCGTCGCACAAGAAATTCACTAAGTATTTTGTATTTTGCGGAAGAGTTCGGTAAGCCTTGAGTATTAGCTGTTGTCCCAGATGATCAATCCTGGCAACGAATTTCTTTCTAAAAGTGAAATTTCCTCAGATTCCTGGAATTTCATGTTCTGGGGATCTGCCTCCTTTCCATCGTTTCAAGTGTATAAGACCCATTATGGTGAGCTTTGATGACCTTGTACGGTCCTTGCCATGTTGGGCCTAGTTTCCTATGAGGCTGGGCATGGCTTGCCTCATTTCTTGTAAGGACGTATTCCCGTATCTTGAAAGCTTTCTCTTTGACTCTCTGGTTGTAATATCTTTCCATGACATTTTTGTAAGCCACCTAACGAATGTTTTACTTCTTATGCTTTGCTCAATGAGCTCCAGGGTTAGCCTTAAGTCCTTATTTTTATTTTCTTCTTCGAAGTAGGTCGTGCGAGGTGAGCCAATTTCTAGTTCCACCGGCATCATTGCTTATGTACCGTTGGTTAGACATAATGGCTTTTACTTTATGCTCGTTCTTGGTGTGGTTCTATATGACCAAAGTACTCTCGGTAATTCTTTGTCCAAGTTACCGATGGTCTCCCCATACGCTTTTTGATTTCATTTACCAATGTTCTGTTAGACACTTCAATTTAACCGTAGGCCTAAGGGTGCGCTACTGACGTGAACCGTTTTTCAATCCCTTTTTTAGCGCACCAACTCTAGAATGGGTTTTCTACAAACTGTAGCCCGTTATCACTGATCAGTACCCTGGGCGTTCCAAACCTTGCATGATGTTTTTCCATAAAAATTTGATCATGGTGATAACGATTTTAAGATCATAAACACAGATGTTTTACAACCTAAACTTCAATGGTAAAACCTGAGTGTCTTAAGGGTTATGATACAAAATAATATAGTAGTTGAATAGTTGGGAGTTTCATGAATATCATGTTGACAATACTTTTACGATCATTAACTAGAGTTTTGTAGCTCTACACCAAAACTGGTTTTGCTCCGATAGTCAAGGAAACTACATGAAAGTTGTGATAAGATATGGTAGAAAGAAGAGATAAAGTCGACCGTTAATTCCTTGTTGCATACTCAAATTCAAAATTGAATTTCGATTCATAGAAATGAAAATATTTTTAATGTTTTTGATTTTTCAGAACAGAAAATACAGAAATGAATAAAATATTTTTGAACTTTTTGATTTTTAAAAAACAAGACATAAATAAAGGAAATTAATTTTGAAATTATTGATTTTATAAAGAAAATGAAAACAGAAGTTAAGAAATTTAAAATAAAAATAATAGAATTCTGAAAGCTAAATAAACAGTAACTTCCGAACCATTCCGAAGCTCGGAACAAGTCAGAAGTGAACAGTAAATTCTGAATTAGTCTGAAGCTCAGGACCATTCAGAATATGAACAGTAACTATGGCAATTATGAAGTGGTTTTTGGAACTGATTCAACTTCAATCATTCCCAATCCTTGAAGAATTCTATTAAATGATACTTCTGGTAATGCCTTCGTGAATATATATCAGCCAATTGATCTGAGGAACGAACAAAGTGAACTTCCACATTCTCATCTTCAACGTGATTCTTAATAAAATGGTATCTCAGAGCTATATTCTTTGTCTTGGAATGTTGCGCTGGATTGTGGTAAATTCTTATAGCACTTTCAGAATCACAATATAAAGGAATTCGCTTCATATTGATTCCATTGTCTCTTAGCTGGTTCTTCATCCACACCACTTGGGATGTACATGATGCTGCTGCAATGTATCTTGCTTCATTTGTGGATAAAGATACACATGTTTGCTTCTTATATTGCCAACTAACGAGCTTGTCATCCAAAAACTGACATCCACCTGATGTACTTTTACGATCTAAACCATAGCCTTCTAAGTCAACCTCATCTACTTTGATCACTTATCTAAGGACACATAACTAACCAGGCCAGAGTTCAACAACGATTTGAGAGCTTCAATTTGCTAGTCAAATTTGAAGTTATACTTGTAACTATAGTTATTAGACTTGTCCAAGTGGGATACTGTTAGGTTAGGTATCTAAGTTAATAACTATAATTGGTATGTATTTGAATTGATATTAGCACAATCCTTTTGGGTTTCCTTCACACTAGCAACTAGATAGGATGATCCATTGAGAGAGAGGATGAATTTAGTATCTGGAATAATAAATTAATATAAATGATTTATTAATGTATTATAGAAATAATATATTAATTAGAAATCATGTTATTAATTAATAGTTAATCAAAAATTAAATTGGAATTAAAGGAATTAATTGAAAATGTATGGACTAAAAGTTCAATTTTTCACTAGCTGAACAAAAAGGTCTAGAACATTCCAAGGAAGGCTGGTGGATGGAAATATATAATATATATAAGATAATTCTAGAATTTCTAAATTATCTTATCTTATATGGATAATTAAGGAGTTGGATAATTATCAAGTTTGAAATATTAGTATTTTATTCAAATGAGGCTGATCCGGGGCATCCTTGTTGCACTTGCGACTCTATGATAATAAGAGAATCTGAAAAATCAGGCTTCTCCCTTCCCTCTCATAATCATTCTATTGCTTGGTGTGTTTGTGAACCATTATAGGTGTTACACTTGTGACACTTGCTCTCAAAGTTCAAGATCTACAAAGGAAATCATTGTTATTACAATATAACAATAAAGGTATGAATTCTAACTTTGTTTTTCTATGACTTTTGAAATATATAGTTACCTCCTAGTGTTTCTAGCTTTTCTGTTCAATGTTTTCATGTTCAAATAGAGAAAACCTAAATCCAAAGCATTAGGGTTGCATGCACACATAGGAGTTGTTGTTATGCTCAAAACCCATCAGCTCCATGGTCTGAAGGACTACTTCAGTCCTTCCCATGACGTAGTGGTCGACCTTTCCCCAACATATCGGGGTATGACATCTCCGATCATATAAAAGCTCATAAGGCGGTGCACTAATAATGGAGTGATAACTGTTGTTTAGGAGAATTCCGCCAAAGGTAGGTAGGTATCCCATCTCCCACCAAATCTATAATATACACTACAAGTAAAACGACATTTAGTGGCACAAAAAAAGTGCCACTAAAAACAAAAAAGTGTCACTAAAGATCCCATTGGCAATCAGTGGCACAAACAAAAAATGTCGCTAGAAGCGTTCCCACTAAAGGCTTTTAGTGATACTTTGTTGTTGTGTTGATGCAGCCCTTTTAGGTTTAGTGACATTTTTTATGACACTATAACACTTTTAGGTTTTTGTGACACTTTCTTTTTTGCCACTATAATACTTTTGGTTTTTGTGACACTTTTTATGCCACTATAAAATTGTTAAAATATAAGGAATTTTTATGCTTTTGGCTTTTCTTTACCATAAAACATCTATATTTAAAAATTAGGTCCTATTTTTTTAAAAAAATTATTTGTAATATAAAATAATAACAAACAATTAAGATAAAAAATGTAAAACACAAAAATATTATCTAAATTATAACTTAACTTGTCTTACATAAATTCTCAACATTTAAAACAAAAATATTTTCCATGAGGCTTAATAATTCTAAAATTTTTGCTATGAACTACTTAAAACATTAAACTATCAAACTAAATACATTAATAATCTCAACAAAAAAAAAAGAATCATGAATCACTTGGCTATCCTAAATGAAAATACATACCATTGTTATGATGACTTTCACTCACCTTATGAGCTGCCATGAAGAAAAAAAAATATAATTTTGGATTTTTTTAATGTTACCTCTTCAATAAAATGGATAAAAGTTATAGAGAGCACTTTGTCCAACTATATTGGCATGACATGCATATTTGCAACAAATATAAATGATGTATATTAGACTCCAAGAAACTATGAATTAGTTAAAGCTCTTCCATGAAAACTATCCTATTACAAACCATTTAAATGCCAATATATTATCTTGACTGATAGTAACTTTTAGAGTTAAATCGATTACTTCGCTAAAATTTTGAAGCACAAAATTAATAATTAGTCACAAAACGAAAAAAAAATCCAAAATTACGTAACAATAACAAGAATTTGTATGGTTATTTGATAACAACTTGGGCCTAGTCCCAACCAACTTATTTATCTATATGAATTTGAGTGCGAGGATATGTTTTCTAACAATGATTGTGAGTTGTGACTATTAAAACCAAGCTAATGGTAAATTGGTAAATTTTTTGTTTCGTCACTCAGAAGAACAGAACTGATGAAGACCATTTATGTAACAGTTTCTACAATATAGACCATTTATGTAATAGTATCTTGCCACAAGGACCATTTATGTAATAGTTTCTGCCACAAGACCATTTATTTAACAAATTTTGCAACATGGACCGTTTATGTAATAGATTTTGCCATCGGGACCATTTATCTATCAATATCTTGATACAAGGACCATTTATGTAATAGTTTCTGCCATGTAGACCATTTATGTAACATATACTGCCACAGGGACCATTTAATAAAAGACAATGAAGGAAAAATGTAAAAGAATAATAAGAGAAAACAAACCTTCTGGTGTTGTCTTAGATATAACAAGTCTTTTAGGTTTTTTGTAGTCACGACTCGAGAGGTGGTGCAAAATCAACCTCACAATTTGTCTCAATTATATAAATATAAAATTTGTTACAGACCACCGTGGATGTATCACCAGTTGTCAAACTACAATAGCTTCTTAATGACATTGACATCTCTAAGCTGGGAATTCAAAACTAGATAAAATGTTAAAAGTAAGTCCATATAATATGAAGAAAAAAGAAAGATTAAATGCTATCATAAAACACTAACATGGCTTTGGGTTGGATATATAAAGAAAATCCATAGTGTGAGGCTGAAGTTCCACATAACTCCTTTGAAAAATTGGCATCCTTCACATTATGATATCTCCTTTTAGTAACAACATGTTCTCCATCATATAAGATGAAAAAAAAAAAATCAAAATAAATAGTTGGATATGTAATAGTTTTTCAAGTTAATATATAAAAGAACGAATAATGTAGCATACCCATTATGGAATCTATATCTATATCAAGCCCTCATCTGCAATGAATTCAAACACACCACAATGAGAAGCTTTACTAGAAGAAGGGTTGCTAAGTTCAAATAACTTTGGATAGTCGATCTGCAAATAGGTTGAGAAATTGAGACAAAATAAAAAGTTAGTCAATAGACTATAAGTTATATGATAAACAAAACCAAAAATAAAAAATGTGAAAAAGCTCACTAACTGTCACACCCCCAAACGAAGGATGGCAGAAACGTTCGGGGGTGGAGGACTTCTTGGAGGTGGGATAAGAAATTCTCAGCCCTTATGCAAGATAACTTGCTGGGGAAGGGTGTGAGGGGACAAGGAATAGAATAGGGATGATGGGATTGGTGACTTAAAGCACAAATAGTGATATGGAGTGGGTATGGGAGGTTGTTTGTGTCATAACTTAAAGGTAAAGTCAACACTCCACCTCAATAACTTACCCACTAGATTTTATTCTTAGTAATGGATTTCACTTAAAATGTGTTTAAATTATGAATATTTAGGGTCGTGTATGTCAAAATATGAGTTTGGGTGAAAATCCCATGTTGATATCACGAAAAACGGGCTTAAAATGCGAAAATAGTCGAAAACCGGGAAAAGCAAGCGAAGCTGCGAAATTTTGAGCTAAGGACCGAAGTTCGGTCCTAACATGCATATGAGCGAAGGGTGCTTAGGTTGTATGATGAGAACTGAGAGAAGCGTTCGACCGGGCAATCACGCAGGCGAGAAGGAAAGGAGCGAAGGCGAAGGTAGGACTAGAAGCGAAGGCAAGGCTCGGTTCGGTCTGCGGGGTTCGGTCCTGTCTGAAGTTTCGGCCTATGCAAATTTCGGTCCTCTGGTCTTAAGCTTCGGTCCTATTCCTTTCGGTTCTAATAGGGACTTCGATCCTATAAGGCTATTTTCGGTCCAAGAGGCTTCTTATGGTTTCACCTCTAAGAGGGTTTCGCTTCTATAGAGATGTTTCACTGATAATCTTCCCGTTTCACGCGGTTTTTGGCTCCGTTATGGGTGAGGATGTCCCCAAATGATTATAAAAAGTTGAGGGAGGTTATGAGAGAGATTTGGGAGAGAGATATTGATAAAGAGAGACTGAGAGAGACTTTGTTTGTGACCTTTTTTTTGGATGTTTAGCTTCCCAACGCCAGGTTTATACACCCCGTTAAGCCTCGCTATGATTCTTATATGCCCCTGAGGGTTATGGAATAATGTTTTATCAAGTAGTTTCATCAGTTACCCCGATTAACGTTTTGAATTACTGTATATACGAACTTTCCAAGTAATAACTCCTTATTAAAATAGCGAGTTGTACAATAGTAACATAATGTAAACCCTAATATACAAGGGTTAAAAGAGTTGACCGGTTTGACTTATTGACTTTATTTGACTTTGACTTGACCGAAAATTGACGATTGTCACACTAACCAAGGCGATCAACAACAAATTGCAACATTATAATAAGGAGCTAAAGTGGAAAAACTTATAAAACCAACTTAAAGAAGTGATGGAATGGAAATAGCATAAAATAAACTTACTTTTATCACCTTTATCCAAATGAGACTGAATAAGATTTAGGAAGAGCGAAACATCCAACAATAATGGTAAAAGGCATATAATCATGATTTGGTTATATAAATTAACCAATAAAACCCTCAATGAAAAAAACAGAGTAACGATAATTCTAGTCAAACCCTGAAGAAGGGTCATCATAAACTTTCTCCTCCTAGCACGAAAACAAATAAAGAAGATATTCTTTTAAGGATCTTTGTAATAACTAGCAAAATAGGAACTCAATAACTGTACAAAACCACTTGATCACTAAAACCAACAAGGACTACAGGTCACATAGGAATTTTAACAAACACCTTGAGTGCTTAAATGAAGTCCCACCCAATATAAGTTCCAAACCACATTGTTTCATTATCCAATCACCCCTAATTTGTATATATATATATATATATATATATATATATATATATATATATATATATATATATATATATATATATATATATATATATATATATATATATATATATATATATATATATATATATATATATATATATATATGGGAAAAGTGAATATGTGGTTGTTATGTACCTAAGCTTATGTATAGAACCTTTTAAACTACATAGTTTTAAACAAAAGAAATCCAATTTCATTTTCTCTTAACGTTGTTTTAATCGAATATCACTGAATTGAGTTATATTATGGAATGAAAAAGATCAATTATATATCTTTTTATTGCAAAAAAAATCATTGAAGTTTATAGGGAAAGTAAAAAAAAAAACTAATATTTTTTAACGAATATAAGTTAAACATTTTGTCTTTCAATAAAAAAACTATATCGAATGATTTGTGAAAATCTCGATTAACTTATGTTATATTCTTCTTTTATCTTTTATTTTATTAGTTTTCATTTAAAATGTAGTAGGATTGATTAAATGGGCATGAATTATAATGCTTTAAGTTCTTAGACACAATTAATAAAAAGAACATAAATCCGATCTATTTAGTAAGTCACATGATTAAGGAAGAATAGTAAAAGAGATGTCACGATTAGTTTGGATGTAAATGGATCAAAACTACATTGTTTGGAGGGTTCTATATATAAACTTAGGTACATAACTGATGGGTTTTGAGCATTCTAACACTTCCTAAGTGTACATGCAACCCTTTTAAACCTTGGGTCTATGTTTGTCTAAGATACATGCAAATAATCATTTTTCCAAGGTTCATATCCTATCTAGCATGGCATGGGGAACTTGAATCAAATAAAGCTGGTTGAAATACTTACCTTGTACTTGTAGTTGATTGCTTGGAGTTTTAGAGCCTAGCACCAATAGTGTGGATGCCTCAAATGGAAATCACAAATCACCACAAACTTGGAACTTTGAGAGAATAGTCACAACTATCTTAAAATCGGCCCTCTTGATGTACTCACCTCAACTAGTGTGATTTCAAGAACCAAAGCCTCCTTTATATAGTGTGGTGGATTAGGGTTACATCCATGTAAACCCTAATACCCATGTCTCTTCATTTCCATGAGATCCATGGGTTAAATGTGACATCCCCAAAATCACGGCCAGAAAAGACCGATTTTGTTTATGCTTTATGAAAATCAGAGTACTTCATTTTATAAAAAGGTTGCGGAATTTGTTCCCAGAAAAACACGATAAATACGTTATTAAAACATTTTCGAAGAAACGTATTTTTATTCATCTTAAAACGTTTGGGATGTCATCGTCAATACAGGAGCAAAAGCATAAACAGAACTTACATTTATTTACACTAGTGATCTACATCTCTTTGATCTCTCAGTGTAATGTGACTTCATATGAACACCTGTGATATAAATAAACTGAGTGGGTCAGGTTGGGAAACCTGGTGAGTACATAGGGATTTCAATCCCACAATGTTATACCATATATATAGTTTAAAATTCACAAAATATACAATTTCACCATACATATATATAAACAACTCTTATCCCACCCCGTCGATCCTCGCAACGAGGCTATCCATACTCTCGGACCTAAGATTAGTCGTTTTACCTACTCCATACTCCCGGATCAGAAATGAACGAATTTACCAATTCCATACTCTCGGACTAGGAACGAATGACTAATCCATACTCTCGGATTAATGATGAATGATTATGACTAATCCATACTCTCGGAGTAGGGACAATGACTAATCCATACTCTCGGATTAATAACGAATGATTATGCCTAATCCATATTCTCGGACTAGGGACAATGACTATGTCTAATCCATACTCCCGGATAAGTGACATATACTAACTTCTATTCTCTGAGTTTAACTCACTTGTACTCGTAAGAATATACTACCCAATATTCCTCATTTTTAATTTAGGTCTACTCTTTATCCTAAATTATCAAATATAATCAGGTATGTTCTTTAACACGAATTTCAAGCAACATCAATTAACTTGCACATAAACATATAATTAATACTTCAATAAATACTTGTATTAAAATCATGTTCATGAAAGGGACTATGCACTCACTTGAAAGGTGGTGACTCAGCACTCGGACAGCGCTTCGATACTCTCAAAACAATTTCCTTCGATAAAACCTAGTATCAATACCACTAGGGTTTAGTCTAACGATAACCGCGACAAACTAATAGTCTGACTATTATTATTATTATATAAGCGTTAAATAACACTCAATATAACTCATAATAATAACCCAAATACTCATTATAAGTTCCTAATAATGTTACTATATTAAAACATAAGCTATACTAAAGATAGCGTAGGCATAGCTCACTTACAGCGGGTTTTTCTCGAAAACCGGGCTTCGCTGGAGCAGCGTTTCCGAACCGAAAGACCCTTTTTCTTGGGACTCCGGGAGCCTCGGGGCTTCCTTCGGGTGCTAGGGGTTTACCTAGGCTTTTAGGGGGGTTAGGGGGCTAGAGAGAGAGTCTAGAGAGAGAAAGAATAGTTTAGGAAGGTGTGAAGAATGAGGGAACCCGGCACCTCTATTTATAGGGGTGCTGAATGTCCTACTCGCCGAGTAGGGGGGACCTACTCGCCGAGTTGGTCCATGTGGTGGCCTTCTGGTGGTGCCACGTGTCCAATTCTGGTGGTGCCACGTCACCCCTATCGCGTATCAGCCTTCAAACTTAGAAAAATCATAACTTTCGCATACGAGCTCCGTTTTTGACGTTATTTATATCCACGTGTAGGTAAAATCAAGATCTACAACTTTCGTTTAGACTCCGTCGGCTAATTCTTGACTGATCTCAAATTTAACAGTAGGAGGTGTTTAGACTGTTAAATGACCGCGAAGAATTTATAATTCCTTCATACGGACTCCGTTTTCGTCTGTCTTTTTACCGTTGAGTTCCTATTAATGAGATCTTCAACTCTCATTTAGGTCACATAAGCCAAAAACCGCTCGAACTAAAATTCGAGTTTCGGGCTGTATACTGCTAAGCCGAATCTTAGAAAAATCATAACTTCTTCATACGAAGTCAGATTTGGGCGTTCTTTTTATGGATTTTCTTGGTTTAACATATTCTACGACTTTCATTTAGATCACTAAGGCTAAAAAGTCCTCCATCGTAAATTCACTATTTACGCTTCCCGGTGCCGTGCCGGTTCCGTCGCGAAACTTTGACGGGCCATAACTTCTTCGTTATAACTCGGATTTCGGCGTTCTTTATATGTACGGAAACCTTGTGACATATTCTACAACTTGGATAAGATTATTTATTCTAAATAATCTTTTGTCGAAAAGTCATTTTCGACCCCTATTGCCTCTAAATTGACTAGCCCGGATCTACGGGCGTTACAATTATCCCCCCCTTAGGATGATTACGTCCCGGAATCATCAACGAAACAGGGTTCACATGATGACGCCATTTGTTATCTATTCATCCTAAGTCATAACTTCGATGTTTCTTCGAACGTGTATCTAACTCTTAGACTCCTTGACTACAGGCGGTGCTCGATCTTGAATACGCTCTCTATCTCACGTTAGACTCCAAATTATGACCTTCAAGTCACAATCTCGATCCTCACTGGATACGAACTTAAGATAAGTTCTTTTATTAATACAATGGACCGATGTGTCATATTCTAATGACCTCTCATTGTATGTTGCAATGCTCAGACTCAGGTCTCTTAGAGTCAAATTCCAGAACAGTCTATACCTTCCTTCATGTTCTAGTCACATCTAGAAAGGTAGCATCTCTAGCAACCATCTTCTTTGAACAACGAGTGCGATACTTCTATTGATCGCTTTGATTTCAATCGTTTGGTTTAAGTCGGACGCTACATCAAACTTGGTTCTTTGAACCACGTAACATACTCATCGTAGTCGGACTCAATTCGATATGACCACTAGGGTCGGAATATCAAAAATAATCTTAGTCATTACCGAAACAATGGTAACAACACACTTGAATAAATCGAAATCAATTACTAGTTTCTTGGTAACCTTGTGACTTTCCCTGAAACAAGCGTGAGTCCTGTGCTTCCGGTAGTATATGCATCTACTACCTTTCACACCTACTCATACTCGTCCCAAGTATTGTCTCGCAGTTTTCCCAAGTTATTATCACAAAACAATTTTTTAACACATAAAAATGTGTCCAAACAATCACAAAATTTTCCCTAGACTCTACTAGGACTTCTTCTATGCGTATCTTCAATCATCAATTCTGCTTCAGCTCGGTGGAAATACCATACGATGGGTCATGTTCATGAATTACGCCAATCATTCCATCATCCTGCCAATCGAAGGTGTACTTCGGACATACTGTACTCCTCTAAACATACAACATGACATATTCTAAAGGCAAGATACCACTCTTATGATATCTTCCGATAGGTGTCATTCACTATCGTAAGCCTTTTCATTTCCTCCACTTACTCAATTCTCTAAGAGTCCTTATCATGACATTCTATTTTCCAAAGCAAGCGTTTGGTGTATCGAGACGAGAGTATAGATAGAGGAAGAATTAGATGCGTATTCCTCCTTATTACTCCAAAAAGTTACATGCCAGTTCTAATATCGTAATTAAACGTTTAGAAACCTGATCACATAAAATTTCCAGATCCGGTCGGCAACAGACCATAGATCCGATCATATAATGCATATCATAAATCATTTTGCACATAAAAGCATGTTAGGAATTTTCCCTAAATAAGCTAGTGCTTGTGTCTATTCAGGTGTATTTGTAACGCCCGTAGATCCGGGCTAGTCAATTTAGAGGCAATAGCGGTCGAAAATGACTTTTCGACAAAAGATTATTTAGAATAAATAATCTTTACCAAGTTGTAGAATATGTCACAAGGTTTCCGTACATATAAAGAACGCCGAAATCCGAGTTATAACGAAGAAGTTATGGCCCGTCGAAGTTTCGCGACGGAACCGGCACGGCACCGGGAAGCGTAAATAGTGAATTTACGATGGAGGACTTTTTAGCCTTAGTGATCTAAACAAAAGTTGTAGAATATGTTAAACCAAGAAAATCAATAAAAAGAACGCCCAAATCTGACTTCGTATGAAGAAGTTATGATTTTTCTAAGATTCGGTTTAGGAGTATACAGCCCGAAACTCGAATTTTAGTTCGAGCGGTTTTTGGCTTACGTGACCTAAATGAGAGTTGAAGATCTCATTAATAGGAACTCAACAGTAAAAAGACAGACGAAAACGGAGTCCGTATGAAGGAATTATAAATTCTTCGCGGTCATTTAACAGTCTAAACGCCTCCTACTGTTAATTTTGAGATCGGTCAAGAATTAGCCGACGGAGTCTAAACGAAAGTTGTAGATCTTGATTTTACCTACGCATGGATATAAAGAACGTCAAAAACGGAGCTCGTATGCGAAAGTTATGATTTTTCTAAGTTTGAAGGTTGATACGCGATAGGGGGTGACGTGGCACCACCAGAATTTGACACGTGGCACCACCAGAAGGCCACCACATGGACCAACTCGGCGAGTAGGCCATTCAGCATGCCTATAGATAGAGGTGCCGGGTTCCCTCATTCTTCACACCTTCCTAAACTATTCTTTCTCTCTCTAGCCCTCTAACCCCCCTAAAAGCGTAGGTAAACCCCTAGCACCCGAAGGAAGCCCCGAGGCTCCCGGAGTCCCGAGAAAAAGGGTCTTTTGGCTCAGAAACGCTGCTCCAGCGAAGCCCGGTTTTCGAGAAAAACCCGCTGTAAGTGAGCTATGCCTACGCTATCTTTAGTATAGCTTATGTTTTAATATAGTAACATTATTAGGAACTTATAATGAGTATTTGGGCTATTATTATGAGTTATATTGAGTGTTATTTAACGCTTATATAATAATAATAATAGTCAGACTATTAGTTTGTCGCGGTTATCGTTAGACTAAACCCTAGTGGTATTGATACTAGGTTTTATCGAAGGAAATTGTTTTGAGAGTATCGAAGCGCTGTCCGAGTGCTGAGTCACCACCTTTCAAGTGAGTGCATAGTCCCTTTCATGAACATGATTTTAATACAAGTATTGATTGAAGTATTAATTATATGCTTATGTGCAAGTTAATTGATGTTGCTTGAAATTCGTGTTAAAGAACATACCTGATTATATTTGATAATTTAGGATAAAGAGTAGACCTAAATTAAATATGAGGAATATTGGATAGTATATTCTTACGAGTACAAGTGAGTTAAACTCAGAGAATAGAAGTTAGTATATGTCACTTATCCGGGAGTATGGATTAGACATAGTCATTGTCCCTAGTCCGAGAACATGGATTAGGCATAATCATTCGTTATTAATGATGAATGATTATGCCTAATTTACCAAATCCACACTCTCGGACTAGAGACGAATGACTAATCCATACTCTCGGATTAATGATGAATGATTATGCCTAATCCATACTCTCGGACTAGGGACAATGACTAATCCATACTCTCGGATTAATAACGAATGATTATGCCTAATCCATATTCTTGGACTAGGAACAATGACTATGTCTAATCCATACTCCCGGATAAGTGACATATACTAACTTATATTCTCTGAGTTTAACTCACTTGTACTCGTAAGAATATACTACCCAATATTCCTCATTTTTAATTTAGGTCTACTCTCTATCCTAAATTATCAAATATAATCAGGTATGTTCTTTAACACGAATTTCAAGCAACATCATTAATCCGAGAGTATGGATTAGGCATAATCATTCATCATTAATAACGAATGATTATGCCTAATCCATATTCTCGGACTATGGACAATGACTATGTCTAATCCATACTCCCGGATAAGTGACATATACTAACTTCTATTCTCTGAGTTTAACTCACTTGTACTCGTAAGAATATACTACCCAATATTCCTCATTTTTAATTTAGGTCTACTCTTTATCCTAAATTATCAAATATAATCAGGTATGTTCTTTAACACGAATTTCAAGCAACATCAATTAACTTGCACATAAACATATAATAAATACTTCAATCAATACTTGTATTAAAATCATGTTCATTAAAGGGACTATGCACTCACTTGAAAGGTGGTAACTCAGCACTCGGACAGCGCTTCGATACTCTCAAAACAATTTCCTTCGATAAAACCTAGTATCAATACCACTAGGGTTTAGTCTAACGATAACCGCGACAAACTAATAGTCTGACTATTATTATTATTATATAAGCGTTAAGTAACACTCAATATAACTCATAATAATAGCCCAAATACTCATTATAAGTTCCTAATAATGTTACTATATTAAAACATAAGCTATACTAAAGATAGCATAGGCATAGCTCACTTACAGCGGGTTTTTCTCGAAAACCGGGCTTCGCTGGAGCAGCGTTTCCGAGCTGAAAGACCCTTTTTCTCGGGACTCCGGGAGCCTCGGGGCTTCCTTCAGGTGCTAGGGGTTTACCTAGGCTTTTAGGGGGGTTAGGGGGCTAGAGAGAGAGTCTAGAGAGAGAAAGAATAGTTTAGGAAGGTGTGAAGAATGAGGGAACCCAGCACCTCTATTTATAGGGGTGCTGAATGGCCTACTCGCCGAGTAGGTCCATGTGGTGGCCTTCTGGTGGTGCCACGTCACCCCCTATCGCGTATCACCCTTCAAACTTAGAAAAATCATAACTTTTGCATACGAGCTCCATTTTTGACGTTCTTTATATCCACGCATAGGTAAAATCAAGATCTACAACTTTCGTTTAGACTCCATTGGCTAATTCTTGACCGATCTCAAATTTAACAGTAGGAGGCGTTTAGACTGTTAAATGACCGCGAAGAATTTATAATTCCTTCATACGGACTCCGTTTTTGTCTGTCTTTTTACCGTTGAGTTCCTATTAATGAGATCTTCAACTCTCATTTAGGTCACGTAAGCCAAAAACCGCTCGAACTAAAATTCGAGTTTCGGGCTGTATACTACTAAGCCGAATCTTAGAAAAATCATAACTTCTTCATACGAAGTCAGATTTGGGCGTTCTTTTTATGGATTTTCTTGGTTTAACATATTCTACGACTTTCATTTAGATCACTAAGGCTAAAAAGTCCTCCATCGTAAATTCACTATTTACGCTTCCCGGTGTCGTGCCGGTTCCATCGCGAAACTTCGACGGGCCATAACTTCTTCGTTATAACTCGGATTTCGGCGTTCTTTATATGTACGGAAACCTTGTGACATATTCTACAACTTGGTTAAGATTATTTATTCTAAATAATCTTTTGTCGAAAAGTCATTTTCGACCCCTATTGCCTCTAAATTAACTAGCCCGGATCTACGGGCGTTACACTAAAGCTCCATGGAGTATCCATGGACTTTCCATGCAATCCTAGCCCATTCCAAATAAGCATTAGCCCACACTATATAAATATAAGACCCCATATTTAATTATTAATACTTTTGATCTCTAAATTAATCATAGATTAATTATAGATCAATACTAATTAAATAATATGATCTCATATTAATATATTAGAACTTATAATATATTAATAAATCATAACTTATACTATTCTCCAAAGATTATCCATAAATTGTTCGGGTGAAGTGCAACCCAAATGGACAATGCCGGGTCGGGTCAAGCACATACCAAATATAGTTATGGACTTAAACACTATATCCAACAGTCTCCCACTTAGATAACTTTAATAACTATAGTTGCAAGTATGACTTCAGGAACCGATCAGCAATCGTAGCTCTTTAAACTCTGTTGAACTAGAATGCGCCATTTTAGATAAGTGATCATATAATCCTCTGTTCTAGATATCATCCGGACAAATACATGGAACATGGTCTTACTTATTGTCCAACATTTGTTTCCCGATTTCCGATTTGTTTGACATAGAACTTAACTGAACACATCAATTTAGTTCTGACTGGGCCCGGTACATAGGTCAAAACAAAATCATCGAGGGGCCTAGATATCGCTTCTAATCCTAGAAGGAACAGATAAACTTCGACTCAGATGTTTGCTCTACTACTTGTTGAATTACACACAAAGGTACGTTTTATAACATCGAGTTACCAATGCGTTTTCGTACAATCAATGCATAACCAACTCATAGGCAACAAATCATATCTCTAGGTTTGAAGACTTATATGATATTATCGTCTCACGATCACTCAAGATAAATTCCATGAAGTGATTCTAGTGAGCATGGGTTGAGTCCAATGCCCAGAACTTATGAGCACTCATGATTATTGTAGCCATGTCCAACACCTTAGACCTCTGCAACCAATCATGACAGTCTTGATTCATACCTACTTCTGACATATGACCGACTGTGGAGGTTCGAATAATATGATTTACCAAACATAATTATTCTGGAAGTCAAAACATGCAAAAGAAATATAGTAAATGATTGACAAGTGATAGCAACACTTTACTCATAAATAACAACTTTTATTTATCATCAAATGTCAATTACATTTTACAAATTTCGAGATTATCTAACTACTAAAACTAATATCATCCTTCAGCCCTATGCTCCGAGCATGATGGAGATGCTTAGCTTGAGTCAGTCCCTTCGTAAGCGGATCTGCTGGGTTCTCATCCGATGATACCCTCTTTGCCATGAGGATTCCTTCTTCTATTCAATGTATAATGAAGTGATATTTTCTATCAATGTGTCTGGATCTCCCATGATCTCTTGGTTCCTTGGCTAAGGCAACCACACTATTGTTGTCACAGAAAATCTCCATTGGCTCCTTTATAGCTGGTACAACTCCACGGTCTCCGATGAAGTTCTTTAGCCATATAGCCTCCTTTACAGCCTCGCTTGCTGCTATATACTCTGATTCATAAGTGGAATCAGCCATTGTCTCCTGCTTGGAACTTTTCCAAGTAATTGCCCCTCCGTTTAGGGTAAAGACCCAGCCTGACTGAGAGCGGAAATTATCCCTGTCAATCTAGAAGCTAGCATCACTGTACCCTACAACTCCCAAGTCATCACTCCCACCAAGGGTAAGGACCCAATCCTTAGTCCTTCGCAGGTACTTGAGGATATTCTTTACCGCAGTCCAGTGTGCCTTACCAGGGTTCCCCTGATACCTACTAACCATGCTCAAAGCAAAGGCTACATCAGGTCAAGTACACGTCATAGCATACATGATCGATCCTACAGCTGAAGCACAAGGTAGTCGACTCATTTATGCTATCTCAGCCTCTGTACTAGAGCTTTGTGTCTTACTCAATCTGATGTTACTCTGAATGGGTAACTCACTTTTCTTGGAGTTATGCATGTTGAATATTTTCAACACTTTGTCCACATAGGTGCTTTGACTAAGTCCAATTAGTCTTTTACTCCTGTTTCTCAAAATCCTTATCCCTAGGATATAGGCAGCTTCACCAAGGTCCTTCATAGCGAAACACTTCCCAAGTCAGGACTTTACTTCCTGCAGGGTTGGGATGTCATTTCCTATGAGTAGTATATCATCCACATACAGTACCAAAAAGCTGACTATGCTCCCACTAGCCTTGATATAGACACAAGATTCATCTTCACTCCTTGAAAAGCCAAATTCTTTGACTGTCTCATCAAAGTAAAGATTCCATCTGCGAGGTGCTTGTTTCAATCCATAAATGGATTTCTCGAGTTTACACACTCTATTGGGGTACTCTATACTGATAAAACCCTCTGGCTGAACCATGTAAACATCTTCAGCCAACTTTCCATTAAGGAAAGCGGTTTTGACATCCATTTGCCATATTTCATAGTCATGAAAATGCAGCAATGGCTAACAGAATCCTAATAGACTTTATCTTGGCCACTGGTGACAAGGTCTCATCATAATCAACTCCTGGTGTTTGAGAATAACCCTTTGCAACCAATCGTGCCTTATAAGTGTGTACATTACCATCCATGACAGTCTTCTTCTTGAAGATCCATTTGCACCCAACTATCTTATGAGTAGGTACATTGTCAACCAAGTTCCAAACTTGATTGTCATACATGGACTGTATCTCGCTATCTATAGCCTCTTTCCATTTAGTAGCCTCAGGGCCTGTCATAGCTTCCGTGTAGCTGTTAGGCTCATCCAGATTTACCAGTGTGTTATCATTGATAAGTGTCTCACCTTCTGTAATAATATGGAAACCATAATAATGCTCAGGTGCATTCCTAACTCTGGTGGAACACCTTAGAGGTATAGATTCTTCAGTTGTCTCAACATGAGTTTCCTCCTCAGGTTGAGGGCTAGGGTTTGAGGTTCCTTCATCACTCGGCTCTTGAAGTTCCTCAAGGTCAATTTGCCTCCCACTGTCTCCTTGACTCATGAATTCTCTCTCTCGAAAGAATCCTCTTCTTTCTACAAAGACCACATTATCACTGGGTCTGTAGAAGATGTAGCCAAAGGATTTATGTGGATAGCCGATGAAAATACACCTTTCGCTTCGGGGTTCGAGCTTATCGTGAGTCTCGTGTCTCACAAAAGCCTCACAACCCCAAATCTTGATGTGGTCTAGATTGGGAACTTTTCCAGTCCACATCTCGTGAGGTGTTTTTTCAACCTTCTTTGTAGGGACTAGATTAAGGATATGGGCAGCAATCTCTAAGGAATACCCCCAAAATGAGATTGGTAGCGAAGCTCGACTCATCTTGGAACGAACCATGTCCAACAAGGTCTGATTGCGCCTCTCTGCTACACCATTCAACTGTGATGTTCTAGGAGGTGTCAATTGTGAGATAATCCCACATTCCTTAAGATAGTCAAGGAACTCATTACTAAGATACTCACCACCACAATCGGATCAAAGCATCTTAATGTTCCTGCCTAGTTGGTTCTCCACTTCTTGCTTAAACTCTTTTAATTTCTCAAAAGACTTATGTTTAATTAAATAGACATATCCATATATACTAAAATCATCAGTAAAAGTCACATAAAACCGATTAGCATCTCTTGTGGCGGTTCTGAAGGCTCCACACACATCCGTGTGTATGAGGTCCAACAAACCTTCACCCCTAGCACAAGTGCTAGTAAAAGGTGACTTTGTCATTTTACCAAGCAAACAAGATTCACAACTATCATCTGACTTTAGGTCAAATGACTCCAAGACTCCATCCTTTTGGAGTTGGCCTATGCGTTTCTTGCTTACATGTCCAAGACGACAATGCCATAAAGATTCTTTATCTAAGCTAGTGGAAGAGTCAATATACAATACATTATTTCCTTGATTATCTACAACATATATAGTTTCATACACGCCATCACAAGGTAATGCTTTAAAATAATGAACATTATTAAAGAAAGCATCAATACTACCATTATTATTATCAAAATAAAAGGCAAAACCTTGTTTATACAATGCATGAAAGGAAATAACATTTCTTGCCATTTCTAGCGAATAATAACACTTATTCAAATGTAATGTAAACCCACTATTTAGCACTAAGGAATAAACTCCTATCTTGGTGACAGGTGAAGCTTTCCTGTTTCCCATGATCAAGTTTATCTTTCCCTGCTCCACATTCTCACTTCTTCTTAGTCCCTGCAAATCGCAACATATGTGGATACCACACCCTGTATCAAGGACCCAAGACTTAGAATGAGGTGAGTTATTAGACAATATAGTGTATATACCTGCATGTTTGGGTTTTAGTTTCCCATCCTTCACATCTTGCTGGTACTTTGGGTAGTTTCGCTTCCAGTGCGACTTTTCATGACAATAAAAGCATTCAGCCTGATTAGGGTTAGCAGAAGGAGTGACAAAACCTTTTTTGGTTTGGCTTGAAGAGGAGTCTCTTACCCTTGGTACCCTTATAAAGGTTCTTTCTCTTCTTCCCTTTTCCATGCCCTATTGCCAAGACATTGGCCGTAGCAGGAGTAGGAGTAGGAGTAGTAACAACTGACTTACCCTTTAGACCAGTTTCCGCGGTCTTCAAGAGTCCCTGAAGTTTGCTGAGGGTGACTTCTTCCTTGTTCATGTGATATGTCATGCGGAATTGATCATAACACGATGGTAAGGAGTGCAAAATGATGTCTATTACTAACTCCTCGGGGAAGTTCACATTCAGCTTCAGTAAACGATCCACATACCTTTGCATTTTCTGCATGTGGCCCGTGATGGGTTCACCATCCTTCATTCGGGTTGTTATCATGGAGGATATTATTTCATATCTCTCTTGACGTGCACTTTGATGGTAACGGTCCATCAAATCCTGGTGCACCTCAAAAGGATAATAGTCCTCGTAGGACTTGTGGAGCTCGGCTGTCATGGTGGCCATCATGATGCATGCTACTTTTGTAGCATCCCTTTCATGTACCTCATATTCAACAAGCTCTTCAGGAGTAGCAATTGGCTTGGGTACCTTTAGCTCCTTGTTGATAACATATTCTTTGTTCTCATACCTAGTGACCATCCTGATGTTCCTGATCTAATCAGTAAAGTTGGATCCATCGAAGATGACTCTCCCACAAAGATTCATGAGAGAGAAAGAGCTAGTAGGGTTAGAGCTAGAAGCATTGTTATTGGAAGACATCTGAAAGGAAGAGGGAATAGATTAGATTAGATTTAGAGATAGTCCTTAATAAAACACCCAAATGTAGTATTAAGGCTAGGACCCAACACAATATTTTATAACTTAGAAGAGGGATGTCGTAATCTAAGCTATAAGATATTTGAAGGTAGGTGAATGACGATTCACCAATTTCCACCATGAAAAACGAAATTTTAATTAGGTTTTAATTTGTTTAGAAACTCCTAGATTCTTTGAGATTCATTGAACTTTCTTCAATGACATGTTTTAATATCGAGTGTGCCCTTCAAGTTTTGTGGCTGGGATGCCGAGGATCACAAAACAAGGTGTGAAGTAACCATGAAAATTACTTGGTACCCTTAATGTATTACCCCTCAATCGATGTGCTGGTTAACCACACATGCTCCATCGATACTATGATAAACATTAAGTCACCCTTTACCTACCTCGTTAAGTTCAAGTTAGTGTGCCAGTTAACCACACACGCTCCACTAACGACTTAAACAAAGTGTAAAGTGTAATTTCATGGATTAGCACCTTATTCACATTTTCCTAAAATAACTAAGATTGGGAATTCAATAAAGTTTAGTTAATTTAGTATTATCATTATACTTTTAATGAGAATTTATAAGTCATTGTCCTACCCGTTCGGCTAATGACCCTCCACCAGTCAAGCAAGCGGTGGGTGAGAGTGGACACCCATTAAGTTGCCATTTTATAGGTAACAACCTTATACCCACCTTATAGAGTAGCTTCGTGAATGAGGCGTACTAGCGGTAAGACGGCTTTGATCTTATACATACATACATACATATATATATATATATATATATATATATATATATATATATATATATATATATATATATACTATTATTATTATTAACTTATAAAATTATAAGTATAAGGGTTGAATTTTAACTTTTAAAATTCTAAGGGTTGGAACTAAAGTTTTAATATGACTTTACTTGTTCCAAAACTTGAGGGCAAGTTTTGTAAACTTTCAAAACTTTTCATTTTTTATAACTTATGAAGTTAATTGAGTATTAAAAGTGAAGACTCTTCATTTTTATAACCCATGTGTTCTTTTTATGGTTTTAAAACAAAGTGACTTTTGGTTTTCCATAATTTGAGGACAAGTTATCGACTCCGTTAAAACACATTATGATCAAGCATTAAACTACCAAGCAGGTTACAAACAATTCCTATGATCATCTAATCTTCATAAGTTTAAGAACATGAATATGAACATTTCAAGAATCATAAATTAATCATAAAACTTGTAATTTTTTATTATAGCCAATGTAAATGGATTAGCATAAACATTACACCATCTAAAACAAGTTTTATAACACCAAAACAGTTTAGGGTAATGTTTCTAGTCCATTTCCAGCAGCAACACACGAGAAACTGCATTCTGCAAGCTAAACTCGTTGAGTTCCCTATGGAACTCGTCGAGTTCATGTGTTAACTCATGAAGTCGGCAAGTTTTTGGCCAGAAAACGTCGAGTTTTGCAGTCTGTACAGTTTTAGGTTTTGAAAAACAAGTTTTGCATCAAGTATCATACAAACAAGCCTAGGCTCTAATACCACTGATTGGTTTTGAGCATTCTAACACTTCCTAAGTGTACATGCAACCCTAATAAACCTTGGATCTATGTTTGTCTAAGATACATGCAAATAATCATTTTTCCAAGGTTCATATCCTATCTAGCATGGCATGGGGAACTTGAATTATATAAAGCTAGTTGAAATACTTACCTTGTAGTTGTAGTTGATTGCTTGGAGTTTTAGAGCCTAGCACCAATAGTGTGGACGCCTCAAATGGAAATCACAAATCACCACAAACTTGTAACTTTGAGAGAATAGTCATAACTATCTTGAAATCGGCCCTCTTGCTTTACTCACCTAAACTAGTGTGATTTCAAGAACCAAAGCCTCCTTTATATAGTGTGGTGGATTAGGGTTACATCCATGTAAACCCTAATACCCATGTCCCTTCATTTCCATGAGATCCATGGGTTAAAGCTCCATGGAGTAGCCATGGACTTTCCATGTAAGCCTAGCCCATTCCAAATAAGCATTAGCCCACACTATATAAATATAAGACCCCATATTTAATTAGTAATACTTTTGATCTCTAAATTAATCCTAGATTAATTATAGGTCAATACTAATTGAATAATATGATCTTATATTAATATATTAGAACTTATAATATATTAATAAATCATAACTTATACTATTCTCCAAAGATTACATAAATTGTTCGGGTGAAGTGCAACCCAAATGGACCATGCCGGGTCGGGTCAAGTACATACCAAATATAGTTATGGACTTAGACACTATATCTAACAATAACAACCACATATTTCCTAAGACCTATATATATATATATATATATATATATATATATATATACATATACACATATATACATATATATACATATATATACACACACACACACATATATATATATATATATATATATATATATATATATATATATATATATATGTGTATTGTTTTCGCGTTCTCAACCTTTTAGGTGTTCTTATTTGATCATCTCCCTATATATATATATATATATATATATATATAGGGAGATGATCAAATAAGAACACCTAAAAGGTTGAGAACGCGAGAACAATTGTAGATCAATCATTTTTAGAGGGCATAAATGGAATTTTACCATCTAATTAAATTATGATTTCCTAAATTTTAGTGATTATGATGACAATTACCCAAAATATCTCATTTTTTAGACCCTATTCTTTTAATGAATCAATAATTAATAAAATCATGATTTAATTTCTATCTTAAAAAACGTTTTTATTCATTTCATTTTTCATTTTCATGTTTCATTTTTAGCAATCAAATATCAAGAGAATGAATAATTTATCAGTTTACCTAAAAATATCTTCATAAATAATGATTTATCCATTTCATTTTAAAATGAATAAAATTGTAAATTATAAATGAATTAACTCAGATGTATTTATGAATACACTTGTAAAATCATAAATGAATAAAATACGAAAAAAGATTATAGATCAACTAAAATGATACTCATATATAAATAAATAAAACACATTCTATTCTTATAAGAATATAATTATAATAGTAAATGAATAAGTTACAATATAGATTTTTTTGATACGGAAACTAGTACTATAATTACAATCATTTCTTATTCTCCGTTCCTTGCATTGTCGTGGCTGCTTTCCTTGCTCCTCTTGAACCAGCCTCATGGAGTATTTATTGATGAATAACTGCAAATGAGACATCTGACATTGTATTCATATAAGATTACAACTAAATACTTATTGATAGATTCATTGATGATTAACTGCAAATGGAAGATGTTAATATAACCAATGGATTGTGTATTAACTATTAACTATGAAACATAAAGGGGTTGTGACTTGTAACAAGTTACTGAGTGTAAAAGAAAAGTACATCGGTTCCAAAAATTATCAGATTAGCAAGAAGAACTGGTCATGACACCAATTGCAACTAAATATGTAAATAAGCAGCCAAACACGATGGATTGATTTCAAAGAGGTCTTCCAAGATTCATCTTCATACAAGATCCTAATTGGAGAATGAACACAAAATTGAAGCTAATTCCCATTGAGTTCTTAATTGTTTTAAGCTGTGATAATTACACCAAATTTGATACTCACATAGTTTCAGATTTTACAAAAAACAAAACCAACACTACGATTTTTGGAGATAAACTTAGCGTTTTTTAATCATAGGTACAACCATGTTTATAATCATGAGTGATTACAAAGAACACAACTGACGATGACCCATCCGCCATCATCAAAATTGATTAAAAATAGGATGAAATTGACTGATTAAAGCATATGAGAAGGTAGATAATTGGTTTATCAGAAAGTATGAACAAATTAGCAGTAACAAGAAAACTCAATCAATAGAGCATACCCTCTTCTCTAGACACGGCTCATGAGATCGAAAAAATCACCAGATAACTCAAAAAATCACAGATCGTCGCAGACTTAAGGTTGTTGTGTCAGTTTTGTCAATGATTACTAAAGCCATTGTCGCCACCAGAGACTTGAGGTTGCTGTGTAGGTTTCAGTCGGATTGTTGCCTTACTGGAGGCGATACCCAACTATCCTTCCTCGTCAATTTCATTCACCTGCTTTCGACAGAGGAGGTCTAACAACCGATAACCCTATGATGTTGAAAGGTCTGGTACTCACGAATGGAGGAGACATTGGATTATACAGATGGTTGGATATAGAAGCGTAATCAGGGTTTTATCGTGCGAGATGGTGGCTATCATCGGCGATCATGGTGGCGAAGGCAGAAGCGATGCTTGTTCATTCTCCGACTATGAAACTGGTTCGTGGATGGCGGCGACACAAGTGGAAAATAATGGAGTGAATGATAAAATCGGAGGTTTAGGTATACACAAAGAGAGAGAGAGAGAGAGAGAGAGAGAGAGAGAGATTTTAGGAGTTGTTTAAAATAAGAGAATGATTAATTACCCTGATACCCTTTTCTTAATTTAATTCAAATTAATTGATTTTAAACATTTTAATAATAACAAAATCTCTAATTAATTATAACCTTAGATCTAAGATAATAGATGGATGATATGTGTTCTCGCGTTCTCAACCTTTTAGGTGTTCTCATTTGATCCTACTCCTCTCTCTCTCTCTCTCTCTCTATATATATATATATATATATATATATATATATATATATATATATATATATATATATATATATATATATCCTCAACTGGAAAGTTTATTTTGCAAACGATCTTGGTTTATCATTCATTGAGCAATCATCACGAGTCCTTAAGACCAAGTCACGTAGAAATCATCCATTATATGAATAAAATTCTAATTCGAACTAGGTATGATGTAACTGAACTAGAACTTTTATATGAAAAGTAAAATACCACTAGATAATCACAATAATTCAATTCCAAAGTATCACACAAAAGTGAAAATCAGAACCATGCCAATGCCATGATTACTGATTTTATTTAAATCATCTAGGAAATCACTGAAAACTTGTGTGAATCTATAATCAATAATGTCGATCAAAAGCGAAAGGAACATTTTGAGGATAATATGAAGAAGGAGGAAAAAGAGCATGAGGTATTATCTGATTGAACAAAAAGCACAGTGTGGAGAACAAAGCAAATATGGCGGCTTTGGTGGGCGAGGACGACGGGGAAAATGAACAACAACGAAGGTGACGACATGAAGGTACGGTTATGGTGTTTAGATTTAGAGCAACAATCCACCAACAATGTAGTTCAGAACATATTTCTCTCTTGGTGTTTTCTGGGAATATTCCCCCTCTTAATTAGCCCTATGTGAAATTAAATGCAAATGAAAACCACCGTGCGAAAATAAAAAGGGAAGAAAAAATAATTTATTTTTAATAGTTTTAATGGCATAGAAGAAATAATGTTAAATCAAAATAAATAATATAAAACTTTTAGTGTCATTTTAATCTATTTTGTCACTAATAAATTTGACTTTTAGTAACATAAAATGTTAAATGCCACTAAATCCATTAGATTTTATAGTGACATTTAGAATCTGCCATTAAAAGCACAATATAGTGGCACAAAAAAATATGCCACTAAATGTCATTTAGTTTGTAGTGATATGCCCGCAACATATCCTCAAGGTCTGGATGGTCCGCTCACTCTGGCCGTCGTTTGCGGATAATAAGTGGTGCTGAAATGTAGCCTCATGCCTAGTTCCTCATGGAATTCCTGCCAGAATCAGGAAGTGAACAGAACATCATGGTCTGAAACGATGAAGACCGAAACTCCATGAAGAGCAACAATCTCCCGGATATACACATCAACCAACTTTTCAGTTGAAGAGCTCTATCGGATGGCCAAAAAGTGGGCACTCTTAGTCAATCGATCCACGATGACCCATACAACATGAAAATCCTTAGCCGTCTTCAACAACTTAGTGATAAAATCCATGGTGATCTATTCCCACTTCCACATAGGAACCTTAAAGCTGCAACTTCCCATGCGGTCTCTAATGCTCGACATTGACCATTCTACAGGTCAAGCACATCTCGACATACCAGACTGTCTCCCTTTTCATACACGACCACCAGTAGCTCAATCTAAAATTATGATACATCTTGGTGGCTCCTAGGTGTACATAAAAGTGAGACTTATGAGCTTCCTCAAACACTATTTGTCTAATCTCACTGGAAAATGGAACCCAAACCCGACCGCACCGGGTCAACAACCCCCGACTATCAGTGACAAACATGTTGATGTCACCCCTGATCCTATCTTGTTTCCAGTTCTCTGTAACGTCCGAAAAAAACACAACCAATTTAAAATTTTCAAAACAACCCGATTTTCATTAAAATGTTTACAAAAAGGTTTTCAACACAATTCATTTAAGTATTCCCAGAATCATGTCGTTACGAAATCCTAAGGAGCGGTACGATCGCGCCTTCGCCTTGCCACAGTCTCCTGAAGAACCTGAAAAACATTAAACCACAACTGTAAGCCCGAAAGCTTAGTGAGATACCCCCAAGATACCAACCACGCATACGCCCTTCCAGGCTACGACCTTCCGGTCCAAGACATATAAATCATACATAACATAACAGAACATAGAACAACCATGCATATCGGGTCTAACGTGACTGGTCCGCCGTATCGGGCCTTCAGTCCTTCGGATCCATCCTCCGGGTCTAGTCATGTCCTTCGAGTCTACAGTGGGGTTGGTCCGCCCGCATCAGGCCTTCAACCCACCTGGTCCACTCTCTGAGTCTACAGTGTGACTGGTCCGCCTGCATCGGGCCTACAGTCGGCCTGGTCCACTCTCCGAGCCTCGGCACGTCTGGTCCGCCCTCATGGGGCCTACAGCCTATCCGGACCGCTCGCTGGGCCTTCGGAACAACCGGTCCGCCCTGGGTATCTTGGCCTATAGCACAAAGCAGGACCCGCCTCAACCCATCTCCAGTCCAAACAACCATGCACAAAACATACATTCATATAACAGTCATAATCAACAAACCGAGTGAACAGATTACATAGCATATCATTACTCTAACCGGGCTACCGACCTACCCGTTCACTAGCATAGCATTACTCTGCATATCGAGAACTGACCTTTACAAGGCCCCCTAGCATGTATCATCCTAACTACCAGGATGCAGACACAACCAACAACAACATGATAAACGTAACTAAATCTCAATACAATAAAGGGCCGGCCTTGGTGCCTTAGACCCTGTTCATATAGTGAGGATAACTCACCTCGAAACTGACGGCTGAAAAGATAAGATCCCGCTGCTTCGAACTCTGACACAACTCCTCCACTGAACATCAACAAAAACCCAATAAATATCCATAATTACCAAAATACCCCTGGAAGACAACTGGTCAACCCTGGTCAAGTCAAAGTCAACCCCTGACTGACCCTACTCGTCGAGTCAACTGATGACTCGCCGAGTCCTTATGCTCAGACTTCCCTCAATTAGCGACCCAACTCGCCGAGTCACCCCAAGACTCGTCGAGTACAACACTCTGAGTCCACTCGCACCCAACTCACCGAGTCGTCCCTCGACTCACCGATTCATCGACTCAACCAGAAATATTGGGACTTCCTTGACAAGACTCGCCGAGTCCAACCGGACTCGTCGAGTTTAAGGCCATCTTCAACCTACTCGCCGAGTTGTTCTTCCAACTCGTCGAGTTCAAGGCCATCTTCAAGCAACTCGTCAAGTCCACCCATGTGACTCGCCGAGTACCACCGGTCTGAATCCTTACAGAAGCATCCCAGGCCATGCAATTGATCCAAAACATAGATCCAACCTCCTACAATCCATGTATCATGTAAAGTGGCAAGCTTTACGTGAATCTAACGAGATCTAAGCCATTTTCACCTTAAAACCAAGGTTTGGGACATGATAGCTTCATTCATAGCACAAAGGTTGGGACTTTAATGCACTCAATGACTTCTCCATTCCAGATCTGAGGTAGCAACCTCAGATCCATCCTCCAACACCAAAATGTCATACAACCAAGCATCCCACACAACCCCAAATGATGAAACTAGGAATGCACAGCTTAAGGACGAAGATATTACCTCCAAAAGATGCCTCAATAACAGCTAAACACGAATCCAAGCAAAGCCCTTTGATCCAAACCACTTCTCCTTCAAGATTTCTCCAAGCAACACCTCTCCAAGTTCCAATTTGCTCCACCAATGCTCTTCTCCATGAGATTAGGGTTTCTGGAACTCAAGGGGGGAATAAGAGAGGCTGTGGAGGGGTATAGTGTTCTTTATATAGGGCTCAACCCCGGAAATTAGGGTTTTCTTCATACAGCACCTACTCGCCGAGTCCACCTTTGGGACTCGCCGAGTAGGCCACTAGACACGCGACCCAACTGCGACCTGACTCGCCGAGTCCATCCATGGACTCGCCGAGTCACCCTCTAAACTTACACTTCCAGCCCTTCAATTCTACTCTTGCGATTCCGGGATGTTACAATTCTCCCCCACTTAAATTAGGCTTCGTCCTCGAAGCCTTCGGCATCTCATCTTCCATTTACTTCCCACAATGCGCCACTTGACCTTGACCGAACCAAGTCCCTCAAAGTACAACCATAGAACCAGAAGCTCACTTCCTCCTTCCATACGGTGTTCCCCACCATCTACTCAAACCGTCACCCCCTGTACCCTCCGATAACCACACTCAACAACCGAGAATTACCCATGATGCCTTACTGCTCAAATTCTCATCTTTCACTTGACTCACATGGCTATAGAGCCACGCACCCTCGGATTCCCGATCCGAATTCCACTCTACCCTTACCCTGACGACCGAAAGACCCATTCTTCCATTTCGGAGCAACTCCCCCGAGTTCTCCTATCGCAATCACACATACATGCTAATCTGGCTCTGGCACCCTCAGTGCGGATAATCTGATATACAGACGATATCCTCAACATCCTTCCAGGATAAACCACCGATACATACCCAGAACCCTGATCATGATCTCACTGAGAGTCCAAGACTCTTGCTCTGCATCCCTTCCGAACTCCCCTCCCTGACTCCACGTCGCGATATTCCCTCTGCGCCCCAAGCAACATATCGAGTCGAATAAGTTTATATTCCGCCGCCGCAACACACTACTCAAAGACCATCGACGGACCACTGCGATCGCAACTCCGCACTGCCGCTTTCACCTCCGTGAATCCCCACTCGTCTGCCCAGCCACCATGACAGGCACCATGGTGCTCATCCTACGCCACATTACCACTTTAGAGCGTACCCAATATCCATGCATTACCGCTACTCTGGCTCTTAGCACAAGGACTCTCAAGCCCATGCACTACCTTCACTGCTCAAGATCGCTAGCCGGGGCCAGACCTCCCAATGTAATCCCATCGCGACATACGCAACCCATAACCTCTAACCGATTCAATACTACCCGCAGAGTCTTCAGCATGACTGGACCGCCTCCCCGGGCCTTCAGCCAATCTGGACCACTCTCAGAACCTTCAGCCAATCTGACTGGACCGTCCTCCGAGCCTTCGGCCTGACTGGTACGCCTACCGGCCTTCAGTCTACCCGGACCGCTCAACAATCACTCATCATTCCGAACTATCTCTTCGGGAAATCCTCCCGTGCATACCGTTCTAGCCCTCTAGGGGTTCCGAACTCTACCCCCATCATACATACTCGATCCCGGCCTGCCCCCATGCCTTCCTCAATTAACTGCTCTAGGTCTGTATTTCGCCCCCGCACGCCTATTGCTCACCCATACGAGCCTGCTCTCATCTGATAGAAATACCGCTGAATTTCCCCAAGAGGCTAAATAACCTTCCATGCCCAACGACCATCCGGAGAATTTCCAATTCTCCCCCACTTAAGACACTGACAGATAATCACCGGTCGCCATCACCGATCTCCCAAAGCACCTCGCAGAAAACAACACATGCACTCCAAGTGCGTTTCACCAGTACCAACAGCTTTCATACCAATCATGCTTCCCCGCTGTACAACCCGCTCGAAAGCGACTCAACCTTCATCTTTCCGTTCCTCAGATTGCAGAATCCAACTAGCCTCCAAACTAACGCCGCATTCGCCACCAATTCTCACAAAGATAATCAATGATGGCTCGAATTATAATCCCATAACCATAACGATCCCTCAAAGGACACAAGATACTAAAACCAAAATTTCGATCACAACTCGCCAATCCCTCAAGGAACAATGAATACCACAAGAAACCCGAAACGCAATTTCCATAGCCAACCAATGAAACTAGTAGATAACAATACTCCACAACAATCATAAATAATCAAAACATCAGAAAGAAACATACCCGCAACAGCAAGCTGAAAAACACGACCCTAAGCCCTTGGGGGCTCCGCTCCACCCTGACCTCCACCTGTGATCCCCAATGTAGCCGGTGCTGGAGCCTGCACCGATCCTGCAGCAACCTGTGGACAGTTGACCTTCAAATGTCCAACCTGATGACAATGATAGCATATCCTCAAATCCCGAACCGGCACCGACTGCTGACAATCCCTCGCATAGTGTCCCTCCTTCCCGCACTTGCGGCATGCTCCACCGGACCGACAAACCCCGGCATGACCCCTTCCACACTTACCACAGACGTGGCCACCCTGATCTCCCATCCTGAAATGAACGGTCTTAGACCGTTTCGTCGCCGGCTGCGACTGAACCGGAGCTTGCCTCCTGTCACACCCCCAAACCAAGGATGGCGGAAACGTCCGGGGGTGGAGGACTTCATGTAGAGTATCACAACAATGAGTATAATAGTGCTCAAAGTAAATACAACCAACACAAATATAATTGAAAACGTTACATCAAAGCACATGTTTACATGATTCACATCAATTACATTATAATACAAAATGAATTGTTTGACGATTTATCGTCCCATCCTCAAAACGTTGTTGATTTTCTGTTTTCACTGAATTCCTGAGAATACAAGTAGTTTTGAAAAGTGTCAACACAAAGGTTGGTGAGTTCATAAGAGATTTCGTTAGAAAAGTAAATCGTTTTCCTTGTAAAAGCGTCAGAATATGTATCCAGAAAATCCTATATTTTCTTTAAAATCTGTGTAAGGTAGTCTTATGACTGAAGACCAAAATGTATAAGTAATCTTTCTTATTAATAGAAAATGTTATGTATTTAAATGGACATGGACATGTTTGAACTAAATGAAATTTCTATATGTTCTCAGGTTTGTTAATACATTATGTATACGTAGTCCTAAATTAGAGGACCGAGTAATAACAAGTATTGACCATACTTAAAAGTATAAATGTGGTTTCAAATGATGTGTAGTCGTAACTACCAAAACCAAAAGTGTACAGTAATATCTGTACTCATAGAGATAAAAAGGTAATTTTAAATCGACATAAAACTCATTTAGGTTTTAAAAATAAAATCCCATAAACTTATGGATTGTTCCCTATGTGAGCCGTTGTAATCATACTATGACTATGTGAACCTGCCACGACGTTCTCAGTGTCGCGAAAAATAAAATGACATTTGTCACCCGTAGACCTGCAGGTCCAACTGTAGCTAGCAGCAAGGTGTGGGGTGTCAATCCCAATATAGATCTATATACAAGTATCACGTTCTCCCTCAAGGAGATTCTGATTATAACTACCAGGAATTATATTCCCGCACTCGGACGTACGGGGAGAGAGAGAGAGAGAGAGAGAGAGAAATAGAGAAACTCACAATATAGGATAACAAGTTTACGTTAAATGTGTGTGAATATAAATATTTCTTGTATGAATGTACCCTTCTTGTACGAGTGCGCAGAGTGATGTATCATAAACTATACCTATTATAGTTTATCTAAAATGTATGTAATATGTATGAATCCTTTTATGGAAATGTATTAGTGTTGTGAATTTATCAAACCATAGATTAACTTACGTGAAATGTGTGCGAATAGAAATCTTTCTTATATGAATGTACACTTCTGGTACGAGTGCGTAGAGTGATGTATCATAAACTATACCTATTATAGTTTATCTAAAATGTGTATAATATGTATGAACCCTTTTATGGAAATGTATTAGTGTTATAAATATATTCAAACTATACTTTTTATAGTTAAATAATACGTGTTCCAAAATGAATGGATAATATTTAGTATGAATGTCTTAGTTTCAGTTCATAATGATAAACTAACTAGGAAACACATTCAAACATTAAAACTTATGATTATACACTTTGCTCAACATAATACAAAGTGTTATGATATTTACATGCTGTTGGTAAAATTTAGCAATTCTGCCCTGTTTCGGAAAAATCATAGAAAAATCATACAAAGTCGAAAACTAGATCCGTAAATTCTGAGAGTTCACAAAATGTGTCTAGTTTGCTCATAAATTTTATCTCAATTTATAATGACCTCTAACTTGGGTGAAAAAGTCCAAAATCACAGACTGGTCCGGATTGTTGTTTGAAATGATAGGCAGTTTTGTAAAAATCGCCATAAATTGTAGAAAAATCGTATGGAGATGTGCAAGTAGCCATTTTAAAGCTAAAAACTTGAACTATTTGCACCTTGTACAGTTTTGAAAACAAAAATGTGTAAGATGCCCAAAACAGTCCGTGAATGGAGTTGAACTTTTCTGATGAAGGCTGTTAGAGAACTTTTGATAGGTTCTTAGTGTTTTAACTTGTATTCCCCCCCTGAAAACTTGAGAAATCATGAAAATGTAGGGGTATGAACTCACCTTGAGTGATTTCAGTAGATGATTGTTGAAGAATGGAAGTGTTTAATTCAAGAACACTTGGAGATGCCTTGAAGGTTTTCGAGAATCTAACATCATAGTTAGGGAGTTTGTGTAAGCAACCAAAGATTTGAGTAGAATGAAGTGAAATAATAATAGGGAGGATGAATTTTTACTTACTAAGTGTGGAAGAACACTTGAATCCAGCCTTGGATCTCGAAAATTTGTGTAGAAGAGTTTGAGAGAAAAAGTGATGTTTGTTACTTAGTGGAATGAGAGAAATGAGAGAAAATGAGGAGTGTGGTTGATTGTTCCAGCTCAAAAACGTGGGAGTGAGTGAAATTTGAGTGTAAGGGAACATTGAAGTGACATAGGTAAGGTGGGGAGGTATGGCTGGTCATAGAGTGGGTGTGGGGTGGTTGCTTGTGACTTGAAATTTTTTTTTTTTTTTTTTTTTTTTTTTTTTTTTTTTTTTTTTTTAACTTGCAAGGCACAATGGAATATATTACTCCTATAAAGGAAATTGACTCAATCAAGGACGATTTCACAATTAAAGTTCGGATCATACGTCTTTGGACTCAAAAGTCAAGAACAATGTCTTATAATTGTCTATATCCCATTTTTAGTTTAATTTTCTAAATATATGTGTGGTTGTCTATGTGTGTGTATCTCTTTAAAAATTCTGCAATTTCATCATTTTATGACCCCCATTTGCGAAGTTGAGTATTTATTTCCAAAAATGCGAAACTCCAGGGACAATATTTGAAATCTTCTGTTTTCTTCCCCAATTCGCATTCTACTGTGAAATACTTCGCATCTTCATTCTTACACCCTTCGCATCCCTTCGCATTAATCACCTTCGCATTTTAACCTAATTAATCAAATGCGATTCGCAAAATTTTTCATTCCAGATGCGAACACAGTTTAGTTCTTGAACTCTAAACTTGCGAAATCAAAATTTTCATATGTTGAACCCATATGCGAATATTAACCCAATTGACTTCAAATTGATTCATAGATGCGAACACTCGATTGTTTTACTTTCGCAAAATGAGCATCAACAACTCCACAATCGAGTTTTTAAATTCTTGCAAACAACAATTTCATAGTCCTTGACTTCGCGTTTTTCTTCACGAATCATCCCTCAATCATCAATCCAATTGCGAATCAAAAACTCATATGTTCTTGCTTTATCGATTCATCGACTACACTCATACAAATGCGAACAATACTCAATTTCAAAATCGATTGAAACTTATAGCAAAGCTAAATCCAACTTCGCATTAATCACCTTCGCATTTTAACCTAATTAATCAAATGCGATTCACAAAATTTTTCATTCCAAATGCGAACACAGTTTAGTTCTTGATTAGTACGAAGGCTTAGGAAATTTTTAACACAAACTTTTCTCCTGTGATGTTTTCCCATTAACATAGCAAGTTATACAATACGAACATAACACTAACCCTAATACACAAGGTTAGTTGAGCTGACCGGTTTGACTCGTTGACTTTATTTGACTTTGAATTGACCAGAATTTGACGGTTGTCACATCATCCCCCCGTTAAAGGGAATTTCGTCCCGAAATTTGAAGTTAGGCAAGGGGGGTAGGCATGAATAATCAAGCCGAGAAGTGAGGATACTTCCTAATCGACTGACTCATGCGCTCCCATGTGACTCTAGGTCCGTGGTTAATATTCCAGCGAACTTTCACTAATGGGAAGTGGCGTTGTTTCATCCGCTTGACCTCGTTCCATGGTCACCATGGTTCTTCTGAGAAGGTGAGGCTCTTGTGGAACTCGATCTCGTCGAGGGGAATTGCAAGAGTCTTGTCGGATAGGTACTTCTTGTAAATTTGGGACGTGTTGGGTAGAGTGTACTTTACTAAACTCGCGGGAGTAGATTGAAGGAGCGAGTTACAGGGCTGATTCTGACAAGAATCTCGAAAGACACAATTATTTGGGGTATTGGCTTTCCATGCTTTCCGAAGCGTACTAAGCCTTCCCAGAGTGAGTGTTTCTAGAGGAATTTGGTCGGTCATACCGGAGTTCTAGAGGTTTCTTCTTCTTGTTTCTCTTCCTGTCAAGGGTTGCTCCCTTTAGGGTCAAAGTTGGGAGGGGTTTCGTATTTTTCGAGAAGTTCCAAAGGAACTAAGACAGTAGGTCAGCAAGACCCCAGAATCTTGGCGTATTTCTGCTAACGCCTTCGGTGCTGACTGTTTCTCTATGGTTTTGATCAATTGAAAGGTTCCTTATGAATTTCCACCCTGGGTAACGATGTGTCTTGGGAATTGAACTCCTCAATTCCTAAACTCGTATCTGGAGAACTTTGGGTAATACTTCTCTTATCGTATTTCTTCCGTGGTTTGTTGTAGCTGCTCTCCTTGGTTTCCTTCTTACTACGAGGGTAGATAAGTAAGTCATTTGTAATGACGATGATGAGTTGATCCTAGTAAGAAGGGTATATCCTATTTATTACGTTCATGAATCCAACGAGTGGGTCTGGTCCTATCTGAGGGTTATCACTACGAACTTTCAGCGTTCTCAACGAAATTGGAGGATTGTTCTTGGATATCCTTCTTCCATACTCGTGACTGGTGATATTCAGATCTCAGGCCCAATTCCTGAAGGGTACCTCGTTTCTTGAGGTTGGTCGGCCTATTCGTCAATGCGAGGCAGATAGTAAGGGTTTCTATTAGAGATGTTGTCGGGGCCTCTGAAATCGATGGAATTGTGAGCAAATTTGTCTTTCTAATTTGAAGAATAAGACGAGGGCTTTTCAGGGTGGGAAACTTGGTTCTTCAATTTCATTGTCGAGTAGTTCGACAGGTTTGACCTGACAGCTCTTGTAGCTCGGTAGGAAGTATGTGGGTTGGGTTTACGTGACTAGGCCTTTTTGAATGGTAGGACATTCACTCGTCCTTCTAGGCAACCTTAGCCCGAAGCTCATGGCAGGACTCGTACCCTATCTGTCCCAAGCTTCTATGCTTGAACCTTGTCAGCTACATGCGCGACATTCCCGAAGGTCTCCTGTATATACATGTGATAAAGCTTCGGGAAGTATGACACTCCTCTGGTGCGTGTTTTGAAGTTCCACAGCGAGAGACGACCCAAAGGTCCGTGCTGGGTATTTATGAGAGACGATGGTTTCGATATTCAGGGGGTTAGGCGAAAGGCCCTTTTGTAGTCGTTAAATCGGGAAGACGAGGGCTATATCAATCAAAATTGAATAACGACAACACTATCTTTTTAGATAACATGAGATAAGTTGTATACAAAGGAAGAGATCAATAGAGTGATAGAGTGTCCTGTATTTCTTTTCTGTGTGTTCCGTTTTGTTTGATGTTATGATTATCGTAGATGATTCCTACTACAGTGTCTAGCACTGGTAGTGGGTGTGTTTTCGATAGCCAGTAATGATACTTGATATCATGACTCCTGAAAGGTCTCCTTACGATCGAGCGGTATATGATTGTCGTATGTAAATTGACATCGTGAAATTTGTCGAGTGGGTGACCCCACTCAACCCCTAATACTAGACATGGAATCGGAGTTAGGATGGAATTATCTATTTCAAGACTTAAGTATTTTGATTTTAAATTATCCCCGATGTATGGACAAAGTCATTACAACTTACAGGTAATGCTCCTAAGGTCACATATGAATGTCTTTGGTTTGATTTGTATGAGAGAGAAAATATTTTAGCTACTTTTTAGAAAGAAGGTTACTTTAGTAAGTGTACCAAATTCATTACAAACATATAGTACTTAAACATATTGTCGTTGGGAACATTACAAAAGTCCTAACATGGTTCCCTTACTGCTCCTGTTGGTGTGTTCATCACATTCCTCCTGTTCCTTCGTCGTTCTTCTCAGTTGGACATTCTCTCTTGAAGTGTCCCGTTTCACCGCATAGGTAGCATATTGGGCCTACCTTGGTGCAGTTGATTGAAGGGAGGTGATGGGCCGAGGCCCTACAGAAACGAACGGTATGCCCCTTCCTGTTGCAGTTTTTACAGTGCATCTCCCGGCAAGCCCCATGGTGATGAAAACCACATTTGTTGCACTTTGGGAGTGATCCCTTATATGGTCTGGCAGGCATTTGGGTGGCAGACCCTGAGGCTAGTGTCGAGGCATTTGTCATGATTGTTGTTGTAATGGTGGAGGCGGCCTTAGGCTGTTGTCTTTTAGTGTATCCCTTTGATTTGTGGCGCTTTTTCATGTCCCAAAACCTTCTCTTCTTGTTCGTAGGTTCGTGGCCTGATGAATTTTTGCTGGTAGGTACCCATTGGTGTCCTTGATTGTTACCACAATTTGTATTGTAAGTATCGCTTCCACCCTTGTTGATGTTGTTAGTATTGAAATGCCCCATGACGGCTGCCACGGCTGCCGTGACTGCAGCTTGAAATGTAGCAGCGTCTATCTGAAGTGTTGGCGTCTTGCTAGTTGGTTTGTTGACTCTTGGTGAAGACATATCTCTGTTTCATGACGAAAAACGACTTCGTTAGTGGAAATGATTGTCTTAAGTGCATCTCTACAATTTATATTTACGCATATAAATTTTTGCACATTACTGTACTATCCTTAGTGTCTCTGCTAACGCTCCCGAGATAGAGTTATGGCAGTAGGTAGGAGTAGGTTTCATACGGACGTTAAGCTTTACTCCTCTTAGAATCATGTTCGTCCGAACACCTTGGCTGAGGAATTTTGATGGGATTCCGGTGCATTAGTGCTGGTATGATCGCACCCATAGGTCGATGAAGAAGAAACTCCTCAACTAATGTTTAAAGGGTGAGACGATAATGAGTTTATAGAATGGCTATATGTCGCGAGTTTTCTAACTAAGTTTATCTCATATCGATCTGAATCAAAGTTCGGTTGTTTAGGGTGTTCTGAAAACAATTATAATGAGATTCTTTGTATAATAAACTCATGTATTTTAGTAGTTCGGTATTCAAGTGAAACCTTATACTTGACCCAAGCTAAGTCCTTATCACGACCTACTGATGTGTGCTTAGTTATATAATTAAGGCTAGTTAGTCCTTCGAGTCTGATAGATACATCCTAAGCCCATCTTGTTAATATGACTCTAGAAATCATGGTTTCAGTGAAAAAAATTTTTTTTTTTTTTTTTTTGACCTCAAAGCAGGTCTACTTCACATTCGTGCATGGGCGGGTTTTGATAGAGGATAGATTTCTCGATTAGAATGACCACTTAATTTGTCGTGTCGCGATTTCACTTACAATAGAGTAGCACCAGCACATACTTATGAAGTTAATTTACCAGGTCTGGTGAGCGGTACGAACTCTACTTACGATGATCCATCCCTTGTGATGCCTGAGGCAAGGTCGATGCAATTTTGTAGCTTTGTCAATCAACGCCTGGCTACAATCATCCTTTCTTTGAATGATGTGTGTCCTACCCTGTTACTCTCTTTCCTCTTCACGAGTGGCGATAAGGTCCTAAAAAGAGAGTTGGTCTCGGGAATAGTAGTATAATTCTGAGTCACCGGTACATGAGATGGTGGGGTTTATAGTAGCGCGCAGTTTTCTGAACTCAGATTGTAGTCTTCCTGTTTTGATCCATGATCATCGCGATCTGCCGGGTCCTTGCCGGGAGGGCTCTGTCCGTCAGTCCCCCGTGGTTGAGGTCATAGCACCCTCGTTGGTCTCCACATGGTGGTTGTTGTCATTGTTGTCGACATTCAACTCTCGATCACAATTTCTCAACGGGTCACAGGTTCATTATAGTCGAAACGGTTCACGGAACCCTTGCTATGCATGGAGGATTGATTACCTCCGGCCCCGCTTATGATTCTTCTCATAATCGTTCACCATTCCTCGAGTTCGGATTAGGAAAGTAAGGGTCATCCGGTAAGTAGGATTTTGCTATGCCGTATTTGCGAGAATAGGAGGGGAGGAGATAAGTACTATGCGTCTAACTCTATTATCAATTTCTTATAGGGGGAAATCCTTATTAGTTACTTCTATAATGACATAGTGCATACTAATTACATATAACAAGATACGATAGACCTTCGAATAAGTGATCCCACTCTAAGTCCACCTCCAAACAAGGAAAAAGGAAGTAAAGTAATGACCACAAATTCTAAGTCTATAATTTCTAAGTTATATATAACCTTAAGGTATCCACCTAGGGACTATAGACCTATCATTGAGGATCTATTTACTTTTCATATAAATTATGATATTACAAAATACTCCCATAGTATTTTAAACTCATGTTCTATTCTTATGTTCTCATTGTGGTAGTGTTGGTAAGTTTTTAGACTTGTTGCCATATCACAACTATTCTTGGGCATGTGCTAATCACTCCTCGGACCAGCATAGTTGATCAGGCTATGCCACTCCCAAGACTGACCATACATCCCCGAGCTTACCTGTGATATTCAACAATCATTACTTTTCTTTTATTCTAGAGTGGTGCTGACCTTAATATGTATGTATGCATGTATACCTTTAATAAGAAACTATTTATTTCTAAAAGTATGGTTGTTTTGAAACTTTAAATCAGAGACTTAGTCCCAATGCATTTATAGTTTGTATATCTTATGTGGTTTGATATACTGAGTTCACTATAAACAATGCTCTGATACCAATCTGTCACACCCCCAAACCAAGGATGGCGGAAACGTCCGGGGGTGGAGGACTTCATGTAGAGTATCACAACAATGAGTATAATAGTGCTCAAAGTAAATATAACCAACACAAATATAATTGAAAACGTTACATCAAAGCACATGTTTACATGATTCACATCAATTACATTATAATACAAAATGAATTGTTTGACGATTTATCGTCCCATCCTCAAAACGTTGTTGATTTCCTGTTTTCACTGAATTCCTGAGAATACAAGTAGTTTTGAAAAGTGTCAACACAAAGGTTGGTGAGTTCATAAGAGATTTCGTTAGAAAAGTAAATCGTTTTCCTTGTAAAAGCGTCAGAATATGTATCCAGAAAATCCTATATTTTCTTTAAAATCTGTGTAAGGTAGTCTTATGACTGAAGACCAAAATGTATAAGTAATCTTTCTTATTAATAGAAAATGTTATGTATTTAAATGGACATGGACATGTTTGAACTAAATGAAATTTCTATATGTTCTCAGGTTTGTTAATACATTATGTATACGTAGTCCTAAATTAGAGGACCGAGTAATAACAAGTATTGACCATACTTAAAAGTATAAATGTGGTTTCAAATGATGTGTAGTCGTAACTACCAAAACCAAAAGTGTACAGTAATATCTGTACTCATAGAGATAAAAAGGTAATTTTAAATCGACATAAAACTCATTTAGGTTTTAAAAATAAAATCCCATAAACTTATGGATTGTTCCCTATGTGAGCCGTTGTAATCATACTATGACTATGTGAACCTGCCACGACGTTCTCAGTGTCGCGAAAAATAAAATGACATTTGTCACCCGTAGACCTGCAGGTCCAACTGTAGCTAGCAGCAAGGTGTGGGGTGTCAATCCCAATATAGATCTATATACAAGTATCACGTTCTCCCTCAAGGAGATTCTGATTATAACTACCAGGAATTATATTCCCGCACTCGGACGTACGGGGAGAGAGAGAGAGAGAGAGAGAGAGAGAGAAATAGAGAAACTCACAATATAGGATAACAAGTTTACGTTAAATGTGTGTGAATATAAATATTTCTTGTATGAATGTACCCTTCTTGTACGAGTGCGCAGAGTGATGTATCATAAACTATACCTATTATAGTTTATCTAAAATGTATGTAATATGTATGAATCCTTTTATGGAAATGTATTAGTGTTGTGAATTTATCAAACCATAGATTAACTTACGTGAAATGTGTGCGAATAGAAATCTTTCTTATATGAATGTACACTTCTGGTACGAGTGCGTAGAGTGATGTATCATAAACTATACCTATTATAGTTTATCTAAAATGTGTATAATATGTATGAACCCTTTTATGGAAATGTATTAGTGTTATAAATATATTCAAACTATACTTTTTATAGTTAAATAATACGTGTTCCAAAATGAATGGATAATATTTAGTATGAATGTCTTAGTTTCAGTTCATAATGATAAACTAACTAGGAAACACATTCAAACATTAAAACTTATGATTATACACTTTGCTCAACATAATACAAAGTGTTATGATATTTACATGCTGTTGGTAAAATTTAGCAATTCTGCCCTGTTTCGGAAAAATCATAGAAAAATCATACAAAGTCGAAAACTAGATCCGTAAATTCTGAGAGTTCACAAAATGTGTCTAGTTTGCTCATAAATTTTATCTCAATTTATAATGACCTCTAACTTGGGTGAAAAAGTCCAAAATCACAGACTGGTCCGGATTGTTGTTTGAAATGATAGGCAGTTTTGTAAAAATCGCCATAAATTGTAGAAAAATCGTATGGAGATGTGCAAGTAGCCATTTTAAAGCTAAAAACTTGAACTATTTGCACCTTGTACAGTTTTGAAAACAAAAATGTGTAAGATGCCCAAAACAGTCCGTGAATGGAGTTGAACTTTTCTGATGAAGGCTGTTAGAGAACTTTTGATAGGTTCTTAGTGTTTTAACTTGTATTCCCCCCCTGAAAACTTGAGAAATCATGAAAATGTAGGGGTATGAACTCACCTTGAGTGATTTCAGTAGATGATTGTTGAAGAATGGAAGTGTTTAATTCAAGAACACTTGGAGATGCCTTGAAGGTTTTCGAGAATCTAACATCATAGTTAGGGAGTTTGTGTAAGCAACCAAAGATTTGAGTAGAATGAAGTGAAATAATAATAGGGAGGATGAATTTTTACTTACTAAGTGTGGAAGAACACTTGAATCCAGCCTTGGATCTCGAAAATTTGTGTAGAAGAGTTTGAGAGAAAAAGTGATGTTTGTTACTTAGTGGAATGAGAGAAATGAGAGAAAATGAGGAGTGTGGTTGATTGTTCCAGCTCAAAAACGTGGGAGTGAGTGAAATTTGAGTGTAAGGGAACATTGAAGTGACATAGGTAAGGTGGGGAGGTATGGCTGGTCATAGAGTGGGTGTGGGGTGGTTGCTTGTGACTTGAATTTTTTTTTTTTTTTTTTTTTTTTTTTTTTTTTTTTTTAACTTGCAAGGCACAATGGAATATATTACTCCTATAAAGGAAATTGACTCAATCAAGGACGATTTCACAATTAAAGTTCGGATCATACGTCTTTGGACTCAAAAGTCAAGAACAATGTCTTATAATTGTCTATATCCCATTTTTAGTTTAATTTTCTAAATATATGTGTGGTTGTCTATGTGTGTGTATCTCTTTAAAAATTCTGCAATTTCATCATTTTATGACCCCCATTTGCGAAGTTGAGTATTTATTTCCAAAAATGCGAAACTCCAGGGACAATATTTGAAATCTTCTGTTTTCTTCCCCAATTCGCATTCTACTGTGAAATACTTCGCATCTTCATTCTTACACCCTTCGCATCCCTTCGCATTAATCACCTTCGCATTTTAACCTAATTAATCAAATGCGATTCGCAAAATTTTTCATTCCAGATGCGAACACAGTTTAGTTCTTGAACTCTAAACTTGCGAAATCAAAATTTTCATATGTTGAACCCATATGCGAATATTAACCCAATTGACTTCAAATTGATTCATAGATGCGAACACTCGATTGTTTTACTTTCGCAAAATGAGCATCAACAACTCCACAATCGAGTTTTTAAATTCTTGCAAACAACAATTTCATAGTCCTTGACTTCGCGTTTTTCTTCACGAATCATCCCTCAATCATCAATCCAATTGCGAATCAAAAACTCATATGTTCTTGCTTTATCGATTCATCGACTACACTCATACAAATGCGAACAATACTCAATTTCAAAATCGATTGAAACTTATAGCAAAGCTAAATCCAACTTCGCATTAATCACCTTCGCATTTTAACCTAATTAATCAAATGCGATTCACAAAATTTTTCATTCCAAATGCGAACACAGTTTAGTTCTTGATTAGTACGAAGGCTTAGGAAATTTTTAACACAAACTTTTCTCCTGTGATGTTTTCCCATTAACATAGCAAGTTATACAATACGAACATAACACTAACCCTAATACACAAGGTTAGTTGAGCTGACCGGTTTGACTCGTTGACTTTATTTGACTTTGAATTGACCAGAATTTGACGGTTGTCACACTCCGCTCCCGCATCTGTAACTCAATCTCTAACTCACGCCGCCTGGCGGCCTCCTGCAACTCCAGCAAAGTCTCGCACCTCTGCGCAGACACAAACTGTCTGATATCCCTCTTTAGCATGCTCAGATATCGAGACATCTGAGCCTGCTCCGAAGCGAACTCAGGGCAAAACATTGCCCGCTCAGTAAACATCCTGGTGATTTCCGTCACCGATTCTGAATCCTGTTTCAGCTCTAAGAATTCCTGAGCCAACCTCTCCCTCTCGACCTGTGGAACATAACGAGTACTGAACATCTCCCTGAACCGATCCCATGAAATCGCAGCCCTCTGCGCATCCGAGTACGATCCCGTGGTCAATCTCCACCAATCCTTTGCTCCGAGCCTCAACAGGTTCAAAGCACACCTCACCCTCTGATCAGCAGGGCATGAACACGTGAAGAAACATCCTTCCACATCTGATAACCACCTCATAGCAACGATCGGATCCTGAACTCCATCAAAAGTGGGAGGCTTCGTATTATCGAAGTCCCGATACTGAAAACCTCTGCTGGCTCCTCCCCCTGCCGCCGCTACTGCTGCGGTAGCCGCCGCGGCAGCCGTCTCCGTGAGAGCCGCATAACGCTCATCAAAATACTCCACCATGGCGGTCTTGATCGACCCAAACAACTCTGGCAGCTCAGCCCGAATCAACGCAGCAACCTCATCATGCAGAATCTCGCGAATCCTCGCATCCAACTCGTGCGTACTCATCTGACTGACAACCTCTGGCTGTGCAGACCCACTTGGAGCTCCCTCTCCTGCTCCTGATCCTGACCCGGATCCACTCCCAGCGTGCCCTGGAATCTCCATACTGAAAATAAAACACCAATCTCAGACATATTCCACTATTCCGGGAACCAGCTCTCATCCCAACCCTAGAGGTCATGATTTCCCTGATACACGTATGAGTCCGTGCTTTCAGTAGTACGGGCCCATACTACCTTCCACACCAACCCATATTTGTATGAAGTACTCCCACAACACCCTAGCGACACACATAGCAATGCTCTATCCTCACCACTAGAGGAACACTAGAAATCTCTCACAAGGAACCCTAGGCTAGCAGGCATCATAAATCAGGCAACTCATCAATAAATCCTGAAGATCCCTAGCCTAACTCTAGCATGCTGTTCTATCAAAGCTCAATAAAACAATTGCCATGTATGATATTTTGGGGTTACTTACTGGCTCCGGCTGATCGTACCTCCGCGTCCTCCTTTACTTATTTTGAAAACCATTTTAATTTCTCTTTTTGAAAACTCTCCTCGATTTGAGACTGGAGTCACACAAGTGTCCCTCCAATTCACTCAAACCAAGGCTCTGATACCAACTTGTAACGTCCGAAAAAAACACAACCAATTTAAAATTTTCAAAACAACCCGATTTTCATTAAAATGTTTACAAAAAGGTTTTCAACACAATTCATTTAAGTATTCCCAGAATCATGTTGTTACGAAATCCTAAGGAGCGGTACGATCGCGCCTTCGCCTTGCCACAGTCTCCTGAAGAACCTGAAAAACATTAAACCACAACTGTAAGCCCGAAAGCTTAGTGAGATACCCCCAAGATACCAACCACGCATACGCCCTTCCAGGTTACGACCTTCCGGTCCAAGACATATAAATCATACATAACATAACAGAACATAGAACAACCATGCATATCGGGTCTAACGTGACTGGTCCGCCGTATCGGGCCTTCAGTCCTTCGGATCCATCCTCTGGGTCTAGTCATGTCCTTCGAGTCTACAGTGGGGTTGGTCCGCCCGCATCAGGCCTTCAACCCACCTGGTCCACTCTCTGAGTCTACAGTGTGACTGGTCCGCCCGCATCGGGCCTACAGTCGGCCTGGTCCACTCTCCGAGCCTCGGTACGTCTGGTCCGCCCTCATGGGGCCTACAGCCTATCCGGACCGCTCGCTGGGCCTTCGGAACAACCGGTCCGCCCTGGGTATCTTGGCCTACAGCACAAAGCAGGACCCGCCTCAACCAATCTCCAGTCCAAACAACCATGCACAAAACATACATTCATATAACAGTCATAATCAACAAACCGAGTGAACAGATTACATAGCATATCATTACTCTAACCGGGCTACCGACCTACCCGTTCACTAGCATAGCATTACTCTGCATATCGAGAACTGACCTTTACAAGGCCCCTTAGCATGTATCATCCTAACTACCAGGATGCAGACACAACCAACAACAACATGATAAACGTAACTAAATCTCAATACAATAAAGGGCCGGCCTTGGTGCCTTAGACCCTGTTCATATAGTGAGGATAACTCACCTCGAAACTGACGGCCGAAAAGATAAGATCCCGCTGCTTCGAACTCTGACACAACTCCTCCACTGAACATCAACAAAAACCCAATAAATATCCATAATTACCAAAATACCCCTGGAAGACAACTGGTCAACCCTGGTCAAGTCAAAGTCAACCCCTGACTGACCCTACTCGTCGAGTCAACTGATGACTCGCCGAGTCCTTATGCTCAGACTTCCCTCAATTAGCGACCCAACTCGCCGAGTCACCCCAAGACTCGTCGAGTACAACACTCTGAGTCCACTCGCACCCAACTCACCGAGTCGTCCCTCGACTCACCGATTCATCGACTCAACCAGAAATAATGGGACTTCCTTGACAAGACTCGTCGAGTCCAACCGGACTCGTCGAGTCCAAGGCCATCTTCAACCTACTCGCCGAGTTGTTCTTCCAACTCGTCGAGTTCAAGGCCATCTTCAAGCAACTCGTCGAGTCCACCCATGTGACTCGCCAAGTACCACCGGTCTGAATCCTTACAGAAGCATCCCAGGCCATGCAATTGATCCAAAACATAGATCCAACCTCCTACAATCCATGTATCATGTAAAGTGGCAAGCTTTACGTGAATCTAACGAGATCTAAGCCATTTTCACCTTAAAACCAAGGTTTGGGACATGATAGCTTCATTCATAGCACAAAGGTTGGGACTTTAATGCACTCAATGACTTCTCCATTCCAGATCTGAGGTAGCAACCTCAGATCCATCCTCCAACACCAAAATGTCATACAACCAAGCATCCCACACAACCCCAAATGATGAAACTAGGAATGCACAGCTTAAGGACGAAGATATTACCTCCAAAAGATGCCTCAATAACAGCTAAACACGAATCCAAGCAAAGCCCTTTGATCCAAACCACTTCTCCTTCAAGATTTCTCCAAGCAACACCTCTCCAAGTTCCAATTTGCTCCACCAATGCTCTTCTCCACGAGATTAGGGTTTCTGGAACTCAAGGGGGGAATAAGAGAGGCTGTGGAGGGGTATAGTGTTCTTTATATAGGGCTCAACCCCGGAAATTAGGGTTTTCTTCATACAGCACCTACTCGCCGAGTCCACCTTTGGGACTCGCCGAGTAGGCCACTAGACACGCGACCCAACTGCGACCTGACTCGCCGAGTCCATCCATGGACTCGCCGAGTCACCCTCTAAACTTACACTTCCAGCCCTTCAATTCTACTCTTGCGATTCCGGGATGTTACAATTCTCCCCCACTTAAATTAGGCTTCGTCCTCGAAGCCTTCGGCATCTCATCTTCCATTTACTTCCCACAATGCGCCACTTGACCTTGACCGAACCAAGTCCCTCAAAGTACAACCATAGAACCAGAAGCTCACTTCCTCCTTCCATACGGTGTTCCCCACCATCTACTCAAACCGGCACCCCCTGTACCCTCCGATAACCACACTCAACAACCGAGAATTACCCATGATGCCTTACTGCTCCAATTCTCATCTTTCACTTGACTCACATGGCTATAGAGCCACGCACCCTCGGATTCCCGATCCGAATTCCACTCTACCCTTACCCTGACGACCGAAAGACCCATTCTCATGTACTATAGATATAGAAAGACCGATCCGAATTCCACTCTACCCTTACCCTGACGATCCGAATTCCACTCTAATAGTAATGATAATGAAGTCTCATGTACTATAGATATAGATATGGCTTCATAATTGTTTTTAGTTTTCTTAATATGTTTGATATGCTTAGTATTGTTGCATAAATGTGCTTTTAGTTTTCTTATGAAAATAAGCTACCTAAATAAATTTATTGAATTTAGATAATTTGGTTAAGTGAAATACTTATATAAAATAAATATTACGTAGCGTAAGCTCCCGGGCTAATTAATCTTTGTTACTAGTTATGGTCAATTTATTTATTTTTCGCAATAAGGGACAATGGAAAATCTAAATATATTTTTGGTTTTGTATTTAATATTCTTAATACTTATTTCTTCTCATTTTCTTTGAATTGTCCTTTGTTTCATTTCCCATTTCTTTTTGCACAGACAAAAATATCATTCAGCATCTTGGTTGTTTTTGCGTTCTTCTTACTGCTTTAATAATTGAAGTTGTGTTTTTTCTTTCATAATGTTTGTATTTTATTGTTCTTGATAGTTGTGCTGTTTTTTTCTTTAAAAAATAACATCCCTTTGCCTGTTTTGTTTTCACTACGAATGGAATATAAAAAAGAAAGTAACATATTTTTATTTGAAGTTATTAAAGATGAATCAAATAAACGATCTTTGCATAATATACATGCTTCTCAACCAAAATTTCAATAGCTCTAATAACTCACAAGTCTCTTTGTCACCTTTAACGACAAATGGTACATTCACACAGTCAAAAAGTTCTTCAGATCTATGCTGACATCATGCATAGAATGAATAAATGACAAGAAGTTCAAATCTTCCGAATGCCTACAGTAACTGTTGTACGCTATCGTTCCAATTGATAATTTTTTTGCAAACATCAACAATGTTTTTCAATAATAGCTTCCATGTTGAAGATAGTGAATACCCTTCAAAACAAAGGTCACCAATTACATCTTTATACACTACTTCTTCACTGCTGCCTAGATATATCTCGGCCAACTCAGCCACAACACTGTCATGTTCATCAAGGTCTGTCCGACACAAAATGGTTTGACCACATTGAATAGGTTATTTTGATCAATTGGAACTTGTGATGGTAAAATGGGGTCCACCTTGACCGTTATTTGACATCTCACATGTAAAAAGTGACCCAACAAGCTTTTTATGCCAACAAGATTTATATGTGAAGGTAAACAAACATTTCCCATAATGAAAATACCTAACAAGAAACTATTGTGACAACAAAAAAGTCGAATGTACATCAATCTGATATCTCAATGAATCCAACCCTAAAAAAACATAACAAGACCATTCATTTGAAGTGCAATCAAATTATAAATGGGGAATTGATCTGTTTCTTTAAATATGCAAGTACTAATTCAGTTTTTCAAATCATTAGAGGTTGATGTTCTTGGTCAATGGATTTGCATAGAAGGCGCAATCGTATTAGAGATTGGGCAACTTAAAATGGCAATTGAAGGTATCAAAATTTTGTTTTGGTAAGAAAATCTAAATTTTAGAAGGATTTTTTTATCGAAGTTGAAATCTAAATTTAAGATGAAATTAATCACCTTGGAGTAGTTAAACATTGATCATCAACATTATTTTTGCACATAGTAATTATTTTGCAATAATTTCCATTGCAAATATCTATAGTTGTATTTTATTTATTTCATTGCTATATGAAACTTAGTTGTGATAGTCGAGTAATAGTAAATAATAGTTATGTCTGATGATACACTATATATGTGGCCTTTTATTAGTCATTAGTTTTTTTAAAAGGATCAATGTCTCAAATATTGAATGTGTGTCAATGTTGCAATGCATCCATTGGCTCCTCAATTTACTATTACTATATAGGAATATATATGATAGTAAAAAGATCCTGAAAAGGTAATTAGAAGGCAGGTTTCTTGCAAAATAAATAAAAAAGGAAAGAGAAAATGTTAGCTAATTTTGAATCCCCAGGCTTATATATATTATGCCATTTAAGAAAAACATTGTTGCCATTTTCTATGTCTTCACATGGGACTTTTTGTCATCCATAGTAATTCAATGATTGGTAAATCATAAAAGTAGCTTATCATAGTGTATAAAGTAGCTTATTCATAAATATTGTCAAATCAAGATACTTTCTATTCACAAATTTTTGAATTGATGGCGAAATCAAGAAGCAATTTACATTTATTAAAACAAGGGTTTAATTGTTTTTGTTCACATAACATTTTTTTTTTACTTCAAGTTGTTACAATTTCCACATGATTTAATTAGTAATGTGAAATCCCAGATAATCTTCTCTTTTAGATCGAAAAATCAAATAAGTAGTTGCAAATTTGGAGAAATAGATCATTTCTTTAGATTTGAATTTGACTATAGTTCAGTTGCATTGACGTGTTACATTTGTCATAGGTTGTGCTTCAATATATATCATATCATATCAGGTTTATGGCACACAAGATCAATGTAAGTCAAAATGTTTACTATTGACCATCGTTCTTAGTTCATTTTTTTATTTGTCAATTATTTTCATTTTGGATTATGTTTATGGTTTACATTTAGGTTCAACTTTCGGTACAATTTAAAGACTTTCATGTTCTTTCATTTGGGAAAATCATTGCAAGCCCATTATACTGCAGTGCCAATTATATTTGGCCAATTGTCCTGTTAGCATGAAAAGATGGGCTCACTTTTTACATGTGTGGTGTCGAATAACGGTCAAGGTGGACTCCTTTTCACCATCATAAGGTCCACTTTCTCAAAATTATCTATTCAATATGGTCAAACTCAAAGTCATGTAGTTCATGGTACGGTCTGGTACGGAAACATGGAACGGGAACACGATTCATGAGGTTGGGCGTATCGGGTACGAGGGGGATAGGTTCATTTCGGTACGTATCCGGTACGGTGTACCATTGGTCCCGATACGGTGTACCTATTTTTAGAACACATATTTAGCAATATTTTACCTATAAACATAATTTCCAACAATATATTTGATTTAGAAATAGAATTCCAACAATAGTATGTTTACGAACTCAATTCCAGGAGGTGAATCAGGATAGATAGATGAATAATAGTGCTAAAAAACATTCTCGATAACTAACATAATAGAAGTAGAAGAGTAGAAGATAAGCTTAAGTAAAAATCCGAAATTGATTACCGGAAGTGGAAGTTGATAGAAATGGGTAGAAATTGAAAAATTGATTACTGCAAGAATCATGTGATTGAAGAATTAATAAGGGGTCTGAATTAATAAGGTGAATTGTACATGGTATCAAGGAATCAGAACAAGAACCGAAGCGTTTGTTTTGGGGAATCTTTGCCTTTTGGAATTGACAATCCAATTCCTGCGTAATCGCAAAATCGGCAACACAATAGCCAAATTGGCGTACCAGAAACGTGAATCGAAGGACGAGAAATGTGACTCGGAGCAATCCAATCCAATGGAATCGTGTTCCTAGCATCGTATCAGATGATTGATTAGATCGTCTACGGGTCGTACCAAAGAGCATTTCGGCCATGACTGGGATCGATTTTGTACCGCGTTTGGGTACGGGACGTTCAAAATGTGGTACGAGACCTTTTGAGCGAATCCTGTAACTATGGTCAAACTGTTTTGTGTCGGGCAGAGCTTGATGAGCATGATAATGTTGTGCCATTTTTTTTAAATTAGCAAATGCGGATTAGTTTATGTAGGACTTACATGTTGGATTAGTGTCTAAGCCAGTAGCCATATTTGGTAAATACTTGACCCGATTGTGCATGGTCCTTTTGGGTTGCCTTCACCAAAGCAACTTGACTGGAGAAATAATAGAGAAAGAGGTTATTATGATTTCTTAATATGTTATAAGAATAATATATTAAAGTAGAAATCATATTTGTTTAATTAATATTGGTCAATAATTAATTAAGAATTAATTTTGTGATCAAATGTAACTAATTAAACTAGAGGGGCTGAATTGTAATTATGTGATAGTTACAAAATAGGGTAAGGATTATCCTAGAATATGGGTGGACGAAATCTAAAGGATATGTATCCTTGAAATCATCCAAAGATATGGGCTTTCAAGGCTTATCTTATTGTTACTTGGTGGGCAAACAACTAGATAAGGATAAGGACTGAAACCATAATCTATACACCTATATAAAGACCCCTAAGGCTCATGAATTCGTCCATGCCTTCCCAAGGGTTCCTAGGGACGAAATTCTATACCTCTTCTCTCTCTATTACCTCTCCATTTGCTCTTGGTGTTTGTGAGCCATTAGAGGCACTACACTTGTGGTGCTTGCTTTCAAGACTTAGGGTTTGAAGATTCAAGTTGTTATTACAATATAACAACAAGAGGTATGTAATCTAACCTTCTTGGTTAATTTCGAAATTAGCAATCATTATTAGGGTTTTATTATGTGTTCATAATGTTGTCTATCTAATAGTGAAAACACAGATCCAATGCTAGGGTTGCATGTACACATAGGATTGTTTGTATAAAACCTTTCAGTGGTATCAGAGCCTTTGGATTCAATTAGTTTATTCAATTGTATGAACTTGACATTTTAGGGTTTATTGTCAATAAACCCTAGGAGGCTAGGGTTTTTCGAGATTAGGGTTTGCAAACCCTAATTTGCAAGAGTTTGAATAAGATCTTCAAATCCTTTCCTTAAACCCTTAAATTTCGAAATCTAGGGTTTGTATTAATCCCTTGATTTTCGAAATTAGCCTCCTCCCCAAGATAAGATCCTAAATTTTAGGGATTTGGATTATCCCATATCTTGTAATTATCCTCTAATTGTTATATATGGTAATTATAGATTTTGCATTACCCTAACCATAATTTTGAAATCTAGAGAGACAATTAAGGGATTAGGATATCTTAAATGTATAAATGGTAATTATCTTCATGATTTAGATAATCCCTTATGATTTAATAATTAAATTAATAGCCTAATTCAAGATAATTATTAAATCAAGAGTTTTAATATTTAAAAATTTAATTTACATGTCATGAATTCACAATTTTTTAAGAGAAATTAAAACTAAATTGTTTTAAAAAGTTTCAAAACTTGTCCTCAAGTTTTGGAATTTAAATTTTTGATTAGAAGTTTAATTTTGATGCATATTTAAATTCTAAATCCAAATCTTTTGAAATGTTTCAAAACTTTCCCTCAAGTTTTGGAATTTAAAAGTTGATTAAAAGTTTAATTTAGGAATGTTAAATTCTAAAACCCTAGTATTGTTTTGAAAAGTTCAAATCACACCCTTATGGTTTTATTAATTAATTAAGGTGTATAATTAAAAGAAGTTTAATAAATCCATAAAAGTTTTGGTTTACAATTAAAAGTATAATTGTTATATTTGACCACCTAACATTTTAAAAGTGTAAAATACACCCTATACTATATATAACATTAAAAGTCTAACATTATATATATGTATGAGTAAAAGTCAGTCTTACCGTTACTAGGCCTCATTCACGAAGCTGGTCTTTAAGGGGTGTTTAAGGATATTGCCTATAAAATGGCGATTCAATGGGTACCACTCTTACCCACCGCACTCTTGACTAGTGGAGGATCGTTAGCCGAACGGGTAGGATAGGACAAAACTTTCCATTATAAGTATAATGAAGTACAAAAGTAACTAAATGTTTTACAAATTCCCAATCTTAGTTACTTAGGCAAAAGTGAATTGATGCAATTTCATGAAATTACACTTTGTGCCCTTGCGAAGACGTTAGTGGAGCGTGTGTGGTTTACCGGCACGCTAAATGGTTCTAAGCAAAGGTAGCAAAGGGTGACTCAATGTTTGTCATAGTTCGGTGGAGCGTGTGTGGTTTACCGGCACATTGAGCAGGTGACTGTAACATGTGAGGGCACCATGTAAGTTTGCATGGTTATTCACACCTGCTTTGTGATCCTCGACATCCCAGTCACAAACAAGAGGGGCATATCGAGATTAAAACATGCCATTGAAATGTTCAATGAATCTCAAAGGATCTAGGATTTTTCATAGATTTAAAACATAAATTTCTTTTTCGTTTTTCGTGGTGGAAATTAGTGAATTGTCATTCACTTACCTTCAAATATTCTGCAATTAGGGTTATGGCATCCCTTTCTCGAGTTGTGGAATATTGTGTTGGGTCCTAGCCGTAGTATTTCATTTGGGTGATTTACTAAGGACTCAATAAATCAACTAACTTGAATTTGTTTCTCGTGTTTTGTAGATGTCAAAGTTCGACAACTATGGTCTTCCCAAATCCCGTGGAACAAGCATTCCACATGAAGATGGTATTCCACGATTCGATCGAGGAACAAGAAATCATGCTTCACTTCCTCCACCTCCTCCAATTGTTCTCCCTAGCCTACAAGATCGAAGAATTGAAAGGTTCAATATCACTAAGGCCCTATTGGAAATGAAACATGAAGATGGTAACTCCATGTGTGCCCACATTCTAGGAATGAAATCACACATCGATAGGTTGATTATGTTGGGTGTGTCATTTCCCGATGAGTTGGCTGTGAACTAGGTTCTACAGTCACTCCCTGAATCATATAATGAGTTCAAAAGAAAGTATTATATGATGGATCATGATGATAACCTCGTTGACCTAACTTACATGCTCATTGCTGCTGAATCAGAAATGATTTGACAAAGCAATGGAGCGTATCTGTTGGGAAAGTTAACCGACCATGCTTCCGAGGACGTTCTAAGAGAAGCGACCTGCATTTGCTGCCAAGAGAAAGGGCGTTGGATAGAAGTCTGCCCCAAGAGCCTGAAGATTCCAAAGATGGGTGAGTCAAAGAGTATGGTTGTGCTTCAGGTAAAAATCCACTATCTAACTCCATTAAGTTCCTATTCGTTGATTCTTAATACATGATGTGATAAGATTTCATTTGAATGTTTTGCAGGATCGGTGAAAATAAAGGAAGTTTGATGAAAGAGCAAGATGAGTCTAATCACAAAGAAATGGATCTTGATCGCATGGACTTGAAGATTAGATTTTGAGCTTATATATTTATGATAAAATTGTTAGGAATATTCGACTACATAGTTTTCAATGGATTTTGCATTGTAAGGACAAATGTTTTCCGCTGCTTTTATAAATAAAATAAATTTTGTTTGACTTATTTATTTATTTGTTTATTTCCTTGCAATGAAATCGTTATGAAAATTGATGTTTACATATTTCTACAACGAATGGATATGATTCTTATTTATTGAAATGTCGAGAATTTACCAAATAGGGAGAGTTTCTCATCACCCAAATTTCAATTGGACAGAAATTTGGAATCACGCAACTTGGTTGCATGATGAATGAGAAATTTCATATTTGGAAATTAGACTAATTCGTTGACAAAGTGTCAAGTGAAGGACTAGGAGATCGAGCACACAAAGTTGTGTGTTGATCAAGTCCACCATAAGAGTAATCAAGATATTCGTCATGATTTACTAAAGGTTTAGTAAATATGATAAGATTAAGTGTAATTCGGAATTGATTAAAAAGGTTTAAATCAATGGCAGAACGAATAAGAAGAATCAAGTAGGCAGAAAGATAATAGGTTCTCCATTCTAAAAAGAAGGGAGAGTACCTTTTATGTTTTATGATAGGTCTTAATGATTAAGAACCATATCTCAAATGATCCTCTAAGTGAGTCTTAGTACAATTGTATGTTTAAGAAGAGGAATCAAGAATTGAAGAAATGGTTAAATCAAGAAGTCAATCATACTTCGTTCCAAAACAAGTCTAAGAGTTAAGATTGTGACAATGAGTGACAAGTACTAAAAGGTTTATAACGTTCATCAAATGTGGAAAGTTGTGATGTCTTGGATAAGAAAAAGACCAACTAGGACCAATTTATGAAGTGTTTTGATAAAAACTACACTAACTCTTGAATATTTGTTTGTCAAGAAATGTTTATTGACAAGAGAATCTTATATGTCAAGGAGCCAGTGGGAGTCTTAATAGTCTTGAAAGGTTTCAAGAACAAATCAAATAAACCTTATCGATCATCACTAGCACACGAGTTGAGGTTAACAACCTATCGTATTGACATTATTTTGTTTTTGTGTTGTTCCAATTGAGTTAATTATGCATGTGAGTCCTATGAGTTCTCATTTGAATGCATAAAAGACAAGGACCTTGATCAATGGAAAGTACATTGATACGAAAAGGTGAGTTGCTTAACTACTTGGAAGACATGGTGGGCAGATGTGCTACCATAAGGCAAGAAATCAAGATTAATAAAGTTCGGTCCATATGAGTTTGAATTTGTCGTAAACCTTGGTTTTAACAAATTCACATGGATAGGAACACATACACCGTTTAAATCTAAGTGTCATAAGATTTCCTCCTTCATGAAAATGATTGTGAGAAAATGCTTTCACTAAGAAAGATTTTAAGAAGATAGTGATTGTAAAATTGCATTCTCAAATTCGATTATGGTTACGGTATCCCTTTCCATGATTTGAATTGTGAGGCTTGGCAATTAGTCTTAACTGTTTAGACACACATATGAACTATCTAAAGCAAAGGTGTATAAGTTCAATAAGCATTGATAAAAGATTATCAAATCACTAAGTATTAGAAACATGAACTTAAGAAATTCAATAAGTATTGTTTTTCTGAAAGTTAAGATGTTTGTGAATACATGTCGAAGCTAGTGGGAGCATAAATGTTATGTTTTATAATAATCATCATGATAGTGGGAGCATAAATGTTATGATTGTATGATTATTAAGGCACGTATTGCAAGTTGGCAATATTAATTATTGAAAACAAGTGTTATACCTTACAAAGTCGTAAGGGGTGTAAAGTTGTTTTGCTATAATTAAGAGAGAGAATATTATGCTTCATTTCAAATCTAAAGGCTTAGATTGAGAAATGTTAATAAATTTAGTCAAAGGTACATAGTGTGTTCTTAAAATTTCGATTATAATTACGACATTCCTCTTCACAATTCGAATTTTGAGAACATAGCAAATAAAACATTATGCATCGTGTCCCATACGCTTCGGGTATAGTGTCGATTGCAAATGCTTTAATATTTGACCATTCTAAAATTTACCAAATGTCTAGCGCATTTAGAGGGAAAAGGGACTAGAATCGGTTTTGACTAAAATAATTAAACAACTATCAAAGGACAATCCAAAGTTTGATGAGGATTGGTTGCTTGTGAGTAGTTGGAAGCATGGTATTAGATGGACCATATCGACATTATTATGAATATAAAAGATTCTATTAAGAATGAGTTTTCATATGGAAAATATGGAAATGTTTCCATATTGGATGGACCATATTGACATTATTACGAATATATAAGATTCTATTAAGAATAAGTTGTCATATGGAAAATATGGAAACGTGTCCATATTGGGAATTGAATATTGAAGAATTTATGTCTAGATTAGAAAATTTTCATGGAAAAGGATGTTCAAAGGAATGTACTTTGAGTGAGAGACATCATATCTAAGGAATTGTCTTGTAACAATTTTTGATAGAGGACTTTGTAATTTCATTGACAATAGTCTTTGTGACTTTGGTGCAGTGACATTACAAAATGATCATTGCATAAAGTGTTAGAATCTAGAATGTTCTATAAGTAGCAAGAATTTGATGTTCTTACACTTATGAAAAAGGATTAGGAGTTGTGAAATGAGAATGATTGGAAATGTGTCCAATTTGATCTGTTTCACAAAGAAAGAACCATAGGTAAACATTGTGTGCATGCTAGGAGCATGGGACAAGTGTAATAATTCAAGTAAGAAGTCGATTACCCGAAACGACAAATAATGAGTAATCAATATGGTGATAAATAAAAGGTGTTTTATTTATGCTCAAAGGTTTTAGGCCATATGGGATTACTATTATTCTTGTGTTTCACTTTGCATGTTTTGACTTCCAGAATAATTGAGTTTATTAAGAATAATCGAATTATTCAAACAGACCACGGTCAGTCCTACGTTGGAAGTAAGTATGGATAAAGACTATCATGAATTGGTTTGTAGATTGTCTAGATCGTATTGGACATAGAAAAGGTTTGCTACAACGTTCACGAGTGCTTATGAATATGATTTTGAGCATTGGATTAAACCCACGTTCACTTGGATCGCTTCATGGATTTTATCACGAGCGATTGGTGAGACGATAATATCTTGTATTCTTGAAACCGAGATGTGTGAGTTGTATCTTGCGAATCGGTTGCACATTGATAATATGTAAACGAACCGGTAACTCGGTGTTATAAAACTTATTGTTGTGTGTGATTTGGTGATTGAGTGCAAGCAAACATTGAGTCGAAGTTTATCCATTCCTTTTACCCAAAGTGGGATAAAAGCGATATCTGTGGGACCCTCGATGATTTAGTGATGACAAACGTAAATGCTCGGCCGGACTAGGACTGATTTGATTTGTTCAATTAGTCGGTCTTCGTAAATCGGAAATCAAGAAACAACACATAGACTGAGAGAATAATTTCAATCCATGTCTCGTGTCTATACGATATCTAGAATGGAGGAATATATGATCCCTTATCTGAAGGACAGGTTACTGATAAGATCAGAGTTTGACAACGTCTTTGAGAGCTACGATTGCAAATCGATGTGTACTTACATTTGTAGTTACTAGAATTATCCAAGTGGGAAACTGTTGGATTAGTGTCTAAGCCAGTAACCATATTTGGTAAATACTTGACCCGATTGTGCATGGTCCTTTTGGGTTGCCTTTACCAAAGCAACTTGACTGGAGAAATAATAGAGAAAGAGGTTATTATGATTTATTAATATGTTATAAGAATAATATATTAAAGTAGAAATCATATTTGTTTAATTAATATTGGTCAATAATTTATTAAGAATTAATTTTGTGATCAAATGTAATTAATTAAACTAGAGGGGTTGAATTGTAATTATGTGATAGTTACAAAATAGGGTAAGGATTATCCTAGAATATGGGTGGATGAAATCTAAAGGATATGTATCCTTGAAATCATCCAAAGATATGGGCTTTCAAGGCTTATCTTATTGTTACTTGGTGGGCAAGCAACTAGATACGGATAAGGACAGAAACCCTAATCTATACACCTATATAAAGACCCCTAAGGCTCATGAATTCGTCCATGCCTTCCCAAGGGTTCCTAGGGACGAAATTCTATACCTCTTCTCTCTCTCTCTATTACCTCTCCATTTTCTTTTGGTGTTTGTGAGCCATTAGAGGCACTACACTTGTGGTGCTTGCTTTCAAGACTTAGGGTTTGAAGATTCAAGTTTTTATTACAATATAACAACAAGAGGTATGTAATCTAACCTTCTTGGTTAATTTCAAAATTAGAAATCATTATTATGGTTTTATTATGTGTTCATAATGTTGTCTATCTAATAGTGAAAACATAGATCCAATGCTAGGGTTGCATGTACACATAGGATTGTTTGTATAAAACCTTTCATTACATGCATAGCCTAATGTGATTGAGTTGGCTAATGAAATGTCCAGAGAGTTCAAATTGCTATATGAAAATGAGGTTCATTTTAAATCTCTACTTTCTTATTATATTCTTTTTTTCATTGTTTTAAATGATTCAGATCGGAAGTTATTGTTAATGCAGTTAGCGGCTCTGTTTAGGAGATCTTATGAAGATAACACAAACACAAAACCTATCGAGGATATAGAAAAGGATCTTGGAGAGATTTTAATTTCAACTAAAATACCCAAGGTACCCTGGGAAGCATATATCTGCAAAGTATGTGGGACTAATAGAGATAATGATAACTTATTGCTATGTGATATGTGTAATGAAGAGTATCACCTTTAATGATTCGGGCACACTCTTGGTTTAAGAGATTCGGGCTCACTCTTGGGTGTGTTATGAGTTGGTATCAGAGCCTTGGTTTGAGAGATTCGGGCACACTCTTGGGTGTGTTTGAACTCAAACTGAGGAATTGGTATGGAATTTTCAAAAGAAAAATCATTTTATAAAAAGAGTTTTGAAAAGAGAAAAGAACTTTGAAAAGAACGAGCCTTGTGATGTGTGCAATCAGCCAAGCTCAAGTAATTTTTCCCCAAGATACTCATACATGTTATGTTATGATATGATATGATATGATTATGAGAACTGCATGCTAGATTAGGGATGAGGATCTAGGAAGGATTCCTTATATGCCTATTGTATGTGTATGAAAACTGCATGCTAGATTAGGGCTAAGGATATAGGAAGATGCCTTATATGCCTGTTGTATGTGCTTGTTGAGCTACATGATAGTACTGATCAATCAGTGATATGATAGCCTGTTTAGGTTATGCTTGATTGTATGAGCCTTAGAATCTTATGCCAATATAGATTCCTAATAAGAGGATAGAATGATTGATTGGAATATGTTGGTTAGATTTACCTTTGTCTGAATGCTGATTGCTTTGTGCTTTGTGGGACTCTTAGTAATGTGAGCTAGCTATTAAGTGAATATGCTAAGTCACATCTGGCATAGGATGGATAATCTCAGAGTGATAGATTTGACCCTATTGCACAACTCTCGTTTTAGTCTAACCGTTCTAGGGATGAGTCTTTTACTCTAAGGATTATCTGATCTCTACTGCATGTGGCTATGTTCATAAGGTAGCTAGTTGACATTATTGGGAATATTTCAGTAGTTGAGGACCGGGTGGGTTCGGGAACCTAGGAAAGCCTAGGATACAATTAAGTGGGTTGGAAGTGAGGTTTAGTGAGACTTGGGTGAATTAGTTTGAAAGGGTGACTTGGAGGACCTGGTATGATCCTTGAAGAAAGTATAGATACCGAAGGTAGTATTGGGCCCGTATTACTGAAAGCACAGGATCCATACTTGAATCAGGGAGAGTCTTGGAGAATCTAGAAAACCTATGGGATAAGGATTATTGGGTACATTCGGATCTTTGGAATGTCAGTTCAGTATGGTGTAGAACACTCATGAATGAGATTCAGATTTTGGTTTCAGCTCAGAAGCAAGGCCTGGGCCAATGGATGCACGATCGCAGGAGTTCATCTCATCGGAAAGTACTCACAGAGTTTTGGGAATGGACCTCAGTGGTCTTTAATTCGGCCAAGGAAGGGATTTTGGAGCTTTCGATAGTCGTCTTGGGGAGTTTCAGGCCAAGATTGTCGCAGGGCAGTTAGGGGTTCATCTAAAACCCAAGGTCTGTGGATCCTTAGTATCCTTCAGGAAGGAAGATCCTATAGTTAGTTCTTGTCATCAAGATCAGGATTTCATCAGATGTTCACGGGTATGTCATCTTCTGCCACTTCAAAGTGGATATTGGGCATCTGTATCGCTTCAGAATTGTGAGAGAGCTAGATAAGTCAGATCTCGGGTCATTTCTCTGCTATTGTCTGGGTTATTAAGGGTATTCATATGCCATTTTGCATGCCAAAAAGTCCTTGATGAACCTACAGGGGGACGTATCTTGCGGAGTGGGTTCTATGTGTACTGTTATCATTCCAGATATTGGTTGGAACCTATGCAAGAGTATTATTCATATGATATTGGGTCAAGATTAGAGCGATAGTTCTACAAGGAAGTCAGAGTTCAGTGGTTCTATCATTTTTCGGGTATGGTCGTGAGTTGTCTATGGAAGAACTTTGGAGTTCAAGGCACCACCATTATTAGGAAAGGATTGGTATCATGAAGATGGTAGTTTCAGTTGCGGGTGTTATATGCATGAGTATTCAGACATTAGATGTTCAAGAGAATTGTATTTTCGCACTAGATATGTTCAGTTGGAGTTCAGTGGTGCTGCAAGATTGGAAGTGTGAATGAGAATTCGTCAGCCACGATGAAGATTAAGACCTCCAATAGTCATCAGGGGAGGTGGATTGAAGTGTCAGACTAGAACATATTTCAAAAGTACTTTTCAAGGTTTCCGAGGATGGGCGATCTAAGGGTTTATCTAGTAAGTGATTGCTAGCTTTGTTAAGCACATGTTGTCATCGGTGGGTTATTAAAAAGCAAGATGGATTGGGAATCCTTCAATTCTCACGTGCCACGAAGACTTAGTCGAATCTAAGTGGGGGAGAATCGACCAAGTATTCAGGGGCAGAAATAGGTGTGAGACTAGGATGAGTTTCACATCCCCATTAGGGAGGAAGGCAGTCGAGAAGCCGTCTAGGTTGAGGATTAGGTGAGTTAGGAGTTTAGAAAACGTTCCAGCATTTGGTTTGTGCTTTTCCATGGCATCAGATAGCAGGTTTCGGGAACCAGGTTAGAGTACTAGTAGGGACTCAAGTTCAACTGAGTGTTAGGTTGAGTGCATGTTCGACCCGATATGGACAGTGTTGTAAGACTATGGGGGTAGTCGTAGAATTCACAAGCGGTTTGATAGTGTGGAACGTGTTGTAAGAATATGGGGGTAGCCATAAAATTCACAAGCAGTTATGTAACGCTCTAAAAGTTCCAACCAATTTAAACTTTTCAAAAACAACCCAATTTCATAAAGTTATTACAAAAAGGTTTTCAATACAATTATTATCAGAGTCTTCCCAGAACCATATCATAAAGCATAAACATGAGTACCGGTACGATCACGCCTTTGCCTTGCCGCAGTCTCCTGAAGTACCTGAAACATTTAAACGACAACTGTAAGCTCGAAAGCTTAGTGAGATACCCCCAAAATACCAACCACATATACCATACACATAACATGACAGAGAACAACCATGCACTTCGGGTCTACTATGTGACTGGTCCGCCGCACCGGGCCTTCAGTCCACCTGGTCCACCCTCTGAGTCTAGCCATATCCATTGAGTCTGTAGTGTGGTTGGTCCGTCCGCATCGGGCCTTCAACCCACATGGTCCACTCTCTGAGTCTACAGTATGCCTGGTCCGCCCGCACCAGGCCTTCAATCGGCCTGGTCCACTCTCCGAGCCTCGGCACATCTGGTCTGCCCTCGTGGGGCCTACAGCCTATCCACACCACTCGCTGGGCCTTCGGTATAACCGGTCCGCCCTGGGTATGTTGGCCTACAACACAAAGCAGGAACCGCCTCAACCGAACCACAATCCAACAACCACGTACACATAAACATACAATCATATAACAATTCACATCCAAACAAACCGATCGAGCAGATCACATAAAATAACATCTTCCTAACCAGGATACCGACCTAACCGGGTCTCTAACATATACCACCCTAACTACCAGGATGCAAACATAGCAAAGCAATAACATAACAACGATATCCGGATTACAATCCGATAAAGGGCCGACCTTGGTGCCTTAGACCCTATCGATATAGTGAGGATAACTCACCTCGCAACTGCCGAAACTCTGAACTGAAGAAGCAGATTCCCGAATCACCGACTCACTGAAAATCCCAAACTATTCGAAGCAGCAAAACAATCATTAGTCCAAGCACAATATCCATCCAAGGGTAAATTGACCATTTTATCCTTAACCCGAACTAGTCCATGACTAAGGCCCAACACCAGAATATGAAGGGCCCAACACTAGGTAAGCTTCTCAAGCCCATTAGTGACCCACTAATGGCCCAATTTGCTACATTGGGCCCAATCCCTTAATAGGCCTCACCCTAAGCCCATAATATATTCCTTGGTCCATATAATATGATTTCTGATGGCCCACTAAGGCCCAAAGACCCAAAGTCTAAGGTGCAGCCCACACCGAGGCCCAAATACTCAAGGCCCAACTGGCAGCGTTACGCGGGGCGTAACTCAACGTACGCTTAGCGTACCAACTCCATCGAGTACCCTGGGCATACCTGCACGTACGCTCAGAGTAGTGCTCTGTTAAGTCATTTCCTCATTAAGTACTTACTACTCCATTCCAAGGGCTACAACCTCAGATACAGGTCTTATTTCACAACTTAAACCATAAAGTCACTGACTTGGTGACTTAATATGGCTCAAACCAACTCAAAATTCTGAAATGATCTTCTACATCCAAGTAGATGACTAGATCTTATGCATGGGCTTAATAGAACCCCAAAGGTTGGAACTTTACTGCTTATGGGACTCATATGACTCTCAGGGAGGCAACCCTTGTCTTAGAAACGAGCTTAACCCACCAAGACCCAAACTTGGGACCAAAAGGTCCATAAACTTGTACTAGAGGAGATATAAGAGATTAATCATCAAGCTCAACACTTTTTACCTTGCAGAGGTCTGAAATGAAGCACTTTATCCCAGATCTACAAGCTCTAGCTTTAAAGGTTCCTCCTTGCTAACCTTCTTCTCTTTGCTTCCAAGCTTTAATCCACCAAAATGGGTTCTACAAGGTCAAACACACCCAACAATAGAGGTGGGACGACTATCTAGGGTTTTTGAGGATAAGAGAGTGTTTATGGAGGCTAGGGTTGGAACCATAATGTTCCTTTTATAGTGGATGTCCCAAAAATTAGGGTTTAATGACTCTGGGCGTAACTCTAGTACGTTGGGCGTACGCGTCCTGATACCTGCGATCACTCACCCTACTATGTTGGGCGTAACCCAACTTACATTGGGCGTACCCACGCGTGTCCCCAAACGCATGCATGGTCTTTTTCATCACTTTTCCATTATGGGCCATAAATGTCAATATCTTCAAAGTGACATATCTCCTTCATTCTTGATCCGATTATGATGAAATTTATATCCACGGAAAGGTGGCGAGAAGATCTTCGCTTCTAGCAGCACACCCTGATCTAAAACCTTCCCGAATAATAACCCATCGCTCATGAAAGACCGAAACGCCCTTACTCTTGATCTCGGGAACCCATCAATAGATATTTTAAGAATGGGGTGTTACAGGTTAGATAGTATGGAAAGTGTTGTAAGAATACAGGGGTAGTCGTAGCATTCACTAACAGTCAGTTAGCATGGAAATTGTTGTAACACTGCGGGGGTAGTTGTAACATTCACTAGCGGTCAGATGGTGATAGAGTGTTGTGAGTCTGCAGGTGTAGCCATAGCATTCACTAGTGTGGTAGATAGCATGAGCGCGTTGTTATGATGTGGAAGGAACAATAGTACCCACAAGTTCGAGTGTTGCAGTGAGGGCGTGGCAACTAGTCTAGAGAAGAGGATTTTGTTTGAAAGTCATGTGGGGACGACTATGTGGGAGTCCTTTTAGCTTAGTGATAGGTTCGGGACTCGGTATTTCAAATGATTTGCAAATAAATTGAGACAAGGGAGGTCTCGGTAGATTTTGGAAAGAAGCCATGTAGCACCATGTTATTTCAGGCAGTTCGATGTTTTGGGCAGTTTCAATGTTTTGGGCAATACTAGTATTTGTGTTTTGGGTTGCAAATACGGACAGAGTAACATATTGCTTGGGTTGGGATAAGTCACTTATAGTGGGATTATCTGAGCCTTGTCCAAGTATAAGTGATTTACAGGGGTAGTTGGGCCTGTGATCCTGTTTTATAGTGGGATCCTCGAGTTATCAAAATTTGTGTGGATAGTTGAGGGCTAAATAGACTGGGTTCAACGATAATGATTCAGTATGAGTGTTCTGTCATGGATTCATACCATCTTAAGACAATAGATTTCGGACAGAGTAGATGTGATCTCGTTGTGAGGAATTCGTTCACCTATAGATTTTAGGGCTTTGCAAAGATTGGTCACGACAACCCTGGAAAGGCTAGGGTGTACCCAGGATGGTGACCATGTTACTAGAGTGGTTGGGCGTGTAAGGAATGGTAATGAATGGTTTTGAGGAAGAAATCTAATTTAAGTGGGGGAGAGTTGTAACACCTCATTTATTAAATAAATAAATAAATAAACAAATTAATGAACGAATAGTAGCCCTAAAATCAATAATTATATATCAAGGGCTGGTCTCTATGAGTTAAGTGTCATATTTTTAGAATTCAGGGATTAAAAGTGTAAGTTTCGAATTGGTTTTATAAATATTTGTGAAGACAGTGACTACTTGGTAAATTATGGGGACTTAATTTGAAGAGATTTTGGAAGCTAAGGGTTGAATGGTAACTTGATTGGAGAAATGAATAAAGAGAGAGAGGATAATATGCTTTATTAATATGTTATAAGAATAATATATTAAAGGAGAAATCATATTTGTTTAATTAATATTGGTCAATAATTAATTAAGAATTAGTTTTGTGATAAAATGTAATTAATTAAACTAGAGGGGCTAATTTGTAATTATGTGATAGTTACAAAATAAGGTAAGGATTATCTTATTTATATGGTGGACGAATTTAAGGTTGGAAAGCCTTAGAATTCGAGTATGATAAGGATTCAAGGATTATCTTATTGGTTGCTTAATGGATAATCAACTAGATAAGGATAATGACTGAAACCCTATCTCTACACCTATATAAACACCCCTAGGGTCATGAATTCATGTATCCCTTCCCAAGAGGTCCTAGATACGAATTCTAACCTCTCACTTCTCTCTTTATACCTTCTCCATTTGCTTATGGTGTTTGTGAGTCATTAGAGGAGTGACACTTGTGACTCTAAGCATTCCAAAGTCAATCCAAGGTGGAGTTGTAGTTGTTATTTCTATATAACAATCAAGGTATGTTCTTAAACCTAATTATATGTTAATGTCGATTTCCATATGTTAGAATTAGGGTTTATAGTCTTGGATTCAAAGCATGTACAATAGAGAAACCTAGATCCAAGCATTAGGGTTTGTATGAGCACATAGGATGTCTTATGACCAAAACCCATCAGTGGTATCAGAGCCTAGCTTGGTTTCAATTGTATTGATGCATTGTAGAACTGGAAAATCATTTTTTGGGCTTTATGGCTGAGGAACTCGGCGAGTACCATAGTGTACTCGGCGAGTAGACCTCAACTCGGCGAGTACAGTGTGGTACTCGGCGAGTTCGAGCGTCAGATAATGCTTATCTCAGGATTTCTTGCTGTTTTTGCATTTGGATAGTTACCTTATCATGTTAGATCAATATAAATCCGATTTTATGATATATATGACTATATTCTTGATCTAATTAAAGATAATTATCAATTAACAAGATAATTGTTTCCTTATAAGATAATTGATTAATTATTTTGAGTAAATTGATAAATTGTTTTGCAAGAAATCATTAAACAAATCAAATATGGATAATTATGTAACTAAATGTTAGTTTAGATTATTTGTTATTTGATCCTTGTTGTTATGAAAAGTTTCATATTTTCCCCTTTAGGTTTTATAGTTTAAATTTGAACCCAAAAGTTTTGAAGTTTTGAAATTTAAATAGTTAAAACCCTAATGTTTTGAAATGTTTCAAAATTTGCCCTCAAGTTTTGGAATTTAAAAAAGTTGATTAAAAGTTTAATTAGAAATGTTAAATTCTAAAACCCTAGTAATGTTTTGAAAAGTTCAAATCACACCCTTATGGTTTTATTAATTAATTAAGGAGTATAATTAAAAGAGATTTAATAAATCCATAAAGGTTTAGGTTAATTTTTAATTGAATTAAAAGTGTAATTGTTAAAGTTAACCATATAGTATTTTAAAAGTATAAAATACACCCTATACTATATATAACATTAAAAGTCTAACATTATATATATATATATGAGTAAAAGTCAGTCTTACCGTTAGTAGGCCTCATTCACGAAGCTGGTCTATAAGGGGTGTTTAAGGAAATTGCCTATAAAATGGCGATTGAATGGGTATCCACTCTTACCCACCGCACTCTTGACTAGTGGAGGGTCGTTAGCCGAACGGGTAGGATAGGACGAAACCTTCCATTATAAGTATAATGAAATAAAAAGTAACTAAATGTTTTTCAAATTCCCAATCTTAGTTACTTAGGCAAAAGTGAATTGATGCAATTCCATGAAATTACACTTTGTGCCGTTGCGAAGATGTTAGTGGAGCGTGTGTGGTTTACCGGCACACTAAATGGTTCTAAGCAAAGGTAGCAAAGGGTGACTCAATGTTTGTCATAGTTCGGTGGAGCGTGTGTGGTTTACCGGCACATCGAATAGGTGATTGTAACATGTGAGGGCACCATGTAGTTTGCATGGTTATTCACACCCACTTTGTGATCCTCGGCATCCCAGTCACAAACAAGAGGGGCATATCGGGATTTAAACATGCCATTGAAAGTTCAATGAATCTCAAAGGATCTAGGAGTTTTCATAGATTTAAAACTTAAATTTCTTTTTCGTTTTTCGTGGTGGAAATTAGTGAATCGTCATTCACTTACCTTCAAATATTCTACAATTAGGGTTACGGCATCCCTCTCCCGAGTTGTAGAATATTGTGTTGGGTCCTAGCCTTATTATTTCATTTGGGTGATTTACTAAGGACTCAATCTATCAACTAACTTGAATTCGTTTTTCTCCCGATGTCAAAGTTCGACAACTATGGTCTTCTCAAATCCCGTGGAACAAGCATTCCACATGAAGATGATATTCCACGATTCGATCGAGGAACAAGAAATCATGCTTCACTTCCTCCTCCTCCTCCAATTATTCTCCCTAACCCACAAGATTGTAAAATTGAAAGGTTCAATATCACTCAATCCCTTTTTGGCAAGTAAACGTAAAAAGGGAAAGTCCGTGTATGCACACGTCCTAGGGATGAAGTCACACATTGATAGGTTAAGAATGTTGGGATCCGTTGTCTGTGAGGAAATGGCTGTTGATTGGGTTCTTCAGTCACTTCCCAACTCATATAGTAAGTTCGTAAGAGAGTACTATATGATGAGCTACGACGTGACCCTTATAAATCTCACCTATATGCTTGTTGCTGCTGAATCAGCAATGGTTTGGCGCAATAGAAAAGCAAAGTTGATTGGTGAATCTGCCTTCAAGACCTCTATGGATATAGACAATGGAAATGAAATACATGCAAAGATCGAAAAGTTTGATCATAAGAGAAAGGCGATGTCTGAGGTAGTTCCATGTGTTGTTCCAAAAGAGTCAGTTTGCTTTTATTGCCACGAGAAGGGGCATTGGAGACGAAGTTGCCCTATTTACCTAAGAGATCTAAGAGATGGGAGAGTCAAAAGTATGACTACGCTTTAGGTAAGAATCCACTATCTAACTCCATTAAGTTCCTATTCATTGATTCTTAATACATGATGTGATAAGATTGCATTTGAATGTTTTGAAGGATCGGTGAAAAGAAAGGAAGCTTGATAAGAGAGCAAGATGAATCTAATCACAAGTGATGGATCTCGATCGCATGGACTTGAAGATTGGATTTTGAGCTTAGATAGTTATGATAGAGTTGTTAGAAATTTTCCTTTTACATAGTTTTCAATAGATTTTGCATTGTAAGGACAAATGTTTTTCCGCTGCTTTTATAAATAAAATAAATTTTGACTTATTTATTTATTTGTTTACTTCCTTGCAATGAAATCGTTATGTGAAAATTGATGTTTGCATATTTCTACAACGAATGGATATGATTCTTAGTTATGTTATTTATGGAAATGTCGAGAATTTACCAAATAGGAAGAGTTTCTCATCGCCCAAGTTTCAATTGGACAGAAACTTGGAATCATGCAACGTGGATGCACGATGAATGAGAAATTTCGTATTTGGAAATTGGACTAATTCATTGACAAAGTGTCAAGTGAAGGACTAGGAGATCGAGTACACAAAGTTGTGTGTTGATCAAGTTCATCATAAGAGTAACAAAGATATTCGTCATGATTTACTAAAGGCTTAGTAAATATGATTACACTTACAAGATTAAGTGTAATTTTGAATTGATTAAAGGGTTTAGATCAATAGCAAAACGAATAAGAAGAATCAAGTAGGCAGAAAGATAAGAGTTTCTCCATTCTAAGAAGAAGGGAGAGTAGCTTTTATGCTTTATGATAGATCTTAATGATTAAGAACCATATCTCAATTGATCCTCTAATGAGTCTTGGTACAATTGTATGTCCAAGAAGAGGAATCAAAGATTGAAGAAATGGTCAAATCAAGAAGTCAATCATACTTCGTTCCAAAACAAGTCTTAAAGTCAAGATTGTGACATTGAGTGAATAGTATTAAGAAGGTTTATAACATTCATCAATTGTGGAAAGTTGTGATGTCTTGGATAAGACAAAGACCAACTAAGACCAAAATTATGAAGTGTTTTGTTTTGATATAAGCTACACTAACTCTTGAATATTTGTTTATCAAAAAATGTTTTGATAAGAGAATCGTATATGTCAAGGAGTCAGTAGGAGTGTTAATAGTCTTGAAAAGTTTCAAGAACAAATCAAATAAGCCTTATCGATCATCACTAGCACACGAGTTCAGGTTTACAACCTATCGTGAAGACATTATTTTGTTTCTGTGCCAATCCAATCGAGTTAATTATGCATGTGAGTCCTATGAGTTCTCATTTGAATGCATAAAAGGCAAGGACCTTGATCATAAGATTTCCTCCTTCATGAAAATGATTGTGAGAAAATGCTTTCACTAAGAAAGATTTTAAAGATAGTGATTGTAAAATTGCATTCTCGAATTCGATCATGGTTACGGCATCCCTTTCCATAATTTGAATTGTGAGGTTTGGAAATTAGTCTTAATTGTTAAGACACACATATGAACTATCTAAGGCAAAAGTGTATAAGTTCAAGAAGTCTTGATAAAAGATTATCAAAGCACTAAGTATTAGAAACATGAACTTAAGAAATTCAATAAGTATTGTTTTTCTGAAAGTTAAGATGTTTATGAATACATGTCGAAGCTAGTGGGAGCATAAGTGTTATGTTTTATAATAATCATCATGATAGTGGGAGCATAAATGTTATGATTGTATGATTATTAAGGCAAGTATTGCATAGTTGGCAATATTAATTATAGAAAACAAGAGTCATACTTTGCAAAGTTGTAAGAGTTGAAAGGTTGTTTTGCTATAATTAAGGGAGAGAATATTATGCTTCATTTCAAATCTAAAGGATTAGGTTGTGAAATGTTGATAAATTTAGTCAAAGGTACATAGTGCGTTCTTAAAGTTTCGATTATGATTACGGCATTCCTCTTCACAATTCGAATTTTGAGAACATAGAAAATAAAACATTGTGCGTCGTGTCCCATACGCTTCGGGTATAGGATCGATTGCAAATGCTTTAATGTTTGACCATTTTAAAATTTTCCAAATGTCTAGCTCATTTAGAGGGAAAAGGGACTAGAATTGGTTCTGACTAAAATAATTAAACAACTATCAAAGGACGATTCGAAGTTCGATGAGAATTGGTCACTTGTGAGTAGTTGGAAGTATAGTATTGGAAATTATGGAAATGTTTCCATATTGGATGGACAATATCGACATCATTATGAATAGATAAGATTCTATTAAGAAATTAGTTGTCATATGGAAAATATGGAAGCGTGTCCATATTGGGAAGTAAATATTGAAAATCTATGTCTAGATTAGAAACTTTTATGCAAAAGGATGTTCAAAGGAATGTACTTTGAGTGAGAGACATCATATCTAAGGAATTGTCTTGTAACAATCTCCGATAGAGGAATTTGTAATATCATTGGCAATAGTCTTTGAGACTTTGGTGCAGTGACATTACAAAAGGATCGTTGCATAAAGTGTTAGAATCTAGTATATTCTATAAGTAACAAGAATTTGATATTCTTACACTTAAGAAAATGGATTTGGAGTTGTGAAATGAGAATGATTGGAAATGTGTTCAATTTGTCTATTTCACAAAAGTAAGAACCATAGGTAAACATTGTGTGCATGCTAGGAGCATGGGACAAGTGTAATGATTCAAGTAAAAAGTTGATTACCCGAAACGACAAATAATGAGTAATCGATATGGTGATAAATAAAATGTGTTTTGTTTATACTCAAAGGTTTGAGGCCATATGGGATTAGTATTATTCTTGTGTTTCACTTTGCATGTTTTGACTTCCAGAATAATTGAGTTTATTAAGAATAATCGAATTATTCAAACGGGCCACAGTCGTTCATATGTTGGAAGTAGATATGAATGAAGACTGTCGTGAATTGGTGTGTGGATTGTCTAGAAGAGTATTAGACATAAGAAAATGTTTGCTGCAACGTTCATGAGTGCTTATGAATATGATTTGAGCATTGGATTAAACCCACGCTCACTTGGATCACTCCATGAATTGTATTACGAGTGATTAGTGAGACGATAATATCTTATATTCTTGAAACCGAGATGTGTGAGTTGTATCTTGCTAATCGGTTGCACATTGATAAAATGTAAACGCACTAGTAACTTGGTGTTATAAAACATATTGTTGTGTGCGATTTGGTTAGTGAGTGCAAGCAAGCATTGTATCAAAGTTTATCCGTTCCTTTTATCCAAGGTAGGATAGAAGCGATATCTTTGGGCCCCTCGATGGTTTAGTGATGACATACGTAAATGCTCGGCCAGGCTAGGGCTAATTTGATTTGTTCAATTAGTCTGTCGTCATAAATCGGAAATCGAGATATAGTACAAAGAGAATGATTAGAAATCATATCTCATATGATATCTAGAATGGAGGAATATATGATCCCTTATCTAAGGACACGCGTATCTGATATGATCAGAGTTGACAGCAGCTTTGGAAAGCTACGATTGCGGATCAGGATCTGAAGTCATATGCAGAATAGTTGTTAGACTTATCCAAGTGGGAGACTGTTGGATTAGTGTCTAAGTCCATAACTATTTTGGTATGTACTTGACCCGATGGTGCATGGTCCTTTTGGGTTGCCTTCACCAAAGCAACTTGATTGGAGAAATGAATATAGAGAGAGAGGATAATATGCTTTATTAATATGTTATAAGAATAATATATTAAAGGAGAAATCATATTTGTTTAATTAATATTGGTCAATAATTAATTAAGAATTAGTTTTGTGATCAAATGTAATTAATTAAACTAGAGGGGCTAATTTGTAATTATGTGATAGTTACAAAATAAGGTAAGGATTATCTTATTTATATGGTGGACGAATTTAAGGTTGGAAAGCCTTAGAATTCGAGTATGATAAGGATTCAAGGATTATCTTATTGGTTGCTTAATGGATAATCAACTAGATAAGGATAATGACTGAAACCCTATCTCTACACCTATATAAACACCCCTAGGGTCATGAATTCATGTATCCCTTCCCAAGAGGTCCTAGATACGAATTCTAACCTCTCACTTCTCTCTTTATACCTTCTCCATTTGCTTATGGTGTTTGTGAGCCATTAGAGGAGTGACACTTGTGACTCTAAGCATTCCAAAGTCAATCCAAGGTGGAGTTGTGATTGTTATTGCTATATAACAATCAAGGTATGTTCTTAAACCTAATTATATGCTAATGTCGATTTCCATATGTTAGAATTAGGGTTTATAGTCTTGGATTCAAAGCATGTACAATAGAGAAACCTAGATCCAAGCATTAGGGTTTGTATGAGCACATAGGATGTCTTATGACCAAAACCCATCAGTACCCAGGATGGTGACCATGTTACTAGAGTGGTTGGGCGTGTAAGGAATGGTAATGAATGGTTTTGAGGACGAAATCTAATTTAAGTGGGGGAGAGTTGTAACACCTCATTTAATAAATAAATAAATAAATAAACAAATTAATGAACGAATAGTAGCCCTAAAATCAATAATTATATATCAAGGGCTGGTCTCTATGAGTTAAGTGTCATATTTTTAGAATTCAGGGATTAAAAGTGTAAGTTTCGAATTGGTTTTATAAATATTTGTGAAGACAGTGACTACTTGGTAAATTATGGGGACTTAATTTGAAGAGATTTTGGAAGCTAAGGGTTGAATGGTAACATATGAACTTCTTTTAGAAATAAATTGTAGATGAGGGGTTGTTTGGTATGTTTTGGACTTAAAAAGAAATGAATTTATGGAATCAGGGGATAAAGGGAAACTTCTAGACTTAAAATTTAAAAGGATTTTGTGGAGAGGGATCAAAGTTGGAAAAAGGAAACAAAGTTTGATGGAATACGGGACTTGAATCTGGTGGTCATTCCTCCCGTTTTAAGGATCAACGCCTTCAACCAAACCCTAAACCTAATCTATGTTTCGCCGCCACCTTTGTGTTAAACTCTTCTGGCGTTGCCTCCGTGACACCATCGTGAGCCATCGGTTCCACCTGATGCCTTGTCAACGAACGCTAATGTTACATTCCCCGTTGTCGCTGGAGACGTTGAGGATAGTTGGGAGATCGCCGAGACCGGAGTTTAAGCTGTGAACAATGAATAGCGGAGTGCGAACAACCAGAACCTCCCGGTAAGGTCAAACCACAACTGATCTCTCCTACATGTCATTCCTTTCGGTGTGTATGGAGTCATATACACTGTTTCTGCCACTGCTGCCCTTTGTAGTCGCCATTTCTACCTTTTCCAGCGACGTTCGCCGCCTAGGTTGTGGTTGTGAGAGTGTGTGTTCGCGCATACATGTTGTTGTAGGCATTTATGGTGGGGCATGTGCGTTGTTTGGCCGGAAACACCCGAGAAAAACGACCATAGCTGCTAACCATGGTGGCTGCCACCTTGTCATCTCTTTTTGTCGCCACCAGCCACCGTGCGGTGGTGGTTGTGTGCGTGATTTGTTGTGTATAACCATATCTCATAAGGATAATGCTGTGTAGACCCTTACCTTGCTAGAAAATGGAAGGAAACTAATCACCACCACCTGTTGTCGTTGTTCCGCCGCCTGTTGCCACTACTTCGCTACTGTTAGCCACCATCTTGGATGGTTGTGGGCTTTCGGGTGTTTTTGGATATGCATGACAATCGTGTCGTGTTCGGGTTGACGTCTCGCGGGTTGGCGGGTTGGTGGGTCAAAATATGTCAACCCAAACACGACCCATTTAAATATATAGGTCACGGGTTAGTGGGTCACATGTTGGCGGGTTTGGAACATAGACCCATATATGACCCGCCAACCCATTTATTTATACGAGTTTACAGGTTGGCGGGTTTGTGGGTCACATTTGGGTTTGTGGGTCTGAATTTTAGACATTTAAGTCTTAAACATCCAAATGAAAATTAAAAACATTCATAGAAACGTGTTACAGACTTAGCCTTATAGGTCACGACTTACGTCCTTAAACCATCCAGCACGAGTCAAAATGTCAAAACAGTCAAATGGTCTATGAATCAATGGTATATATTATATAATACTTATTAAATATTAATACTTGATACATAAATACATTTAAAAATAAAATAATTTTTTATTAAGAATATAAACGGGTTGGCGGGTCGACCCGTTTATTTTTTGAGAAACCCATATATGACCCGTTTAATAAATGGGTTGGCGGGTTGGCGGGTTAGGGAGTTGAAAAACTCAACCCAAACCCATGTATTTCGTGTCGTGTTGCGTATCGTGTCGAGAATTGCCAGCCCTATTTTTGGATTGATATTTGGAGTACCTTTGGTGTTGTATCGACCAAAGATCATAATCACCACCACCATGAGGTAGTGACTGCCACCATGTGCCACCGTCAGCCACCACTAGGGAAGTTGTGTATGTGTGCGTGTTTGTATTAGTGTGTGTGTGTTAGTTGGGTTTTTGCTTTGTAACATTGTAACCATTGTTGAATAATAAAAGAAACTCATAACCACCACCGTGAAGTGGTGGCCACCGCCATTGACCACCACTACCCGAGGTGGTAGTGGGTGACACCCGTCTAATGAAACCCTAATGGGCCTAATGAACCCTAATTGATCAAAAGACCTAGCTATTGGACCTATTGGGCTATGAGTGGGTTGGAAACCTTAATTAGGGTTTAGAAAACCCTAATATTGGATATAGGGGTTTTGGAATGTCGGGACTTGCATTTTGGATGACCGGATTGGGATTATGTATTAAGCCCGAACACACTACACGATTAACCCAATAGATTGATGGAATTAATGGATTAAGTCCTTAATGAGTTAAGTGAGAAACACTTAACTTTAATTGTCATTTTATGTGAAACCCTAATTTCACTTGGGCTTTGAGTTAGGCCTTTCTATTAGGCTTTAGTGATTGGGGTATTGATGGGCCATCCAAGAACAATCATATGGACTAAGAATTTATGGATTGACTTTAGGGTAAGGCCCATATGAGGTTTTGGGCGCAATTTGGAAAATTGGGCCATATATGGGCTATAATTGGGCCTTCATGATTATGAGATATTGGGCCATTAGAAATGCTAAATGTTTGGACCGGACTAAATGGTTGGGCCTTAGAATAAGACCATGTAAAGGTTTGGGCCCAAATTGGAAAATTGGGCCATATGTTGGGCTTTGACTCATAGTTGACTTTTGGGCCTTTGGATTGGGTTTTGGGCTTGAATCAAGCTAAGTTAGGGGTAAAGTAGTCTTTTACCCCAAACATGGACTTATGGATATATGTTGGGACCTAATTATTAATTGGGTGTTATTTTGATGTTGACATATTCGGGAATTTGTCAGCCAGCAGCCACAACTTTATCTGCGGGACTTCAACAGTGTGAGGTGAGTCCCCTCATTGTTTGTATGGGTCTAAGGCACCAATATCGGCCCATTTAGTTTATGTATGATAGGAAGACCTGGGGGTAGTCTTAGTCATTATACATGAAAGACCAGGAGGCAGCTCATGACACAAAGTATGTTATTATGTATGGTAGGAAGACCCCGGGGTTAGCCCTAGGCAATATGTATGAAAGACCAGGAGGTGGCTCCTGGCACACTGTATGCTATTATGTATGAAAGACCAGGAGGTGGCTTCTAGCACACTGTATGCTGATTAGCTAAGTAGATTAGTATGTATGCTAGTTATCTTTATGATGCTTGCATGGAAGGCTAGGAGGTAGCTCTTGGCACTTGTCTGTGAGACCGAGGGGGTGGCCCCCGACTTGGCAAGAAAGACCACGTGGCGGCCCGTGACATAATGACAAGACTATGTTTGGCACATAACATCTTTACTAATTATGATATATGTATGGCTCATGATTATGTTTGATAATATGCGAGTTATGTGCTTATATGTAGATAATATCCGGTTGAAAGAGATTGAAGGGGTAGACCAACACCTAGATATGCTAGGCAGTATGTTGATATGTATGGTGTGCGGTATTTGGGGAGCTCACTAAGCTTCGTGCTTACGGTTTATAGTTTTGGTTTAAGGTACTTCGTTTTCAAAGGAAAGAAGCCGACTTGTTCGCAAGACATCACACTATGTTTTCCGCACATGAGATCTTTGGGATTACACTGTGATATTGTTTTATGATAATATGTTTTGATTATTTACACTTTAGATTTGACATAGGATGATAATATGGATGTTTATATACTAATTGGTTTTATAATAACCTAATTAAAAATGAAAATTTTGGTCTATAATTTTGGGATGTCACAGTGTATGGACAATTAACACACGTTTATACCATTTGCATTTGATACTTTCAGTTTTCTTGTGTCAGAAGCTGTGGAGCTACTCTATAGAGTCCAACGGGTCATGTATAGTAATGTTATGACTCCTAGATATATAGATGTTGTTTTAAAAAAAATAGTGTTGCCATTAAAAAAGGGGTTGCAGCACAGCTTGTTGCTCGTTTACCCGTTACGTCTATGTAAATCTTTCTTATAACTTATATATTAATTATGAGTATCGTTAAGTAAAAAAAACTTACAAAATTGTGGTGTCGATTGACATGATGTTCTATAACTCTTAAGTTAGTAGCTCGATTTTTTTATACTCTAATTTGAAAATAACATTTGTTAGTGTAAGTATCGGTATGGTTTTTATAATTCGTGTGGTTTGGATCTTCAACAGGTTGAAGATTTGATTAAATAACTAGGTGATATTTTATATTATTTTGGTTGCAGGTTTTGATTTGATTTTGGCTTGACTGCCGATGATTACCGGTACTGGTTGCCGGTGTGGGCTGGCAGTGGTTGCCGGAATAAGCTGACAGCAGTTGTCATAAGTGAGGGATCAAAAACATAAAAAAAAAAAAATCATAATACCTTCCATGTTAAAAAAGAAGTTAAAAAGACCAAATGACAAACTATTTCAAACCATAGGGATTATCCGTATAATTTTCTCTTTAAAAATAGAATAAAAGGCAACCCAAAGTTGCTAGCTGAAGTGCTGAATATACCCATTGTTAAACAAAACAATGGCGGCCATGTCGCCTGGAAACCCTGGTTGGATGATGGCACTATTTTTCGTCACGCCTCTTTGGAACTCAACCGCGAAGACGCCGCTTTCTTGTTTAGATCATTCCATAACGACGTGTCTCCTATAGCCACCAGAGATCATACACCGACAATTGTTCTTGGAGAATCCGACGTTTCGCCCTGCCGTTTCCCCTTTGAGTGGGCGGGAATGGAGGTGGCGCCACCGTAGATGTTTTTGGTCTGAGGATACGCGGAGAGTGGTTGATTGACAGGCTGCTTTATGGTCATTGTCCGTTAAGATTTCAAATCCAAGCATCCTTCCACCAGACCCGAAAATTCGAAAATTGAAGGTATCAAGTATTACTATTAATTTCCTGGTTCTCTCTGTCTTAAAAAGAAAATCTAAATTGTGACGCCAAATGGGTTAGTCCAACTAACAAGAAAATCGATAAGGATTGAAAATCTCTGTTGTTAAATTAGATCAATTAGTGTATAATTTCTTTTATGAAAAATAAAAGTTATCACCTTGCAGTTGAGAAAACATTCATGATTAACATGATTCTTGTCATAGTAATTATTATGCAATAATGTCCATTGCTATATGAAACCCAGCTGTGATAGTATTGAGTAATAATAGTAAATGATAATGTAAGTCTCATGTACTATAGATATAGATATGGCTTCATAATTGCTTTTGGTTTTCTTAATAGGATTGATAAGAAAATAAGCTACCGAAACAAATATATTGAATTGAGATAATTTGGCGCGAAATACTTATATAAAATAAATATTAGGAAACATAAGCTCCCAGACTACTTAAACTTTGTTACCGGTTATGCTCGATCTATTTATTTTGCGCAACATTTGACCGTCTAAAATCTAAATACATTTCTGGTTTTGTATTTAATATTCTTAGTACTTATTTCTTCTCATTTTATTTGAATTTTATCTTTTTGTTCATCCTTATTATTAACCTCACACTCCTTTTCGCACAGTCAAAAATGTCATTTCAGTATCTTGGTTGCTTTTATGTTTTTTCTTATTGTTTTAATAATTGAAGTTGTGTTTTTCTTTCCTAAAGTTTATTTTTTATTGTTATTGATTGTTATGCTTTTAAAAAAAAAATAACATACTCTGCATATTTTGTTTTCACTGATGAGTGGAATGTAAAAGAGAAAGTAAGTTATTTTTATTTGAAGTTGTTAAATATGAACCAAGTAATGATCTTTGCATAATATAACATCCTTCTCAACCAAATTTTTAACAACTCTAAAAACTCACTAGTCTCTTTGTCACCTTTAACGACAGATTGCACATTGACACTCAAAAAGTTCTCCAGATCTATGATGACGTGGTGCATAGAATAAACAGATAATAAGAAGTTCAAATCTTCCGCATGGCTACAGTAACACACTCATGTACATTGCCGTTCCGGTTGACAAAATTCTTCGTGAACATCAACAATCATTTTCAATAATAACTCCCATGTTGAAGATAGTGATTACCCTTGAAAACATTGGTCACCGATTACATCTTCATACACTATCTCATCACCAATGTCCTGATCTATCTCGGTCAGCTCGGTCACAACATTGTCATGGTCCTCAAGGTTTGCTCGACATAGAATAGTTTGACCATATTGAAGAGGTAATTCTGAGCAACTGGACCTTGTGATTTTGAAAAGGGGTCCACCTTGACCGTTATTCGACACCTCACATGTAAAAAGTGAGCCGGTAAGATTTTCATGCCAACAAGACTTATATTTTTCCGTGCCAACAAGACTTATAATTGATGGTAAACAAACATCTTCCAAAATGAACATAATTGACAAAAACCTAATGTGACAGCAGAAAAATGAACATAACTCAATCTTATGTGTAATCAATCTGATATCTAAATGAATCTGGCCCTAAAACAATTGTAACAAAACCATTCATTTGAAGTGCAATCAAAATTATAATTGGGGAATTGATTTATTTCTTTAAATATGCAACTACTAATTCAAAATTTCAATCTAACAAAAGAAGATTATTTGGGATTTCACATTACTAATGAAGCAATTTTGAAATCATAACAGGTAGATGTTTTTGGTAAATGGATATGCATAGAAGGCACACTCATATCAAAGATTTGGCTACTTGCAATGGTAATTGAAGGTATCAAGTTATTATTATCAATATTATTATTATTTCTCTGGTTCTCTTTGTTTTGGTAAGAAAATCTAATTTGTCGAAGAATTTTGTATCGAAGTTGAAATCTAAATTCCGTTTTTCAGTTAGTTAGCAAAATTTTGTGGTGAGAAGTGCACAAATTTCTTTTTTTGAAGATGAAATTACTCACCTTGAAGTTGATAAATGTTGATCATCAACATGATTCTTACACATAGTAATTATTGTGCAGTAATTTCCATTGCAAGTATCTATAGTTGTAGTTTATTTATTTCATTGCTATATGAAACTTAGCTGTGTTATTAGTGAGTAATACACTAATATTAAATACTAATAAAGTCTCATGATGTACTATAGATAAGGCCTCTAAATTTGCATTTAGTTTTTTTAATAGTATTGATATGCCAAGTGTTGAATACGGGTCAATGTTACTATGCATCCCTTGGCCTATATAAGAATATATGATAGAAGAAAGATCTTAAAAGGCAAGTTTTTTCTCAAAAGAAATAAAAAAGGAAAGAATTCGTTATCTAATTTGGAATCTCAAGCTTATATATATTATGTTGTTTAAGAAAAATATTGTTGTCATTTTGTTGTATAAATTGGGAAAAGATGGAATATTGCTGCATAAATGTGCATCGACTTTGACCCATCATATAAAGTTAAACTCCATATATAATTTATTGAATTGAGATAATTTGGCTTATGCAATACTTATATAAAGTGTAAATTGTGAAACATAAGCTTTCGAAATAATTAAACTTTGTTATTAATTATAGTTATGGTCAATCTATTCAATTTGCGTAACAAGGAACAATGTATATATTTCTTCTTCGTACTTTTATATTCTTATAACTTATTTGTTGTCATGTTTGTTTGATTATCCTTCTGGTCGTTTCAATATATTGGTTGCATTTTTTTTCTATCTTATTGCTTTAATAATTAAAGTTGTGTTTTTTTTTTTCTTGTTCTTGGTTTTATGTTTTTTTTTCTATAACATTGCTTTGCATAATGAGGTGGAATATAATGAAGAAAATAACATATTTTTTATTGCTACAGGCTTCTCTTGACAGGAATGGGGAAAAATGTAATGAAGAAAGTAACGGTATGGTCCATTACCATTCCATTCGTGGGTTTGCTTTATTTATCCAATTTGAAATGAAATATTCTAAATCTTTTAAATAATTATTTTACCATTTAAGTTCATTTTCTCCATCGTATATTTGGTGTTATTTCTTCTTAAAAAGTCAGCATTATATTCTTGGTTGGTGCGTTTTGGCATGAAGGGATGAAATGTTTGAATGATTCCCATTTTTTCATATCTATATCCATTTTCTTATAATTATTAACAATATTTTTGTTTGTAACACTAAAATAATACGTGACCAAACAACGCCTTTCTCATGCCGTGAGATTGATTCCAACACACAAACTAGATTTCATATTTCAAATCCTACAAAAACAAAGAAACAAATTTATATTTGGGCTTCTCTATCAAGATCAATAGACACACAATGAGAGAAATCAGGGTTAGATTACAATAATCTTTCTAAGGCCATGTTTGGCAAAAATAATCTAGCTTATAGTAATTTTGCGTTTGGTAAAACCATAAAAGTAGTTATCATAGTTTATAAAGTAGCTTATAAGCTAGCTTATTGATAAAACATTGTTTTTTAGCTAGTTTGCCAAACTGCGCCTAAGTGTTAGTAAGTCGAATATCTATATAGCATTCCACGTTAAGGGTACTTTTGTAATTGTTACTAAGTCGAAAATCTATATAGCAAAGACTGGAATAGATTATGTCTTCCGCTGCTTGCCATATCAATTAAATTGGTGAATAAGACCGAGTATTGTGAATTTACCATATTGCCCTCTTTGTAAGCTTTCATTGATTTAACCCGATCTGTGTAGGTCTATAAAAGTGCATCTATTTAATAGTAGGATTTCAAGTCAAAGTCTGAAACCCTAAGAGCCCTAAATCTGAGAAATAGGCAGCAAATCCTAATAGAGGAGGTTGAAGGTTAGAAGGTGAATGCCCTCATTTTATATCTATTCTATTGATTTATCTATCGATCGCTTATTTTCTACTTATTGATGAATGCTTTTCTTACGATGCCTTAAAAACCAGGTATTCTAGTTGTAAATCATTTGCATTCCTTTACAATCGTAAATCTAGTCAACTCAAGATACTTTCTATTCACAAAATTTTGAATTGATGGCGAAATCAAGAAGCGATTCACCTTTATTAAATCTAGGGATTAAGTGGGTTTGTTGGCATGACATTTGTAACATCCCGAAATATCAAGAGTAGAGTTGAAGGGCTAAAAGAGTAAATTGGGAAAGAGCGACTCGGCGAGTCCATGTGTGGACTCGGCGAGTAGAGTCGCGACTTGGTCGCGTGTTAAGTGGCCGACTCGGCGAGTCAGTGTATTGGACTCGGCGAGTAGGCGCTGAGTGGAGAAAACCCTAATTCTCGGGGTTGAGCCTTATATAATGATCATTATGTCTTCCTCCCAGCCTCTTTATCACCCCTTGAGCCCCAGAAAACCCTAAATCGCGGAGAAGCACCATTTTTGAGTGGATTGGGGCTTGGAGAAGTAATGGTTGAAGGAATTTTGGGAAGATTGAAGGCTTGGAGCAAGGGGCTTTGCTTGGATTCGAATTGCATTGCAGTTGGGGCATCACTTAGAGGTAGTATCTCGTTTTTGACCTGTTGATTATGTTGTTTCTTCATTTTGGGGTTTGTGAGAAATTGTCTATGGATGAAATGGGAAGTCTAGAGGTTAGATCTGAGGTTGCTACCTCAGATCTGGAAGGGAGAAGAATCAGAGAGCATGAAAGTCCCTGTGTTGGAGTGTTTAGTGAAGCTTGCATGTCCCAAACTCTAGCCCCAATGTGCAAACGGCTTAGATCTCTTTGGATTCACGTAAAGTTTGCCACTTTACGTGATGGATGAGTGGTAGGAGGCTAGATCTATGTCTTGGAGCAGTTGCATGGCCTGGAATGCTTCGGAATGTATTCAGACCGGCGGTACTCGGCGAGTCACATGGGTGGACTCGACGAGTTGGATGAAGATGGCCTGGAACTCGGCGAGTTGTATGAACAACTCGGCGAGTAGGTTGAAGATAGCCGTAGACTCGGCGAGTCTGTTCTTGGACTCGACGAGTCTTGACGAAGAGTCCCAAATATTTCCTGGTTGAGTCGAGAATCGGTGAGTCAAGGGATGACTCGGTGAGTTGGGTGTGAGTGGACTCAGAGTTGTGGGACTCGGCGAGTCTCGTGGTGACTCGACGAGTTGAGTTGCGATATGGGGAAGTTCTGATTATGGGAACTCGACGAGTCACAGGGTTGACTCGGCGAGTAGAGTCAGTCAAGGGTTGACCTAGACTGAGGACTTTGATTTCGACCAAGGGTTGGCCGTTGAGTTTTAGGGTTTGGACAGCGATGTGGCCTTTGGGCCAAGAGAGAGGTAAAATAGTCTTTTACCCATAAGAGGGTGTTATGAGAGGATTTATTCTAGCCTCGAGAGTTATATTCATGAGAGTATTTGCCTTACGTGTTAGGCGGTGGCGAGTTCGAGATTCAAGTGTGGGGATATCTGCTTTCTGCTTGCCAGGTGAGTCTTCTCACTATACTTTACCTTGAGTAGGTAACCAGAGTTATGTGATTAGAGTATTTGTATGCTATATGTACGTGATGTGTTGTACTGCATTATTTCTATGTGATTTATGTTGTGCATGTTTATAGAGTTGGAACCGGAAGGTTCCCAGAGTTAGAACCTGAGGGTTCACAGAGTTTGGGTGCACGGACCCACAGAGTTATAGCCTCGAGTGGCTAATATGTGTTATGTGTGGTATTTTGGGGAACTCACTAAGCTTCGTGCTTACAGTGTTTTGTTTGATGTTTTACAGGTTTCTTTCAGTATCACGGGACGGCACCGGCTTGATTGTACACACCAGAGAAAGAGTCATATTTTTGAGGATCTTGGTTTTCTATGCAAGTGAAAATGGAGTTATGTTTTGTAAATCGACTATGAATAAGATTTTAAACAAGTGTTTCTAAGAGTAAAATGATTATTTTAAATGAAAATTTTGTCTTGAAATTTACGGTGTTACAACATTTTTTACTTCAAGTTGTTACAATTTCCAAATGATTTAATTAGTAATGTGAGATCCCAAATAATCTTCTCTTTTAGATCGACAAATCGAATCAATAGTTGCCAATTTGCAGAAATATATCATTTCCCTAAATTTGAATTTGAATGTAATTCAATTGATTGACTTGTTTCACTTGTCGTAGGTTCCGCTTCATTTAGATATCAGATTGATGGCACACGAGATCAATGTAAGTCAGATTGTTTACTATTGACCATCGTTTTTAGTTCATCTCTTTTTTGTCGATTATTTACATTTTGGATAATGTTTATGGTTTACATTTAGGTTCAACTTCCGGTCCAATATGAAGACTTTTATATACTCTCATTTGGAAAAATCATTGCAAGCCCATTATACTACGGTGCCAATTATATTTGGCCAATTGGGTATAAATCTTGTTGGCATGAAAAGCTTACCGGCTCACTTTTTACATGTGAGGTGTCGAATAACGGTCAAGGTGGACCCCTTTTCAAAATCACAAGGTCGAGTTGCTCAGAATTACCTCTTCAATATGGTCAAACTATCCTATGTCGAGCAGACCTTGAGGAGCATGACAATGTTGTGACCGAGCTGACCGAGATAGATCACGACATTGGTGATGAGAAGGTGTATGAAGATGTAATCGGTGACCAATATTTTGAAGGGTCATCATTATCTTCAACATGGGAGTTGATACTGAAAATGATTGTTGATGTTCACGAAGAAATTATCAACCGGAACGGTGGCCTACAGTGTTACTGTAGGCATGCGGAAGATTTAAGCTTCTTGTCATCTGTTCATTTCACGCAGGAGGTTAGCATAGATCTGGAGAACTTTTTACATTCGCAACAATGTGTCAGTGTGCCGACTGTCATTCATGGTGACAAGGAGACTCGTGAGTTTTCAAAATTATTGATAAATTGGATGAGAGGGTATCGATTTGGATTAGACATTGAGTTTGTTCAAGAATTTATAGAACAACTCCCTGGAGTAGAAGCCTGTTCAGGATATATATTATGCAAAGATCGTTTACGTGATTCATCTTCAACAATTTCAAATAAAAAAATTAAAATAAAGGACGTGGAGCCTTTTCCTGTTGGGAGTCTCATTTCCTCAAGGCTGTCTTCTAATGCAACAGGTGACCTTCTTCAGGTATGCATTATTCGTACAAGGGTATTCTTGTCTTTTCATAACATGCTCTGATCTTTCTTCTTTTCTACACAGGTATATGAGTTCTTATGCCGTTTTAAAGAAGTTCTCGAAGTGGAAGAAGATTGTTTATCGTATAAAGATCTTGAAAATGAGCTTCATCTTACCCCATGGCCTGTTACATATGGATACGGGGCAGGGGCATTTCTGGAAACAGTAGAAATGAATTGTGTTAAAAATAAGGTTGACAAGTTGACTACTGTCCACATGGCAATGCTACCTATGCTAGTGAGTAAGCTCCTGACTAAGGCCTTTAAAGTAACCGGTGATGCTAACGATACAGAGAAGGACAAGGATAAAAAAGTAAATTTAGAAATGTTTCCGATTAATCCGCTGACGTGGCCAGAAGTGGCTAGAAGATATATCTTGGCTTGCTTGTTTATGGGATCTAAGAACACTGCTGTTGGTAATAAGACGAAGCTCATTCGCTGTCTGCAAGGTGATGATGCTATTTTCTCTGGATCGCCAGCTGGCGTTGCTGGCTCTGATGTGGACGCACAGGTGAATTTATTATTTATATAAATCAATAACTGTTTTGATTCCGATTATTATTATTATTTTCGGCAATATTGGTTCTCATTTAAGGTTTTTGTAACATTTTTTGTTCCTGTTTCAAGTAAAATAACTGTTTTTGATCTCCAAGTATAAGGTAATTTCTGCAGTTTTGGTTCCAAAAATATATTCCGTTTTACTTATAATAGGTACCAAAAATGTTACAAAAACCTCAAATAAGAATCAAAAATAAATCGGCTTTACTCTGGGACCATAAATGTAAATTTCACACCAAGTCTAATGTCTGATTATTGTTTTTGCCTTTTTTTTTTTTTTTGCAGTTGCTTGGAAGAGCTGTAGAGAAAGTGTTTGGCAAACGGAAAAGAGAAAGGAGTATTTTACCTTCAGGGACTAAAGTTGACAATTTGGAAAACTACAGGTTGGAAACAGATTTTAATATTCCAGAGTGGGCGAAAGTGCTTGATGCAGTAAGAAAGCTGCCTACAAATGTGGGGTCCCGAATTCGGAACTGTGTGCGTGAATCTTTAAAGAAAAACCCACCCGAATGGGCAAAGAAGCTTCTAGAAGCTTCCATTTCAAAAGACGTGTACAAGGGCAATGCATCTGGGCCCACTAAGAGAGCCGTAATCGATGTTTTAAAAAGAGTATCCGATGGCCCGCAAACAGCATCGCCACCTGGCATGGGAATTGAAGACATCAAAACCTCCAAGATGTTGTCAAATACAGTGATGAAAAAGTGTCGTGTGGTATTACGCCAGGTGGCAGCAGCTTATGATAAGAAGAAAAAGATTCTTGTTGATAAAAAGGAAAAACATCTTTTTGATCTTGTTGGAAGGGACTTAAATTGTAATGATAATTATTTAAAAGTTGCTTTTGGATCTGTGTCGATGCGTCCTATTGATTTAAGAACCATTGATTTGAGATTGTTTCATGGGGCATATGGTGCTTCACATGAAGCATATCTTGAGGATGTTAAGGAGGTTAGATATTTTCTTTAACCTTTTTTTTTTGTTTGTTTCGTTTTTAAGGTTTTATTGTTTTGTGGATTCATTTTTTAATGTTTTTTGATTTTCAGGTGTGGATTAACTTACGCCGGAAATTTAAATTGGTGGATAAAATGTCACGTACTTTTAAATCGCGATATGAAAAGGAGGTTTGTTTCTTAATGTACTTTTCATGTATCTGTTATTGTTATTATTATTATAGTACAATGTTGTGCTTTCAGATCCTTCCTCACAGTCCAAATGATATCACCAAACTTTTTTTTGCCATGTCAGCACTATATTACACATTTATGGACGAGGGCGTGGCATAGAAACCTGTTAACTTATGTATACAACGTTGTAATAAGGCTAAAAAAACATAACATAAGATTTCTTAAGGTGATTTTATTAATGCAGGTAGGGACTCTGTTTAGGAGATTTTATGAAGATAGCATGAACAGAAAACCTATTGAGGAAATAGAGAAGGAGCTTGAAGAGATTCTAACTTCAACTGAAATACCCGAAGCACCCTGGGAAACAAGAATCTGCAATGTATGTGGGATTAATAAAGATGATGGAAAAGTACTTATTTGTGATAGGTGTGAAGCATACTATCACACATACTGTTTGACTCCCCCTCTTTCTGAAATCCCAAAAGGCAACTGGTTTTGTCCCATTTGTGTGCCACCTCAGCAGGAAAACGAAGCAGAAGATCTTGAAAATATTTTACAATTTGTTGATAAAAATTGTGAAGAAACAATTAAGCTTTTGGATATAGCCACTGCCTTGAAGGAAAATGAGTATTGGGAATTAGATGCAGATAAGGTGAGTTTTTTTCTTTCTCTTTCTTTAGATTAATCCTGTCAGGATAAATGATTTATAAAAAAGATTGTAGGTGTGTTTCTTTTTGACTTAATACAAATAGAAATTCTTAATATGTTAAGTGAAAGGTGGGTTGCCTTTTCCATTCATTTAGACCTTTCTATTTACCTTATTACCCTTTACCTAAATCCTACCAATCTGTAATTTCTTGCCAGCCATATTACTTTTAAAGTTTTGTCATTTAGAAGTTTGTGCAGTTTTCAGATAAACAATAATTTGTTGATCATCATCACTTTTTTGACAAAAGGGTAAGATGGTCATTCACTCATACGTTTTTCTTTATGCAGAAAACCTTGTTGCTCAAGTTTCTATGCGATGAGCTATTGAAAACCAGTCTTATCCGCACGAATGTGAAAGAGCCGGTTGTGAATATTGAAGAGCCAGATGTTAATCATGAAGAGCTCTCTTTACGCAAGGAAATTTTAGGCATTGATTCTGAGAACAGATTCTATTGGGGATTCCAAAACACAAACACAAGCACACATCACGGAATCATCGTCAACGAGACCGGAATGTGTGATTCCGATTCCGGTACATGGCGTTTATTCCAATCCGACGAACAAATCAAGAGTCTCATCAACTACCTTAAACGAAACGATCTGAACAGAAGAGAATTGAGAAAGTCGGTCTCAAAGTGGCAAAAGTCAATCACAAAACATGGTCAACAAACGGGAGCAAATTCTATCAAGGACGAAACGGTCTTTTCGTATAACAACGGACTTGCTACAAAGGCAAGTGAGTTGCTGGAGGCGAAATACAATACAGATCCAGATTCAGTGAAGAAACCAAGAAGAAAGAACATGGCAAAATGGCATAGGTGTGATTGTTTGGAACCCGTTTTGCCATGTAGATACCACTGTGTTAAATGCCATGAAACCTTTTTCACAAATGTTGAATTTGAACAACATAAGAAGAACAAGTGTGATTGTGGTTTGGATTTGGGTTTGGTGAATCGACCGGGACCCGGTCGACTCAGCCTTGGTTGTGATACATTAAGATTGTTGAAGATGAATCTGTTGGACATGGAAGCTGCACTTCCCGATGGAGCAAAAAGAGGGTCTAGGGCAAGTTCTGAATTGAGGTCTGAATGGTGTGCATTTGTTAAATCAGCTAATAGCGTATATGAGGTAAAATGACTCACACATACATGTTTATATATATACACATACACATACACAACACATGTATTATGTGTGAAGTTGTGTGGTGTTGATAAAAAGCATAATTGCTATATAACTTGAACATCCACCAGATGTTCCTTTTAAAATCCTATCTTATGATGTTTTTCATATTTTCCACATTATCCAGATGTTCACTTCATTTACATTCTAATTTTGTATAATCCTCATGTCCGCTAGTTAGTTTTAGTTCTCTTTGAATAAAGTAAAAGTGAGAATTCTCATCATTTTTGTGAAAATAAGTTAAGCATGAGTTGTATTTTATTGAATGAATTCCAAAGTAAAAATACTAGTTATTTATTATTATTATTATTTTCTTAATTTTTAATTTTTATGTTTTTGGATTGCAGATGGTTGAAGCAACTATGGTATTGGAAACCATGATCAAGACAGATTATATCAACAACACATGGTGGTGGTACTGGTCATCAATGGCGGCTGCTGCCAAGACATCCACCATCTCCGCCCTTGCTCTTCGTATCTACACACTCGATGCCGCCATTGACTACCAGAAAACCAACACCGCCACCTCTTCCAGCCAAAAACTATCAAAGAAACGGAAACACCCCGATGACAAACCCAATGAACAAAGAAAGAAACCAAAGAAACCACTAGATAAACAAGAAATCAAGGAGCAAATCCAAAATATCACTCCATAATCCGAATGTTTATCCCGTGTTTTAGTTTTTGTTTGGAGTTTATATGTGTGTTTTATGAAAGATCGTGTTTGCAAAAGTTTTAGCTTATCGGAGTTACAAGTTTTCAAGGTTATTTTGAGGACAGGGTATTCATGTCTTTGTACCTGGTTCCAACTTAATTATCATAAAAGTAAATTTGCAAATTAAAACAACAATGCAGAAGCCATTTTTCATTAATGATCAGAAAATTAATTTTTTAAGTTAAAACAATCATTCAAAATCCATTTTACAAAGATAATGATTATTATATACTTATATTAATTCACAGGGTATTCATGTCTTTGTACCTGGTTCCAACTTAATTATCATAAAAGTAAATTTGCAAATTAAAACAACAATGCAGAAGCCATTTTTCATTAATGATCAGAAAATTAATTTTTTAAGTTAAAACAATCATTCAAAATCCATTTTACAAAGATAATGATTATTATATACTTATATTAATTCACATGAGGTTTGGGGAATAGTATATAGTTTCATTGGATGTTACTTGACACATAATTTTTGAAGTTTGACATTTTACCTCCGTGTGTGTATATATATATATATATATATATATATATATATATATATATATATATATATATATATATATATATATATATATATATATATATATATATATATATATATATATATATATATATCATTTGAGACCATGTTAATTTTGTGAGACCATGAGATGCAAACTAAAAATAATTTTAAAATGCAAATTAAAAGTAAAAATCTGAAAATTCTTTTTTTAATTATTATTTTCATCATTTTCTTTATCTAAAAAAAATTAAAATAAATAAATACCAAATAAATAAAATTTATCGTTTTTTTTAATATGTGAAATATTCTATCAAAATACTACACTGTAAATTTTCGAATATGTAAAATATTATAATATTTTAGATTTGTCAAATATGTAAAAATAATCTAATATTCTATTAAAATATTCTAATATTCAACTATAATATGTAGAAAAACGATAATTTTTATTTTATTATGTTTTTGTAAAATGTAAATGATGAAAATAATATTAAATTTTTTTTTTTTGAAAATTTTTAATTATTTTGCATTTAAAAAATATTTTTTATATCTACAAAATGAGTGGGTAAGATTGTATGTCATAGTCTCACAAAATTAGGTCGCCTCACATTAACGTAACCAATATATATATATATATATATATATATATATATATATATATATATATATATATATCCCCGTCCTAATAAGTATAATTCGCATTTGTTTTTGAAATCCGTAATTTCCGCCCTTAAATATCGCCAATTTCCTTAGGGTTTTTGATATTAATATGAATCCCTAAAATTTGGTCATTTCAATTATGTAATATTTGATTCTTAATGTAAGATAAAATCCCATCTACTTCGCTTAAATCGTCATTTTTAACAAAGCTAGGGTCTTATTATGGTTTCCTTCCTTGCATATGAGGTTGAATAGACGAAATTGAGCATCTAAAAGCTCTCATTGAACCGGGATTTTTGTTTGTTTGAAAAGTTTTTCAAACAAAGGAAATGGGAGGATATCTTATTCTTTAGTTGCAGGATTTCGGGTTTTTCAATTGATGTGGAGTTCTTGTAAACTCTAACTACAAATTTTGCCATATAGCTCCAGGTAATATGGTAATATTTTCTGAAGTACTTTAATCGAATATTGAGATGAATTCAATGTTCTTCCTATTTACTCCTAATCGATCGTTGATGGAAGGAAGAGAAATGTTTCAAAGTTTTTTTTCATATCATTTTCAACCAAGAACTTTCTAGGTGTTTGATATGAGTTTAATTTTTGTCCTCTGAAAATCACTATGGTAATGGCGAAAGCATAGTCACATGGAACATGGTTCGCTCCGGGAACGGGTTCGCGGTTTGCAATTCGCTAGGTCCCCAAAATCCGGTACGGAGGGGGGGGGGGTAGGTTCATTTCGGTTCGATTGGGTACGATGTACCATATAAAAAATCATTAAATCCAAGACTCTAAATTCAAACCAATAGCTTGCTCGAAGTTATTGTGAACAAGCCCCTCATACTCCCCGGGATTATTCTGGGGAGGAAGGTTGTAGTAATCATGGCTCTGGAGACTCCGTATGCGAGCATAAATCTCTTCGGCCTACGAATGTGGTTTCGATCCTTTCGGTGATGCCAGAAGTCGTTTTGTAACCATTTTTCCGATTACATAAACCTTTTTTTTTTTTAATAGCGAGACGCTCTCAAAATATTTTGATATTAATAATAAAATATTTAATATTCAATAAAAATTCTTTAGTACGTAACCCATTAGAAAAAAACTTCAAAAAGTTCAAAATAATTGAGTCACATAACCCTTTAAAATCCCTCTCTCCTCTATCTTTTACCATTCCCGTTGTCAACAACCTCTTCAACTAACTTTTCCCACTGCATATGCTCCAATCTTGTACTCGAACCTTCCAAGTTTGTGTTATCAGGATCAATGTCCCACTTTTTTTGAGGGCATGATTTGTACTCTTCAGAGAAACGAGATTGAAGCCGAATATTTGTGTAACGACTCAAATTTTCAAAGAAAATTTCATTTTCAAATAGTCAAAACATTTCCATTAAATCACAAAATCTCAAGAACAATTGTTTTCAAATTCATAACAGCTACAATTTTATTTCCAATATCAGAGTGTCTCATAAAAACGCTCGGAAGAGTGCATGCCGCACTATCATACCTTGCCCTTGCACTTAGGTTTAGAAGTACCAGAAATAGATTAACAAACTGTAAGTTAATGCTTAGTGAGTTCCCTAGAGCATACCCCACATAATCCACATAATCACATAATTATATTCGCTACAAAAGCTATATGAACCACGTAAGCCACACATATAAACATATAGGGATGCCGTTGACGCCATCCAAGTTTTTACACCAAGTGCCACAGGAAACCCCCGCGTGGTCTTTTACTAGCTGCCACTGGAACCCCTAAGTGGTCTTGGCTCATTATCATGGGAACCTCCGCATGGTCTTCCTTAAGCATATAAATATCATATAGACTAAACATGTAAACAAACTAGGAAGTCATGGAAACCCTCCAAGGACTTATACTAAATGCCATAGGAACCTCCTCATGGTCTTAGCATATTACCATGGGAACCGCCATGAATTTCCATACGAGCATACCACATATAAAACTAGCATACTCCCTAGCACATAACCAATTATCATATCACATAATACAACTTCAGCTAGTGTACCACTTATCACAAATGGGTCGGCCTTGGTGCCTTCGACCTATTGGTATGGTGAGGAGACTCACCTCTCAAGAATGCTGAACTGATAAAATAGGATCAGATGAGTCCCAATGCGCAGTTCCAACTCAACTGCCTATAACCATTATGTGATCAACTTGTCAAAATCCCAAAATACCATAAACAGCCTTAAAGTCAAACTTGGTCAACCTTAAGTCCAAGTCAACAGTCCATGTTGACCCCAGCTCGTCGAGTGCATCCAACAACTCGCCGAGTTGCCTAAGTAATTCGTCAACTCGGCGAGTTACCTGAGTAACTCATCGACTTCCTTATTGTCAAGAAGAACGAAAACTCATATAGGCCGAAAACTCTAATCTTTCACCGAAATCACTCAAAATCTTGAAAACGGGTAAACCTTACCCGACTCGTCGAGTTGGCTAAGGGACTCGAGTCCCTTCGGTCCTTTTTGTGTTTAGACATTTTTAAGCTACCCCAAAGCTCCAAATTACAGATCTAGCCTCCTAGGGCATTGTTTCCACGTAATATTGCAAACTTTACGTGCATGCAAGCTCTTAAATGCCAAAACCAAGCTAAGGGAGGGGTTTAAGCCAAAGAGAAGGACCAAAGGTTCGACTGGGTACGATGTACCATTGATGTACCACATAAAAAAAATCATTAAGTCCAACACTCTAAATTCAAACAAAATATTTTGATATTAATAATAAAATATTTAATATCAATAAAAATTCTTTAGTACGTAACCTATTAGACAAAAAACTTCAAAAAGTTCAAATTAATTGAGTCACATAACCATTTAAAATTACTCTTTCCTCTGTCTTTTTCCATTCCCGTTGTCAACAACATGTTCAACTAAATTTTCCCACTGCATATGTTCCAATCTTGTACTTGAACCTTCCAAGTTTGTGTTATCAGGATCAATGTCCCACTTTTTATGAGGGCCTGATTGTCCTCTTTAGAGAAACGAGATTGCAGCCGAATATTTGAATGAATATATACCAATTTATTCGTCGTCTTACAGTTGAGACAGTTTCTCTTCACATTGTGAATATATGAATAAGTACTCCAAATTAGCTCTGCTGAAGAGCTACTTATAGGTTGTGACAGTACCTTTTTAGCAACATCTGCCAGTTCTGGGGTTTTTGAACCACAACTTGTCCACCAGTCGATTGGTTCCATTGTCACTGCCTCTATTTGTGTTGCTACCATGGAATAAAGTCCTTTCTTTATATGAAAACTTGCAAACTGTTCTCGCAAAACACGTTCTTCGTCTTCATTTTTAGTGATTCTTTCAAAGGCTTTCATCACACCTAGTATAACTTCTTAGTTAAGATTTGGAGCTTTTTGTGGTATTCCACTTGGGGCTAACTGTTGCAGATAATGTTTATCATAAAATCGTGGATTCAATGCAAATCCTACACAATGTAAAGGAATGGTCATTTTTTCCATCTTGTTAAAACAATACTCTTAACCTTAGAGTAATAAGAAGCATATAGGTTAACTTACATCACATCTTTAATATCTCCTAGCATATTGTACATTTTCTCTTATATTTCTCCTATTTTAGGACCATCACCATGACAAAACTTTATCATTAAAAAATTTGGTTTTTTTATTGCAACAATATTATCAGTAACTTCCCAGAATTCATCATTTCTTATGGTTTCAACAACACTAAGTCCGACTCTTCTGGTGTTCTCGTCACCTTGTTTAACCCAATCCCTCCACGAGTTAAGTAAGATTGTAGTAGCTGAGCCTCCCGACACTCCACTAATCTTTTTAACAAAACAAAGTGTGAAGAAAATCTAGTCTTCCCCACTTTTAACAACTCAAAATTAGAGTTTTCCCTAAACATAGTCAAGACTTGAGAGTGCTTGCGAAAATATTAGACAATTCTTTTTCCTTTCTTGTATGTATCCATCAACCAGTAAAATTTTTGTTCAAGGTCTTTAAAAATTAAGCTCAGGGTGTGAACAGAACATGGAGAGCAGAAGATATGTTTATTTACCTTTTTAATTTCTCTTCTGGTGGCTTTACAATTTGAGGCGTCGTCGGTGACAAGTTGAAAAACATTTCTTGATCCAACTACATCAATAGCCCCTTGCAAAAATTTGCAATCGTAACTCCTGTTTTTTCGACCTCATAAAAGTCATTAGAATACATAAACATCACCCCCTATTGTTTACAACAAGCACATTGATGAGCGGTTCATGCTTGACATTAGACTAGCCATCAGAGACAATAGACACCCCTTGCGAATACCATGTGTCCTTGAACGGTGTGATTTCATTTTCAACGTATCGTACACATTCATCAAGTAAAGTTGTTTTAGCTTACTCACTTGAAGGAGGTTTGTAACCATTTGGTTCCGTATTAATTGCATTCACCATCTCACAAAGATGTGGATTCCTTAAAACATAATCCCCTCATGATTTTCAAAATCAACAAGATTTCTCTCCAATACGCCAAAAGATATTTCGATTGGTTTCTTGGAGGATGAAGATGAAGAATTCATTTTTTACTAATCATAAAACTTTTTAATGATTTTGACATTCCGACCTTTTCAGCCTCCTGCACCTTCTGTTACATTCTTAGATACTTCTCTCGATCATTCAATATAGCGGGGCATCTTCTGATATCATCCCTCTTTCCAAGCACAAGACCAAAAAACTAGGTGTGAATTCGAGTGTAAGAGCTTGTAGACTTTATATTGCAATGTTTACACACCATTTTTTTGCACAACCTGGGTTTTTGCTATCAGCCAATCCAGTAATGCGGACTTCATCAAACAATGGCTTTTGGTTGCAGATTGAGATTCAATATGAATTTCACTTTTCCACTCTGTTTTATCCATCCATATGTTGTTTTGTTCCTCATCAAGATCAGTGAAGTCTTCATCCTCATCATGGTGTTGAACTTGAATGTCATCCTTGCTACCATGGCCGAGCTTATGCTTCAATCTGTAAAGGTAAGGCTTAGGGCCCCAAATTGTAAGATGGTCCATTTATCTTCAAGTGCAGCTTTGCAGTCCATCTATTCACGGTCCATCTCCCTATTCCCCTGAAAAAATCATGCTTGCGATTTTAAAGACTACAATCACGCCTGCAAGGTTGTGCCGACGTCAACATTCAACGATTAAACTTTTGTTCTTTTCTCCATTCTCGGACTTGATTCAGGCCTTCTTCTCCAATCGATTTGGGACCCAATAGGCCATGTAAAAGCTCAAAGTTAACAACTTTATGGATTAAAGCATGTTTTCGAACTAGATCTGAGCATTAGATGTTTTGGCTTGAAGGATTAAGACCTTTTTCTAAGTAGATTGTGGGGAAGGGGAGTACGCAAGGCATACCTCCTAGTAGACGACCGGTAATGAGTCTAGTGGGTGTATGCTGAGCGTACCAATTGAGTACGCGTAAACTACTCAATCTGTTGGGTTTTCTAGATTCATAGAGTTTTTTTTTTGTTTTTTTTTATTTTTACATTGGACCTTTGAACAAAAGTTTGCCCAGGGTTGACCATTGGATATTTTAGGCCTTTTTGAATATTGGGCCTTCTTGGGATTAGACCCATGATTGGTTTGGGCCCAATTTGGATATTTGGGACTCATTGGGCCTTGTGGTGCCATTTAATTAAGGGATTTATGCTTATGATGCTAGTGGATTGGTCTTTGGATTTTGGCAAAGTAAGGAAAAGGGTAAAATGGACTTTTACCCTAAAAGTTTGTTTATTGGACTAGAATTTTCGTTTGGATCGGGAGTCAATTATTTATGGAATATTATTTCGATAATGTCAGTGTGACATTTTCAGTAGTAGCGGTTCAAGTATTCGGTTATCTTGGTTTGAGGAGAGTCTCCTTACTATACTATGGGTCGAAGGCACTAATGCGGGCCCATTGGCTTATGTTATCAGAAGACTAGGGGGCAGACTTTAGCATTAATGAATTTGGGATTGTACTCTGATAATGATTTTATTATGTTATACTTCTAAGTGTTCGAGTAAAAGAAAATTGGTGTTTTGAGTATATTAAAAATGAATTTTTTACCATGAGGTTTTCGGGACATTACAACTCGTGGGCCGAAGGCACTAATGCCGACCCACTAGGAAGTGTTATGGTAATGGTCTTAGGTACTCTTGCATGTCTTGTATTTTTTTGTATGTATACCGGGCTGGGCCCGATGGTTGCAGGGGCAAGGCCCATTATAAGTGTGTTATGTGGTATTTTGGGGAACTCAGTAAGCTTTGTGCTTATAGTTTTATAGTTATGGTTTCAGGTACTTCTAGTTCAAAAGGGAAGAGCCCGACTTGATCACAGCGCATCCACTCATGTTTTCATAACTTTATGATTTTGGGATTGTACTCTAATAACTATTTTCATCTAACAAAGATTTGGATTCCTTAAAACATTAAAAAAAATCCATTAGCACATAAGCCCCTCATGATTTTCAAAATCAACAAGATTTCTCTCCATTATGCTAAAAGATATTTCGGTTGGTTTCTTGGAGGATGAAGATGAAGAATTCAGTTTTTTACTAATCACAAAACTTTTTAATGATTTTGACATTCTGACCTTTTCAACCTCCTTCACCTTCTGTTACAATCTTAGATACTTCTCTCGATCATTCAATATAGCGGGCCATCTTCTAATATCATCCCTTTTTCCAGGCACAATACCAAAAAAATGGGTGTGAATTCCAGCGTAAGAGCTTGTAGACTTTATATTGCAATGTTTACACACCATTTTTTGCACAACCTGGGTTTTTGCTATCAGCCAATCCAGTAATGCGGACGTCATCAAACAATGTCTTTTGGTTGCAGATTCAAATTCAATCTGAATTTCACTTTGCCACTCTGTTTTATCCATCCCTATGTTGTTTTGTTCCTCATCAAGATCAATGAAGTCTTCATCCTCATCATGGTGTTGAACTTGAATGTCATCCTTGCTACCATGGCCGAGCTTATGCTTCAATCTGTAAAGGTAAGGCTTAGGGCCCCAAATTGTAAGATGCTCCATTTAAATCCAAGTGCAACTCTGCTATCCATCTATTCACGGTCCATCTCCCTATTCCCCTAAAAAATCATGCTTGCGATTTTAAAGACTACAATCACGCCTGCAAGGTTGTGCCGACGTCAACATTCAACGATTAAACTTTTGTTCTTTTCTCCATTCTTGGACTTGATTCAGGCCTTCTTCTCCAATCGATTTGGGACCCATTAGGCCATGTAAAAGCTCAAAGTTAACAACTTTATGGATTAAAGCATGTTTCGAACTAGATCTGAGCATTAGATGTTTTGGCTTAAAGGATTAAGATCTTTTTCTAAGTAGATTGTGGGCAAGGGGAGTACGCAAGGCATACCTCCTAGTAGACGACCGTTAATGAGTCTAGTGGGTGTATGCTGAGCGTACCAATTGAGTACGTGAACTGTTGCGTTTTCTAGATTCATTGAGTTTTTTGACATTGGACCTTTGACCAAAAGTTTGACCAGAGTTGACCATTGGATATTTTAGGCCTTTTAGGATATTGGCCCTTCTCGGGTTAGCCCCGTGATGGGTTTGAGCACAATTTGGATATTTGGGACTCATTGGGCCGTGTGGTGCCATTTAAGGGGTTTATGCTTATGATGCTAGTGGATTGGTCTTTGAATTTTGGCAAAGTAAGGAAAAGGGTAAAATGGACTTTTACCCTGAAAGTTTGTTTATTGGACTAGAATTCTCGTTTGGATTGGGAGTCACTTATTTATGGAATATTATTTCGATGATGTTAGTGTGACATTTTCAGTAGTAACGATTCAAGTGTTCGGTTATCTTGGTTTGAGGTGAGTCTCCTTATTGTACTTTGGGTCGAAGGCACCAATACGGGCCCATTGGCTTATTTTATCAGAAGACTAGGGGGCAGGCCTTGGCATTAGTGATTTTGGGATTGTACTATGATAACTATTTTATTATGTTATACTTCTAAATGTTCGATTAAAAGAGAATTGGTGTTTTGAGTATATTAAAAATTAATTTTTTACCATGAGGTTTCGGGACATTACAACTCGTGGGCCGAAGGCACTAATGCCGACCCACTAGGATGTGTTATGGTAGTTGTCTTAGTGACTCTATCATGTCTTGTATGTGTTTGTTTGTATTCCGGGTTGGGGCTCGATGATTGTAGGGGCAAGGCCTATTGTATGTATGTTATGTGGTATTTTGGGGAACTCAGTAACCTTTGTGCTTACGGTTTTATGGTTATGGTTTCAGGTACTTCTAGTTCGAAAGGAAAGAGCCCGACTTGATCATAATGCATCCACTCATGTTTTCGCAACTTTATGATTTTGGTATTGTACTCTAATAATATTTTTAATCTGATATACTTTTGATGATGAAAAAGACTAAATGGTGTTTATGGTTGAATTAAAAATGAAAATTTTACCTTACAATTTGTGGGATGTTACAAAAAACATTAACAAAAATTAGGAAACTTATTTAAAAGGCATTATGGTTATTTCAGATGTGGTACAAATTAAAACTGCATCAAAACCGTCTATCTGGACGAAGCGTGCAACTTTTATATGTATGATGAAGGATCAAAGTTAATTTTTGAAAATATGTTCTAAAGGTCTAATTTGACACTTGAACCAATGAAAAATTGTATAATTTCCTCAAAAATATTTTTTTTTATTTTTATTTTTGATACATATATCCTACCTTGTGTCAAATTACATGTGATTTGGATAGTTTATGTGTTTAGTTCTTATTTTTGTTTTTAACTTGGAAGGTCCATATGGTTTAGTTTTGGTGCGTTTTTGGTCATATCATACCCAAAAAAACCTATTCTATCTTATTATTATTATTATTATTATTATTATTATTATTATTATTATTATTTAATTCTATATTTTATGTTATTATTAAGTACAGAAAAATATTAATATGTTATTTAACTCCGACACCTAATGTTATTCTCTCTCTCATTTCCATCTCTACCCTCTTTCTTTGTAAAAATGTTGTTTTTTTTTCGCCCTTCTAAAATCACCCACCATTGCAAGTCTTTTTCGAAAAATCCACAAACCACCGGATAGAAAATGAGGGCTGCAGATTTGGTCAAGAAGCCATGGCTACCGTTGGCCTCCTCTTGACCGCAAGGGTGTAGTTAACAAGTTTTGCCGTCGTGTATTGTTATTCTTTCGTAGCAAATAACATCTAAACAAATTCCAAGGTTCACAACAGCATGGCCTCTCTTCTTTTTTTGAACCGGTTGTGTCATATACTTTCCTTGGCGAGAATATGTAAGTTATTAAACACTTTATCCACATGTAATTTACAAAATTAAAGTGTCAATTGACATGACGTTTGGTAGGTCCTAAGTTAGTAGCTCGATTTTGTTTATTTTTAGTACTCTAATTTGATGATATCATTTCTTAGTGATAAGAATCAATAAGGTTTTAATAATTTGTGTGGTTTGGATCTTCCGGTTCATTTAACGGGTTGAAGATCTTGTTGAATAAATGAAGATGATGGCGAGAAAGTTACGTGTTCCAAGTGGCATTTTAGGTTTAATTTCAGATATTATTTTGGTTGTATGTTTTGATTTTGTTTTGTCTCGATTGCCGGAGGCTACTGAAGTGGGTTGACCGTGGTTGGCGGAATTGGCTAACGGTAGTTGTCGGATGCGAGTGATCAGAAACATAAAAACTCAGAAACATAGAAAAAAAACAGATCATAATACCTTCCATGTTTAAAAAGAAGTTAAAGACCAAATGACAAACTATTTCAAACCATAGGGACTATTCATATAACTTTCTCTTTAGAAAATGAATAAAAGGGAACCCAAAGCTGCTATCTGAAGTGCCGAATATACCTATTGGTAAACAAAACAATGGCGGCCATGTCGCCTGGAAACCTGGTTGGATGACGGAACTATTTTCGTCACGCCTCTTTGGAACTCAATGGCATAGAAGACGCGGCTTTCTTCTTATTCAGATCATTTCATAACGATGTGTCTCCAATTGCCACCGGAGACCATACACTGGGGATTCTTCTTGGAGAATCTGACGCTTCGCCATGCGGTTTCCCTTTTGAGTGGGCGGGAATGGAGGCGGCGCCACTGTAGGTGTTCTTGGTCTGGGGATATGCGGATAGTGGTTGATTGATAGGCTGCTTTATGATCGTTGTACGTTAGGTATCAAATCCTAGCCTACTTCTCTCGGAAACGAAAATTGAAGGTATCAAGTTATTACTATTAATTTTCTGGTTCTCTGTGTTTTAAAAAGGAAATCTGAATTGTGATGCCAAATGGGTTAGTCCAACTAACAAGAAAATCGATAAGGATTGAAAATTTCTGATTTGTTAAATTAGATCAATTAGTGCATAATTTCTTTTATGAAAGAATAAATTAGTCACCTTGCAGTTGATAAAACATTCATCTTTAACATGATTCTTGTCATAGTGATTATTATACAATAATGTCCATTGCTATATGAAACCTAGCTGTGATAGTATTGAGTAATAATAGTAAATGATAATGTAAGTCTCATGTATTGTAGATATGTGGCTTCATAATTGCTTTTGGTTTTCTTAACAGGATTGATAAGAAAATAAGCTACCGAAATAAATATATTGAATTGAGATAATTTGGCGCGAAATACTTATATAAAATAAATATAGGAAACATAAGCTCCCGGACTACTTAACTGGTTATGCTCAATCTATTTATTTTGCGCAACATTTGACCGTCTAAAATCTAAATATATTTCTGGTTTTGTATTTAATATTCTTAGTACTTATTTCTTCTCGTTTTATTTGAATTTTATCTTCTTGTTCATCCTTATTATTAACCTCACATTCCTTTTTGCACTGAAAAAAATGTCATTTCAGTTTCTTGGCTGCTTTTATGTTTTTCTTATTGCTTTAATAATTGAAGTTGTGTTTTTCTTTCATAAAGTTTATTTTTTATTGTTCTTGATTGTTATGCTTTTTTTTAAAAAATAACGTACTCTGCATATTTTGGTTTCACTGATGAGTGGAATGTAAAAGAGAAAGTAAGTTATTTTTATTTGAAGTTGTTAAATATGAATCAAGTAATGATCTTTGCATAATATACATCCCTCTCAACCAAATTTTTAACAACTCTAAAAACTCACTAGTCTCTGTCACCTTTAACGACAGATTGCACATTGACACTCAAAAAGTTCTCCAGATCTATGCTGGCGTGGCGCATAGAATAAACAGATGATAAGAAGTTCAAATCTTCCGCATGTCTACAGTAACACACTCGTGGACATTGCCGTTCCAGTTGATAAAATTCTTCGTGAACATCAACAATCATTTTCAATAATAACTCTCATGTTGAAGATAGGGATGACCCTTTAATATATTGGTCACCGATTACATTTTCATACACTATCTCATCACCAATGTCGTGATCTATCTCGGTCAGCTCGGTCACAACATTGTCATGGTCCTCAAGGTCTGCTCGACATAGAATAGTTTGACCATATTGAAGATGTAATTCTGAGCAACTGGACATTGTGATTTTGAAAAGGGGTCCACCTTGACCGTTATTCGACACCTCACATGTAAAAAGTGAGCCGGTAAGCTTTTCATGCCAACAAGACTTATATTTTTCCGTGCCAACAAGACTTATAATTGATGGTAAACAAACATCTTCCAAAATGAACATAATTGACAAAAACCTAATGTGACAGCAGAAAAATGAACATACCTCAATCTTATGTGTAATCAATCTGATATCTAAATGAATCTGGCCCTAAAACAATTGTAACAAAACCATTCATTTGAAGTGCAATCAAAACGATAATTGGGGAATTGATTTATTTCTTTAAATATGCAACTACTAATTCAAATTTTCAATCTAACAAAAGAAGATTATTTGGGATTTCACATTACTAATGAAGCAATTTTGAAATCATAACAGGTAGTTGTTTTTGGTAAATGGATATGCATAGAAGGCACAATCATATCAAAGATTTGGCTACTTGCAATGGCAATTGAAGGTATCAAGTTATTATTATCAATATTATTATTATTTCTCTGGTTCTCTTTGTTTTGGTAAGAAAATCTAAATTGTAGAAGATTTTTGTATCGAAGTTGAAATCTAAATTCTGTTTTTATATAAAGTGTACATTGTGAAACATAAGCCTCCGTAATAATTGAACTTTGTTATTAGTTATAGTTATGGTCAATCTATTTAATTTGCGTAACTAGGAACAATGTATATATTTCTTCTTCGTAGTTTTATATTCTTATAACTTATTTCTTGTCATGTTTGTTTGATTATCCTTCCGGTCATTTCAATATATTGGTTGAATTTCTTTCTATCTTATTGCTTTAATAATTAAAGGTTTGTTTTTTTTTTTTCTTGTTCTTGGTTTTATGTTTGTTTTCTATAACATTCCTTTGCATAATGAGGTGGAATATAATGAAGAAAATAACATATTTTTATTGCTATAGGCTTCTCTTGATAGGAATGGGGAAAAATGTAATGAAGTAACGGTATGATCCATTACCATTCCATTCGTGGGTTTGCTTTATTTATCCAATTTGGAATGAAATATACTAAATCTTTTAAATAATTATTTTACCATTTAAATTCATTTTCTCCATCATATGTTTGGTGTTATTTCTTCTTAAAAAGTCAGCATTATATTGTTGGTTGGTGCGTTTTGGCATGAAGGGATGAAATGTTGGAATGATTCCCATTTTTTCATATCTATATCCATTTTCTTTATAATTATTAACAATATTTTTGTTTGTAACACTAAAATAATATGTGACCAAACAACGCCTTTCTCATGCCATGAGATTGATTCCAACACACAAAACAAGATTTCATAGTTCAAATCCTACAAAAAGGAAGAAAGAAACATAAATTCGGGCTTCTCTATCAAGATCAATAGACACACAGTGAGAGAAATCAGGGTTAGATTACAATGATCTTTCTAAGGCCATGTTTGGCAAAAATAATCTGGCTTATAGTAATTTAGCGTTTGGTAAAACCATAAAAGTAGTTATCATAGTTTATAAAGTAGCTTATAAGCTAGCTTATTGATAAATTAGCTTCAAATAGCTTATTGATAAAACATAGTTTTTCAACTAGTTTGCCAAACAGCGCCTAAGTGTTACTAAGTCGAATATCTATATAGCATTCCAAGTTAAGGGTACTTTGGTAATTGTTACTAAGTCGATAATCTATATAGCAAAGAGTTGAATAGATTATGTCTTTTGCCGCTTGCCATATCAATTAAATTGGTAAAAAGACCGAGTATTGTGAATTTACCATATTACCCTCTTTGTAAGATTTCATTGATTTAACCTGATCTGTGTAGGTCTATAAAATGCATCTATTTAATAGGAGGATTTCAATTTAAAGTCTGAAACCCTAAGAGCCCTAAAAGCCCTAAATCTGAGAGATAGGCAACAAATCCTAATAGAGGAGGTCGAAGGTTAGAAGGTGAATGTCCTCATTTTATATCTTTTCTATTGATTTATCTATCGATCGCTTATTTTCTACTTATTGATGAATGTTTTTTCATGAAGCCTTAAAAACTAGGTATTCTAGTTTTAAGTCATTTGCATTCCTTTACAATCATAAATCTAGTCAATTCAAGATACTCTCTATTTTTGAATTGATGGTGAAATCAAGAAGCGATTCACCTTTATTAAATCTAGGGATTAAGTGGGTTTGTTGGCATGACATTTTTTACTTCAAGTTGTTACAATTTCCAAATGATTTAATTAGTAATGTGAGATCCCAAATAATCTTCTCTTTTAGATCGACAAATCGAATCAATAGTTGCCAATTTGCAGAAATATATCATTTCCCTAAATTTGAATTTGAATGTAATTCAATTGATTGACTTGTTTCACTTGTCGTAGGTTCCGCTTCATTTAGATATCAGATTGATGGCACACGAGATCAATGTAAGTCAGATTGTTTACTATTGACCATCGTTTTTAGTTCATCTCTTTTTTGTCGATTATTTACATTTTGGATAATGTTTATGGTTTACATTTAGGTTCAACTTCCGGTCCAATATGAAGACTTTTATATACTCTCATTTGGAAAAATCATTGCAAGCCCATTATACTACGGTGCCAATTATATTTGGCCAATTGGGTATAAATCCTGTTGGCATGAAAAGCTTACAGGCTCACTTTTTACATGTGAGGTGTCGAATAACGGTCAAGGTGGACCCCTTTTCAAAATCACAAGGTCGAGTTGCTCAGAATTACCTCTTCAATATGGTCAAACTATCCTATGTCGAGCAGACCTTGAGGAGCATGACAATGTTGTGACCGAGCTGACCGAGATAGATCACGACATTGGTGATGAGAAGGTGTATGAAGATGTAATCGGTGACCAATATTTTGAAGGGTCATCATTATCTTCAACATGGGAGTTGATACTGAAAATGATTGTTGATGTTCACGAAGAAATTATCAACCGGAACGGTGGCCTACAGTGTTACTGTAGGCATGCGGAAGATTTAAGCTTCTTGTCATCTGTTCATTTCACGCAGGAGGTTAGCATAGATCTGGAGAACTTTTTACATTCGCAACAATGTGTCAGTGTGCCGACTGTCATTCATGGTGACAAGGAGACTCGTGAGTTTTCAAAATTATTGATAAATTGGCTGAGAGGGTATCGATTTGGATTAGACATTGAGTTTGTTCAAGAATTTATAGAACAACTCCCTGGAGTAGAAGCCTGTTCAGGATATATATTATGCAAAGATCGTTTACGTGATTCATCTTCAACAATTTCAAATAAAAAAATTAAAATAAAGGACGTGGAGCCTTTTCCTGTTGGGAGTCTCATTTCCTCAAGGCTGTCTTCTAATGCAACAGGTGACCTTCTTCAGGTATGTATTATTCGTACAAGGGTATTCTTGTCTTTTCATAACATGCTCTGATCTTTCTTCTTTTCTAAACAGGTATATGAGTTCTTATGCCGTTTTAAAGAAGTTCTCGAAGTGGAAGAAGATTGTTTATCGTATGAAGATCTTGAAAATGAGCTTTATCTTACCCCATGGCCTGTTACATATGGATACGGGGCAGGGGCATTTCTGGAAACAGTAGAAATGAATTGTGTTAAAAATAAGGTTGACAAGTTGACTACTGTCCACATGGCACTGCTACCTATGCTAGTGAGTAAGCTCCTGACTAAGGCCTTCAAAGTAACCGGTGATGCTAACGATACAGAGAAGGACAAGGATAAAAAAGTAAATTTAGAAATGTTTCCGATTAATCCGCTGACGTGGCCAGAAGTGGCTAGAAGATATATCTTGGCTTGCTTGTTTATGGGATCTAAGAACACTGCTGTTGGTAATAAGACGAAGCTCATTCGCTGTCTGCAAGGTGATGATGCTATTTTCTCTGGATCGCCAGCTGGCGTTGCTGGCTCTGATGTGGACGCACAGGTGAATTTATTACTTATATAAATCAATAACTGTTTTGATTCCGATTATTATTATTATTTTCGGCAATATTGGTTCTCATTTAAGGTTTTTGTAACATTTTTTGTTCCTGTTTCAAGTAAAATAACTGTTTTTGATCTCCAAGTATAAGGTAATTTCTGCAGTTTTGGTTCCAAAAATATATTCCGTTTTACTTATAATAGGTACCAAAAATGTTACAAAAACCTCAAATAAGAATCAAAAATAAATCGGCTTTACTCTGGGACCAAAAATGTAAATTTCACACCAAGTCTAATGTCTGATTATTGTTTTTGCCTTTTTTTTTTTTTTTGCAGTTGCTTGGAAGAGCTGTAGAGAAAGTGTTTGGCAAACGGAAAAGAGAAAGGAGTATTTTACCTTCAGGGACTAAAGTTGACAATTTGGAAAACTACAGGTTGGAAACAGATTTTAGTATTCCAGAGTGGGCGAAAGTGCTTGATCCAGTAAGAAAGCTGCCTACAAATGTGGGGTCCCGAATTCGGAACTGTGTGCGTGAATCTTTAAAGAAAAACCCACCCGAATGGGCAAAGAAGCTTCTAGAAGCTTCCATTTCAAAAGACGTGTACAAGGGCAATGCATCTGGGCCCACTAAGAGAGCCGTAATCGATGTTTTAAAAAGAGTATCCGATGGCCCGCAAACAGCATCGCCACCTGGCATGGGAATTGAAGACATCAAAACCTCCAAGATGTTGTCAAATACAGTGATGAAAAAGTGTCGTGTGGTATTACGCCAGGTGGCAGCAGCTTATGATAAGAAGAAAAAGATTCTTGTTGATAAAAAGGAAAAACATCTTTTTGATCTTGTTGGAAGGGACTTAAATTGTAATGATAATTATTTAAAAGTTGCTTTTGGATCTGTGTCGATGCGTCCTATTGATTTAAGAACCATTGATTTGAGATTGTTTCATGGGGCATATGGTGCTTCACATGAAGCATATCTTGAGGATGTTAAGGAGGTTAGATATTTTCTTTAACCTTTTTTTTTTGTTTGTTTCGTTTTTAAGGTTTTATTGTTTTGTGGATTCATTTTTTAATGTTTTTTGATTTTCAGGTGTGGATTAACTTACGCCGGAAATTTAAATTGGTGGATAAAATGTCACGTACTTTTAAATCGCGATATGAAAAGGAGGTTTGTTTCTTAATGTACTTTTCATGTATCTGTTATTGTTATTATTATTATAGTACAATGTTGTGCTTTCAGATCCTTCCTCACAGTCCAAATGATATCACCAAACTTTTTTTTGCCATGTCAGCACTATATTACACATTTATGGACGAGGGCGTGGCATAGAAACCTGTTAACTTATGTATACAACGTTGTAATAAGGCTAAAAAAACATAACATAAGATTTCTTAAGGTGATTTTATTAATGCAGGTAGGGACTCTGTTTAGGAGATTTTATGAAGATAGCATGAACAGAAAACCTATTGAGGAAATAGAGAAGGAGCTTGAAGAGATTCTAACTTCAACTGAAATACCCGAAGCACCCTGGGAAACAAGAATCTGCAATGTATGTGGGATTAATAAAGATGATGGAAAAGTACTTATTTGTGATAGGTGTGAAGCATACTATCACACATACTGTTTGACTCCCCCTCTTTCTGAAATCCCAAAAGGCAACTGGTTTTGTCCCATTTGTGTGCCACCTCAGCAGGAAAACGAAGCAGAAGATCTTGAAAATATTTTACAATTTGTTGATAAAAATTGTGAAGAAACAATTAAGCTTTTGGATATAGCCACTGCCTTGAAGGAAAATGAGTATTGGGAATTAGATGCAGATAAGGTGAGTTTTTTTCTTTCTCTTTCTTTAGATTAATCCTGTCAGGATAAATGATTTATAAAAAAGATTGTAGGTGTGTTTCTTTTTGACTTAATACAAATAGAAATTCTTAATATGTTAAGTGAAAGGTGGGTTGCCTTTTCCATTCATTTAGACCTTTCTATTTACCTTATTACCCTTTACCTAAATCCTACCAATCTGTAATTTCTTGCCAGCCATATTACTTTTAAAGTTTTGTCATTTAGAAGTTTGTGCAGTTTTCAGATAAACAATAATTTGTTGATCATCATCACTTTTTTGACAAAAGGGTAAGATGGTCATTCACTCATACGTTTTTCTTTATGCAGAAAACCTTGTTGCTCAAGTTTCTATGCGATGAGCTATTGAAAACCAGTCTTATCCGCACGAATGTGAAAGAGCCGGTTGTGAATATTGAAGAGCCAGATGTTAATCATGAAGAGCTCTCTTTACGCAAGGAAATTTTAGGCATTGATTCTGAGAACAGATTCTATTGGGGATTCCAAAACACAAACACAAGCACACATCACGGAATCATCGTCAACGAGACCGGAATGTGTGATTCCGATTCCGGTACATGGCGTTTATTCCAATCCGACGAACAAATCAAGAGTCTCATCAACTACCTTAAACGAAACGATCTGAACAGAAGAGAATTGAGAAAGTCGGTCTCAAAGTGGCAAAAGTCAATCACAAAACATGGTCAACAAACGGGAGCAAATTCTATCAAGGACGAAACGGTCTTTTCGTATAACAACGGACTTGCTACAAAGGCAAGTGAGTTGCTGGAGGCGAAATACAATACAGATCCAGATTCAGTGAAGAAACCAAGAAGAAAGAACATGGCAAAATGGCATAGGTGTGATTGTTTGGAACCCGTTTTGCCATGTAGATACCACTGTGTTAAATGCCATGAAACCTTTTTCACAAATGTTGAATTTGAACAACATAAGAAGAACAAGTGTGATTGTGGTTTGGATTTGGGTTTGGTGAATCGACCGGGACCCGGTCGACTCAGCCTTGGTTGTGATACATTAAGATTGTTGAAGATGAATCTGTTGGACATGGAAGCTGCACTTCCCGATGGAGCAAAAAGAGGGTCTAGGGCAAGTTCTGAATTGAGGTCTGAATGGTGTGCATTTGTTAAATCAGCTAATAGCGTATATGAGGTAAAATGACTCACACATACATGTTTATATATATACACATACACATACACAACACATGTATTATGTGTGAAGTTGTGTGGTGTTGATAAAAAGCATAATTGCTATATAACTTGAACATCCACCAGATGTTCCTTTTAAAATCCTATCTTATGATGTTTTTCATATTTTCCACATTATCCAGATGTTCACTTCATTTACATTCTAATTTTGTATAATCCTCATGTCCGCTAGTTAGTTTTAGTTCTCTTTGAATAAAGTAAAAGTGAGAATTCTCATCATTTTTGTGAAAATAAGTTAAGCATGAGTTGTATTTTATTGAATGAATTCCAAAGTAAAAATACTAGTTATTTATTATTATTATTATTTTCTTAATTTTTAATTTTTATGTTTTTGGATTGCAGATGGTTGAAGCAACTATGGTATTGGAAACCATGATCAAGACAGATTATATCAACAACACATGGTGGTGGTACTGGTCATCAATGGCGGCTGCTGCCAAGACATCCACCATCTCCGCCCTTGCTCTTCGTATCTACACACTCGATGCCGCCATTGACTACCAGAAAACCAACACCGCCACCTCTTCCAGCCAAAAACTATCAAAGAAACGGAAACACCCCGATGACAAACCCAATGAACAAAGAAAGAAACCAAAGAAACCACTAGATAAACAAGAAATCAAGGAGCAAATCCAAAATATCACTCCATAATCCGAATGTTTATCCCGTGTTTTAGTTTTTGTTTGGAGTTTATATGTGTGTTTTATGAAAGATTGTGTTTGCAAAAGTTTTAGCTTATCGGAGTTACAAGTTTTCAAGGTTATTTTGAGGACAGGGTATTCATGTCTTTGTACCTGGTTCCAACTTAATTATCATAAAAGTAAATTTGCAAATTAAAACAACAATGCAGAAGCCATTTTTCATTAATGATCAGAAAATTAATTTTTTAAGTTAAAACAATCATTCAAAATCCATTTTACAAAGATAATGATTATTATATACTTATATTAATTCACAGGGTATTCATGTCTTTGTACCTGGTTCCAACTTAATTATCATAAAAGTAAATTTGCAAATTAAAACAACAATGCAGAAGCCATTTTTCATTAATGATCAGAAAATTAATTTTTTAAGTTAAAACAATCATTCAAAATCCATTTTACAAAGATAATGATTATTATATACTTATATTAATTCACATGAGGTTTGGGGAATAGTATATAGTTTCATTGGATGTTACTTGACACATAATTTTTGAAGTTTGACATTTTACCTCCGTGTGTATATATATATATATATATATATATATATATATATATATATATATATATATATATATATATATATATATATATATATATATATATATATATATATATATATATATATATATCATTTGAGACCATGTTAATTTTGTGAGACCATGAGATGCAAACTAAAAATAATTTTAAAATGCAAATTAAAAGTAAAAATCTGAAAATTCTTTTTTTAATTATTATTTTCATCATTTTCTTTATCTAAAAAAAATTAAAATAAATAAATACCAAATAAATAAAATTTATCGTTTTTTTTAATATGTGAAATATTCTATCAGAATACTACACTGTAAATTTTCGAATATGTAAAATATTATAATATTTTAGATTTGTCAAATATGTAAAAATAATCTAATATTCTATTAAAATATTCTAATATTCAACTATAATATGTAGAAAAACGATAATTTTTATTTTATTTTTATTTTATTATGTTTTTGTAAAATGTAAATGATGAAAATAATATTAAATTTTTTTTTTTTTGAAAATTTTTAATTATTTTGCATTTAAAAAATATTTTTTATATCTACAAAATGAGTGGGTAAGATTGTATGTCATAGTCTCACAAAATTAGGTCGCCTCACATTAACGTAACCAATATATATATATATATATATATATATATATATATATATATATATATATATATATATATATATATATATATATATATATATATATATCCCCGTCCTAATAAGTATAATTCGCATTTGTTTTTGAAATCCGTAATTTCCGCCCTTAAATATCGCCAATTTCCTTAGGGTTTTTGATATTAATATGAATCCCTAAAATTTGGTCATTTCAATTATGTAATATTTGATTCTTAATGTAAGATAAAATCCCATCTACTTCGCTTAAATCGTCATTTTTAACAAAGCTAGGGTCTTATTATGGTTTCCTTCCTTGCATATGAGGTTGAATAGACGAAATTGAGCATCTAAAAGCTCTCATTGAACCGGGATTTTTGTTTGTTTGAAAAGTTTTTCAAACAAAGGAAATGGGAGGATATCTTATTCTTTAGTTGCAGGATTTCGGGTTTTTCAATTGATGTGGAGTTCTTGTAAACTCTAACTACAAATTTTGCCATATAGCTCCAGGTAATATGGTAATATTTTCTGAAGTACTTTAATCGAATATTGAGATGAATTCAATGTTCTTCCTATTTACTCCTAATCGATCGTTGATGGAAGGAAGAGAAATGTTTCAAAGTTTTTTTTCATATCATTTTCAACCAAGAACTTTCTAGGTGTTTGATATGAGTTTAATTTTTGTCCTCTGAAAATCACTATGGTAATGGCGAAAGCATAGTCACATGGAACATGGTTCGCTCCGGGAACGGGTTCGCGGTTTGCAATTCGCTAGGTCCCCAAAATCCGGTACGGAGGGGGGGGGGGGGTAGGTTCATTTCGGTTCGATTGGGTACGATGTACCATATAAAAAATCATTAAATCCAAGACTCTAAATTCAAACCAATAGCTTGCTCGAAGTTATTGTGAACAAGCCCCTCATACTCCCCGGGATTATTCTGGGGAGGAAGGTTGTAGTAATCATGGCTCTGGAGACTCCGTATGCGAGCATAAATCTCTTCGGCCTACGAATGTGGTTTCGATCCTTTCGGTGATGCCAGAAGTCGTTTTGTAACCATTTTTCCGATTACATAAACCTTTTTTTTTTTTAATAGCGAGACGCTCTCAAAATATTTTGATATTAATAATAAAATATTTAATATTCAATAAAAATTCTTTAGTACGTAACCCATTAGAAAAAAACTTCAAAAAGTTCAAAATAATTGAGTCACATAACCCTTTAAAATCCCTCTCTCCTCTATCTTTTACCATTCCCGTTGTCAACAACCTCTTCAACTAACTTTTCCCACTGCATATGCTCCAATCTTGTACTCGAACCTTCCAAGTTTGTGTTATCAGGATCAATGTCCCACTTTTTTTGAGGGCATGATTTGTACTCTTCAGAGAAACGAGATTGAAGCCGAATATTTGTGTAACGACTCAAATTTTCAAAGAAAATTTCATTTTCAAATAGTCAAAACATTTCCATTAAATCACAAAATCTCAAGAACAATTGTTTTCAAATTCATAACAGCTACAATTTTATTTCCAATATCAGAGTGTCTCATAAAAACGCTCGGAAGAGTGCATGCCGCACTATCATACCTTGCCCTTGCACTTAGGTTTAGAAGTACCAGAAATAGATTAACAAACTGTAAGTTAATGCTTAGTGAGTTCCCTAGAGCATACCCCACATAATCCACATAATCACATAATTATATTCGCTACAAAAGCTATATGAACCACGTAAGCCACACATATAAACATATAGGGATGTCGTTGACGCCATCCAAGTTTTTACACCAAGTGCCACAGGAAACCCCCGCGTGGTCTTTTACTAGCTGCCACTGGAACCCCTAAGTGGTCTTGGCTCATTATCATGGGAACCTCCGCATGGTCTTCCTTAAGCATATAAATATCATATAGACTAAACATGTAAACAAACTAGGAAGTCATGGAAACCCTCCAAGGACTTATACTAAATGCCATAGGAACCTCCTCATGGTCTTAGCATATTACCATGGGAACCGCCATGAATTTCCATACGAGCATACCACATATAAAACTAGCATACTCCCTAGCACATAACCAATTATCATATCACATAATACAACTTCAGCTAGTGTACCACTTATCACAAATGGGTCGGCCTTGGTGCCTTCGACCTATTGGTATGGTGAGGAGACTCACCTCTCAAGAATGCTGAACTGATAAAATAGGATCAGATGAGTCCCAATGCGCAGTTCCAACTCAACTGCCTATAACCATTATGTGATCAACTTGTCAAAATCCCAAAATACCATAAACAGCCTTAAAGTCAAACTTGGTCAACCTTAAGTCCAAGTCAACAGTCCATGTTGACCCCAGCTCGTCGAGTGCATCCAACAACTCGCCGAGTTGCCTAAGTAATTCGTCAACTCGGCGAGTTACCTGAGTAACTCATCGACTTCCTTAATGTCAAGAAGAACGAAAACTCATATAGGCCGAAAACTCTAATCTTTCACCGAAATCACTCAAAATCTTGAAAACGGGTAAACCTTACCCGACTCGTCGAGTTGGCTAAGGGACTCGAGTCCCTTCGGTCCTTTTTGTGTTTAGACATTTTTAAGCTACCCCAAAGCTCCAAATTACAGATCTAGCCTCCTAGGGCATTGTTTCCACGTAATGTTGCAAACTTTACGTGCATGCAAGCTCTTAAATGCCAAAACCAAGCTAAGGGAGGGGTTTAAGCCAAAGAGAAGGACCAAAGGTTCGACTGGGTACGATGTACCATTGATGTACCACATAAAAAAAATCATTAAGTCCAACACTCTAAATTCAAACAAAATATTTTGATATTAATAATAAAATATTTAATATCAATAAAAATTCTTTAGTACGTAACCTATTAGACAAAAAACTTCAAAAAGTTCAAATTAATTGAGTCACATAACCATTTAAAATTACTCTTTCCTCTGTCTTTTTCCATTCCCGTTGTCAACAACATGTTCAACTAAATTTTCCCACTGCATATGTTCCAATCTTGTACTTGAACCTTCCAAGTTTGTGTTATCAGGATCAATGTCCCACTTTTTATGAGGGCCTGATTGTCCTCTTTAGAGAAACGAGATTGCAGCCGAATATTTGAATGAATATATACCAATTTATTCGTCGTCTTACAGTTGAGACAGTTTCTCTTCACATTGTGAATATATGAATAAGTACTCCAAATTTGCTCTGCTGAAGAGCTACTTATAGGTTGTGACAGTACCTTTTTAGCAACATCTGCCAGTTCTGGGGTTTTTGAACCACAACTTGTCCACCAGTCGATTGGTTCCATTGTCACTGCCTCTATTTGTGTTGCTACCATGGAATAAAGTCCTTTCTTTATATGAAAACTTGCAAACTGTTCTCGCAAAACACGTTCTTCGTCTTCATTTTTAGTGATTCTTTCAAAGGCTTTCATCACACCTAGTATAACTTCTTAGTTAAGATTTGGAGCTTTTTGTGGTATTCCACTTGGGGCTAACTGTTGCAGATAATGTTTATCATAAAATCGTGGATTCAATGCAAATCCTACACAATGTAAAGGAATGGTCATTTTTTCCATCTTGTTAAAACAATACTCTTAACCTTAGAGTAATAAGAAGCATATAGGTTAACTTACATCACATCTTTAATATCTCCTAGCATATTGTACATTTTCTCTTATATTTCTCCTATTTTAGGACCATCACCATGACAAAACTTTATCATTAAAAAATTTGGTTTTTTTATTGCAACAATATTATCAGTAACTTCCCAGAATTCATCATTTCTTATGGTTTCAACAACACTAAGTCCGACTCTTCTGGTGTTCTCGTCACCTTGTTTAACCCAATCCCTCCACGAGTTAAGTAAGATTGTAGTAGCTGAGCCTCCCGACACTCCACTAATCTTTTTAACAAAACAAAGTGTGAAGAAAATCTAGTCTTCCCCACTTTTAACAACTCAAAATTAGAGTTTTCCCTAAACATAGTCAAGACTTGAGAGTGCTTGCGAAAATATTAGACAATTCTTTTTCCTTTCTTGTATGTATCCATCAACCAGTAAAATTTTTGTTCAAGGTCTTTAAAAATTAAGCTCAGGGTGTGAACAGAACATGGAGAGCAGAAGATATGTTTATTTACCTTTTTAATTTCTCTTCTGGTGGCTTTACAATTTGAGGCGTCGTCGGTGACAAGTTGAAAAACATTTCTTGATCCAACTACATCAATAGCCCCTTGCAAAAATTTGCAATCGTAACTCCTGTTTTTTCGACCTCATAAAAGTCATTAGAATACATAAACATCACCCCCTATTGTTTACAACAAGCACATTGATGAGCGGTTCATGCTTGACATTAGACTAGCCATCAGAGACAATAGACACCCCTTGCGAATACCATGTGTCCTTGAACGGTGTGATTTCATTTTCAACGTATCGTACACATTCATCAAGTAAAGTTGTTTTAGCTTACTCACTTGAAGGAGGTTTGTAACCATTTGGTTCCGTATTAATTGCATTCACCATCTCACAAAGATGTGGATTCCTTAAAACATAATCCCCTCATGATTTTCAAAATCAACAAGATTTCTCTCCAATACGCCAAAAGATATTTCGATTGGTTTCTTGGAGGATGAAGATGAAGAATTCATTTTTTACTAATCATAAAACTTTTTAATGATTTTGACATTCCGACCTTTTCAGCCTCCTGCACCTTCTGTTACATTCTTAGATACTTCTCTCGATCATTCAATATAGCGGGGCATCTTCTGATATCATCCCTCTTTCCAAGCACAAGACCAAAAAACTAGGTGTGAATTCGAGTGGAAGAGCTTGTAGACTTTATATTGCAATGTTTACACACCATTTTTTTGCACAACCTGGGTTTTTGCTATCAGCCAATCCAGTAATGCGGACTTCATCAAACAATGGCTTTTGGTTGCAGATTGAGATTCAATATGAATTTCACTTTTCCACTCTGTTTTATCCATCCATATGTTGTTTTGTTCCTCATCAATATCAGTGAAGTCTTCATCCTCATCATGGTGTTGAACTTGAATGTCATCCTTGCTACCATGGCCGAGCTTATGCTTCAATCTGTAAAGGTAAGGCTTAGGGCCCCAAATTGTAAGATGGTCCATTTATCTTCAAGTGCAGCTTTGCAATCCATCTATTCACGGTCCATCTCCCTATTCCCCTGAAAAAATCATGCTTGCGATTTTAAAGACTACAATCACGCCTGCAAGGTTGTGCCGACGTCAACATTCAACGATTAAACTTTTGTTCTTTTCTCCATTCTCGGACTTGATTCAGGCCTTCTTCTCCAATCGATTTGGGACCCAATAGGCCATGTAAAAGCTCAAAGTTAACAACTTTATGGATTAAAGCATGTTTTCGAACTAGATCTGAGCATTAGATGTTTTGGCTTGAAGGATTAAGACCTTTTTCTAAGTAGATTGTGGGGAAGGGGAGTACGCAAGGCATACCTCCTAGTAGACGACCGGTAATGAGTCTAGTGGGTGTATGCTGAGCGTACCAATTGAGTACGCGTAAACTACTCAATCTGTTGGGTTTTCTAGATTCATAGAGTTTTTTTTTTGTTTTTTTTTTATTTTTACATTGGACCTTTGAACAAAAGTTTGCCCAGGGTTGACCATTGGATATTTTAGGCCTTTTTGAATATTGGGCCTTCTTGGGATTAGACCCATGATTGGTTTGGGCCCAATTTGGATATTTGGGACTCATTGGGCCTTGTGGTGCCATTTAATTAAGGGATTTATGCTTATGATGCTAGTGGATTGGTCTTTGGATTTTGGCAAAGTAAGGAAAAGGGTAAAATGGACTTTTACCCTAAAAGTTTGTTTATTGGACTAGAATTTTCGTTTGGATCGGGAGTCAATTATTTATGGAATATTATTTCGATAATGTCAGTGTGACATTTTCAGTAGTAGCGGTTCAAGTATTCGGTTATCTTGGTTTGAGGAGAGTCTCCTTACTATACTATGGGTCGAAGGCACTAATGCGGGCCCATTGGCTTATGTTATCAGAAGACTAGGGGGCAGACTTTAGCATTAATGAATTTGGGATTGTACTCTGATAATGATTTTATTATGTTATACTTCTAAGTGTTCGAGTAAAAGAAAATTGGTGTTTTGAGTATATTAAAAATGAATTTTTTACCATGAGGTTTTCGGGACATTACAACTCGTGGGCCGAAGGCACTAATGCCGACCCACTAGGAAGTGTTATGGTAATGGTCTTAGGTACTCTTGCATGTCTTGTATTTTTTTGTATGTATACCGGGCTGGGCCCGATGGTTGCAGGGGCAAGGCCCATTATAAGTGTGTTATGTGGTATTTTGGGGAACTCAGTAAGCTTTGTGCTTATAGTTTTATAGTTATGGTTTCAGGTACTTCTAGTTCAAAAGGGAAGAGCCCGACTTGATCACAGCGCATCCACTCATGTTTTCATAACTTTATGATTTTGGGATTGTACTCTAATAACTATTTTCATCTAACAAAGATTTGGATTCCTTAAAACATTAAAAAAAAATCCATTAGCACATAAGCCCCTCATGATTTTCAAAATCAACAAGATTTCTCTCCATTATGCTAAAAGATATTTCGGTTGGTTTCTTGGAGGATGAAGATGAAGAATTCAGTTTTTTACTAATCACAAAACTTTTTAATGATTTTGACATTCTGACCTTTTCAACCTCCTTCACCTTCTGTTACAATCTTAGATACTTCTCTCGATCATTCAATATAGCGGGCCATCTTCTAATATCATCCCTTTTTCCAGGCACAATACCAAAAAAATGGGTGTGAATTCCAGCGTAAGAGCTTGTAGACTTTATATTGCAATGTTTACACACCATTTTTTGCACAACCTGGGTTTTTGCTATCAGCCAATCCAGTAATGCGGACGTCATCAAACAATGTCTTTTGGTTGCAGATTCAAATTCAATCTGAATTTCACTTTGCCACTCTGTTTTATCCATCCCTATGTTGTTTTGTTCCTCATCAAGATCAATGAAGTCTTCATCCTCATCATGGTGTTGAACTTGAATGTCATCCTTGCTACCATGGCCGAGCTTATGCTTCAATCTGTAAAGGTAAGGCTTAGGGCCCCAAATTGTAAGATGCTCCATTTAAATCCAAGTGCAACTCTGCTATCCATCTATTCACGGTCCATCTCCCTATTCCCCTAAAAAATCATGCTTGCGATTTTAAAGACTACAATCACGCCTGCAAGGTTGTGCCGACGTCAACATTCAACGATTAAACTTTTGTTCTTTTCTCCATTCTTGGACTTGATTCAGGCCTTCTTCTCCAATCGATTTGGGACCCATTAGGCCATGTAAAAGCTCAAAGTTAACAACTTTATGGATTAAAGCATGTTTCGAACTAGATCTGAGCATTAGATGTTTTGGCTTAAAGGATTAAGATCTTTTTCTAAGTAGATTGTGGGCAAGGGGAGTACGCAAGGCATACCTCCTAGTAGACGACCGTTAATGAGTCTAGTGGGTGTATGCTGAGCGTACCAATTGAGTACGTGAACTGTTGCGTTTTCTAGATTCATTGAGTTTTTTGACATTGGACCTTTGACCAAAAGTTTGACCAGAGTTGACCATTGGATATTTTAGGCCTTTTAGGATATTGGCCCTTCTCGGGTTAGCCCCGTGATGGGTTTGAGCACAATTTGGATATTTGGGACTCATTGGGCCGTGTGGTGCCATTTAAGGGGTTTATGCTTATGATGCTAGTGGATTGGTCTTTGAATTTTGGCAAAGTAAGGAAAAGGGTAAAATGGACTTTTACCCTGAAAGTTTGTTTATTGGACTAGAATTCTCGTTTGGATTGGGAGTCACTTATTTATGGAATATTATTTCGATGATGTTAGTGTGACATTTTCAGTAGTAACGATTCAAGTGTTCGGTTATCTTGGTTTGAGGTGAGTCTCCTTATTGTACTTTGGGTCGAAGGCACCAATACGGGCCCATTGGCTTATTTTATCAGAAGACTAGGGGGCAGGCCTTGGCATTAGTGATTTTGGGATTGTACTATGATAACTATTTTATTATGTTATACTTCTAAATGTTCGATTAAAAGAGAATTGGTGTTTTGAGTATATTAAAAATTAATTTTTTACCATGAGGTTTCGGGACATTACAACTCGTGGGCCGAAGGCACTAATGCCGACCCACTAGGATGTGTTATGGTAGTTGTCTTAGTGACTCTATCATGTCTTGTATGTGTTTGTTTGTATTCCGGGTTGGGGCTCGATGATTGTAGGGGCAAGGCCTATTGTATGTATGTTATGTGGTATTTTGGGGAACTCAGTAACCTTTGTGCTTACGGTTTTATGGTTATGGTTTCAGGTACTTCTAGTTCGAAAGGGAAGAGCCCGACTTGATCATAATGCATCCACTCATGTTTTCGCAACTTTATGATTTTGGTATTGTACTCTAATAATATTTTTAATCTGATATACTTTTGATGATGAAAAAGACTAAATGGTGTTTATGGTTGAATTAAAAATGAAAATTTTACCTTACAATTTGTGGGATGTTACAAAAAACATTAACAAAAATTAGGAAACTTATTTAAAAGGCATTATGGTTATTTCAGATGTGGTACAAATTAAAACTGCATCAAAACCGTCTATCTGGACGAAGCGTGCAACTTTTATATGTATGATGAAGGATCAAAGTTAATTTTTGAAAATATGTTCTAAAGGTATAATTTGACACTTGAACCAATGAAAAATTGTATAATTTCCTCAAAAATATTTTTTTTTTATTTTTATTTTTGATACATATATCCTACCTTGTGTCAAATTACATGTGATTTGGATAGTTTATGTGTTTAGTTCTTATTTTTGTTTTTAACTTGGAAGGTCCATATGGTTTAGTTTTGGTGCGTTTTTGGTCATATCATACCCAAAAAAACCTATTCTATCTTATTATTATTATTATTATTATTATTATTATTATTATTATTTAATTCTATATTTTATGTTATTATTAAGTACAGAAAAATATTAATATGTTATTTAACTCCGACACCTAATGTTATTCTCTCTCTCATTTCCATCTCTACCCTCTTTCTTTGTAAAAATGTTGTTTTTTTTTCGCCCTTCTAAAATCACCCACCATTGCAAGTCTTTTTCGAAAAATCCACAAACCACCGGATAGAAAATGAGGGCTGCAGATTTGGTCAAGAAGCCATGGCTACCGTTGGCCTCCTCTTGACCGCAAGGGTGTAGTTAACAAGTTTTGCCGTCGTGTATTGTTATTCTTTCGTAGCAAATAACATCTAAACAAATTCCAAGGTTCACAACAGCATGGCCTCTCTTCTTTTTTTGAACCGGTTGTGTCATATACTTTCCTTGGCGAGAATATGTAAGTTATTAAACACTTTATCCACATGTAATTTACAAAATTAAAGTGTCAATTGACATGACGTTTGGTAGGTCCTAAGTTAGTAGCTCGATTTTGTTTATTTTTAGTACTCTAATTTGATGATATCATTTCTTAGTGATAAGAATCAATAAGGTTTTAATAATTTGTGTGGTTTGGATCTTCCGGTTCATTTAACGGGTTGAAGATCTTGTTGAATAAATGAAGATGATGGCGAGAAAGTTACGTGTTCCAAGTGGCATTTTAGGTTTAATTTCAGATATTATTTTGGTTGTATGTTTTGATTTTGTTTTGTCTCGATTGCCGGAGGCTACTGAAGTGGGTTGACCGTGGTTGGCGGAATTGGCTAACGGTAGTTGTCGGATGCGAGTGATCAGAAACATAAAAACTCAGAAACATAGAAAAAAAACAGATCATAATACCTTCCATGTTTAAAAAGAAGTTAAAGACCAAATGACAAACTATTTCAAACCATAGGGACTATTCATATAACTTTCTCTTTAGAAAATGAATAAAAGGGAACCCAAAGCTGCTATCTGAAGTGCCGAATATACCTATTGGTAAACAAAACAATGGCGGCCATGTCGCCTGGAAACCTGGTTGGATGACGGAACTATTTTCGTCACGCCTCTTTGGAACTCAATGGCATAGAAGACGCGGCTTTCTTCTTATTCAGATCATTTCATAACGATGTGTCTCCAATTGCCACCGGAGACCATACACTGGGGATTCTTCTTGGAGAATCTGACGCTTCGCCATGCGGTTTCCCTTTTGAGTGGGCGGGAATGGAGGCGGCGCCACTGTAGGTGTTCTTGGTCTGGGGATATGCGGATAGTGGTTGATTGATAGGCTGCTTTATGATCGTTGTACGTTAGGTATCAAATCCTAGCCTACTTCTCTCGGAAACGAAAATTGAAGGTATCAAGTTATTACTATTAATTTTCTGGTTCTCTGTGTTTTAAAAAGGAAATCTGAATTGTGATGCCAAATGGGTTAGTCCAACTAACAAGAAAATCGATAAGGATTGAAAATTTCTGATTTGTTAAATTAGATCAATTAGTGCATAATTTCTTTTATGAAAGAATAAATTAGTCACCTTGCAGTTGATAAAACATTCATCTTTAACATGATTCTTGTCATAGTGATTATTATACAATAATGTCCATTGCTATATGAAACCTAGCTGTGATAGTATTGAGTAATAATAGTAAATGATAATGTAAGTCTCATGTATTGTAGATATGTGGCTTCATAATTGCTTTTGGTTTTCTTAACAGGATTGATAAGAAAATAAGCTACCGAAATAAATATATTGAATTGAGATAATTTGGCGCGAAATACTTATATAAAATAAATATAGGAAACATAAGCTCCCGGACTACTTAACTGGTTATGCTCAATCTATTTATTTTGCGCAACATTTGACCGTCTAAAATCTAAATATATTTCTGGTTTTGTATTTAATATTCTTAGTACTTATTTCTTCTCGTTTTATTTGAATTTTATCTTCTTGTTCATCCTTATTATTAACCTCACATTCCTTTTTGCACTGAAAAAAATGTCATTTCAGTTTCTTGGCTGCTTTTATGTTTTTCTTATTGCTTTAATAATTGAAGTTGTGTTTTTCTTTCATAAAGTTTATTTTTTATTGTTCTTGATTGTTATGCTTTTTTTTAAAAAATAACGTACTCTGCATATTTTGGTTTCACTGATGAGTGGAATGTAAAAGAGAAAGTAAGTTATTTTTATTTGAAGTTGTTAAATATGAATCAAGTAATGATCTTTGCATAATATACATCCCTCTCAACCAAATTTTTAACAACTCTAAAAACTCACTAGTCTCTGTCACCTTTAACGACAGATTGCACATTGACACTCAAAAAGTTCTCCAGATCTATGCTGGCGTGGCGCATAGAATAAACAGATGATAAGAAGTTCAAATCTTCCGCATGTCTACAGTAACACACTCGTGGACATTGCCGTTCCAGTTGATAAAATTCTTCGTGAACATCAACAATCATTTTCAATAATAACTCTCATGTTGAAGATAGGGATGACCCTTTAATATATTGGTCACCGATTACATTTTCATACACTATCTCATCACCAATGTCGTGATCTATCTCGGTCAGCTCGGTCACAACATTGTCATGGTCCTCAAGGTCTGCTCGACATAGAATAGTTTGACCATATTGAAGATGTAATTCTGAGCAACTGGACATTGTGATTTTGAAAAGGGGTCCACCTTGACCGTTATTCGACACCTCACATGTAAAAAGTGAGCCGGTAAGCTTTTCATGCCAACAAGACTTATATTTTTCCGTGCCAACAAGACTTATAATTGATGGTAAACAAACATCTTCCAAAATGAACATAATTGACAAAAACCTAATGTGACAGCAGAAAAATGAACATACCTCAATCTTATGTGTAATCAATCTGATATCTAAATGAATCTGGCCCTAAAACAATTGTAACAAAACCATTCATTTGAAGTGCAATCAAAACGATAATTGGGGAATTGATTTATTTCTTTAAATATGCAACTACTAATTCAAATTTTCAATCTAACAAAAGAAGATTATTTGGGATTTCACATTACTAATGAAGCAATTTTGAAATCATAACAGGTAGTTGTTTTTGGTAAATGGATATGCATAGAAGGCACAATCATATCAAAGATTTGGCTACTTGCAATGGCAATTGAAGGTATCAAGTTATTATTATCAATATTATTATTATTTCTCTGGTTCTCTTTGTTTTGGTAAGAAAATCTAAATTGTAGAAGATTTTTGTATCGAAGTTGAAATCTAAATTCTGTTTTTATATAAAGTGTACATTGTGAAACATAAGCCTCCGTAATAATTGAACTTTGTTATTAGTTATAGTTATGGTCAATCTATTTAATTTGCGTAACTAGGAACAATGTATATATTTCTTCTTCGTAGTTTTATATTCTTATAACTTATTTCTTGTCATGTTTGTTTGATTATCCTTCCGGTCATTTCAATATATTGGTTGAATTTCTTTCTATCTTATTGCTTTAATAATTAAAGGTTTGTTTTTTTTTTTTCTTGTTCTTGGTTTTATGTTTGTTTTCTATAACATTCCTTTGCATAATGAGGTGGAATATAATGAAGAAAATAACATATTTTTATTGCTATAGGCTTCTCTTGATAGGAATGGGGAAAAATGTAATGAAGTAACGGTATGATCCATTACCATTCCATTCGTGGGTTTGCTTTATTTATCCAATTTGGAATGAAATATACTAAATCTTTTAAATAATTATTTTACCATTTAAATTCATTTTCTCCATCATATGTTTGGTGTTATTTCTTCTTAAAAAGTCAGCATTATATTGTTGGTTGGTGCGTTTTGGCATGAAGGGATGAAATGTTGGAATGATTCCCATTTTTTCATATCTATATCCATTTTCTTTATAATTATTAACAATATTTTTGTTTGTAACACTAAAATAATATGTGACCAAACAACGCCTTTCTCATGCCATGAGATTGATTCCAACACACAAAACAAGATTTCATAGTTCAAATCCTACAAAAAGGAAGAAAGAAACATAAATTCGGGCTTCTCTATCAAGATCAATAGACACACAGTGAGAGAAATCAGGGTTAGATTACAATGATCTTTCTAAGGCCATGTTTGGCAAAAATAATCTGGCTTATAGTAATTTAGCGTTTGGTAAAACCATAAAAGTAGTTATCATAGTTTATAAAGTAGCTTATAAGCTAGCTTATTGATAAATTAGCTTCAAATAGCTTATTGATAAAACATAGTTTTTCAACTAGTTTGCCAAACAGCGCCTAAGTGTTACTAAGTCGAATATCTATATAGCATTCCAAGTTAAGGGTACTTTGGTAATTGTTACTAAGTCGATAATCTATATAGCAAAGAGTTGAATAGATTATGTCTTTTGCCGCTTGCCATATCAATTAAATTGGTAAAAAGACCGAGTATTGTGAATTTACCATATTACCCTCTTTGTAAGATTTCATTGATTTAACCTGATCTGTGTAGGTCTATAAAATGCATCTATTTAATAGGAGGATTTCAATTTAAAGTCTGAAACCCTAAGAGCCCTAAAAGCCCTAAATCTGAGAGATAGGCAACAAATCCTAATAGAGGAGGTCGAAGGTTAGAAGGTGAATGTCCTCATTTTATATCTTTTCTATTGATTTATCTATCGATCGCTTATTTTCTACTTATTGATGAATGTTTTTTCATGAAGCCTTAAAAACTAGGTATTCTAGTTTTAAGTCATTTGCATTCCTTTACAATCATAAATCTAGTCAATTCAAGATACTCTCTATTTTTGAATTGATGGTGAAATCAAGAAGCGATTCACCTTTATTAAATCTAGGGATTAAGTGGGTTTGTTGGCATGACATTTTTTACTTCAAGTTGTTACAATTTCCAAATGATTTAATTAGTAATGTGAGATCCCAAATAATCTTCTCTTTTAGATCGACAAATCGAATCAATAGTTGCCAATTTGCAGAAATATATCATTTCCCTAAATTTGAATTTGAATGTAATTCAATTGATTGACTTGTTTCACTTGTCGTAGGTTCCGCTTCATTTAGATATCAGATTGATGGCACACGAGATCAATGTAAGTCAGATTGTTTACTATTGACCATCGTTTTTAGTTCATCTCTTTTTTGTCGATTATTTACATTTTGGATAATGTTTATGGTTTACATTTAGGTTCAACTTCCGGTCCAATATGAAGACTTTTATATACTCTCATTTGGAAAAATCATTGCAAGCCCATTATACTACGGTGCCAATTATATTTGGCCAATTGGGTATAAATCCTGTTGGCATGAAAAGCTTACAGGCTCACTTTTTACATGTGAGGTGTCGAATAACGGTCAAGGTGGACCCCTTTTCAAAATCACAAGGTCGAGTTGCTCAGAATTACCTCTTCAATATGGTCAAACTATCCTATGTCGAGCAGACCTTGAGGAGCATGACAATGTTGTGACCGAGCTGACCGAGATAGATCACGACATTGGTGATGAGAAGGTGTATGAAGATGTAATCGGTGACCAATATTTTGAAGGGTCATCATTATCTTCAACATGGGAGTTGATACTGAAAATGATTGTTGATGTTCACGAAGAAATTATCAACCGGAACGGTGGCCTACAGTGTTACTGTAGGCATGCGGAAGATTTAAGCTTCTTGTCATCTGTTCATTTCACGCAGGAGGTTAGCATAGATCTGGAGAACTTTTTACATTCGCAACAATGTGTCAGTGTGCCGACTGTCATTCATGGTGACAAGGAGACTCGTGAGTTTTCAAAATTATTGATAAATTGGCTGAGAGGGTATCGATTTGGATTAGACATTGAGTTTGTTCAAGAATTTATAGAACAACTCCCTGGAGTAGAAGCCTGTTCAGGATATATATTATGCAAAGATCGTTTACGTGATTCATCTTCAACAATTTCAAATAAAAAAATTAAAATAAAGGACGTGGAGCCTTTTCCTGTTGGGAGTCTCATTTCCTCAAGGCTGTCTTCTAATGCAACAGGTGACCTTCTTCAGGTATGTATTATTCGTACAAGGGTATTCTTGTCTTTTCATAACATGCTCTGATCTTTCTTCTTTTCTAAACAGGTATATGAGTTCTTATGCCGTTTTAAAGAAGTTCTCGAAGTGGAAGAAGATTGTTTATCCTATGAAGATCTTGAAAATGAGCTTTATCTTACCCCATGGCCTGTTACATATGGATACGGGGCAGGGGCATTTCTGGAAACAGTAGAAATGAATTGTGTTAAAAATAAGGTTGACAAGTTGACTACTGTCCACATGGCAATGCTACCTATGCTAGTGAGTAAGCTCCTGACTAAGGCCTTTAAAGTAACCGGTGATGCTAACGATACAGAGAAGGACAAGGATAAAAAAGTAAATTTAGAAATGTTTCCGATTAATCCGCTGACGTGGCCAGAAGTGGCTAGAAGATATATCTTGGCTTGCTTGTTTATGGGATCTAAGAACACTGCTGTTGGTAATAAGACGAAGCTCATTCGCTGTCTGCAAGGTGATGATGCTATTTTCTCTGGATCGCCAGCTGGCGTTGCTGGCTCTGATGTGGACGCACAGGTGAATTTATTACTTATATAAATCAATAACTGTTTTGATTCCGATTATTATTATTATTTTCGGCAATATTGGTTCTCATTTAAGGTTTTTGTAACATTTTTTGTTCCTGTTTCAAGTAAAATAACTGTTTTTGATCTCCAAGTATAAGGTAATTTCTGCAGTTTTGGTTCCAAAAATATATTCCGTTTTACTTATAATAGGTACCAAAAATGTTACAAAAACCTCAAATAAGAATCAAAAATAAATCGGCTTTACTCTGGGACCAAAAATGTAAATTTCACACCAAGTCTAATGTCTGATTATTGTTTTTGCCTTTTTTTTTTTTTTTGCAGTTGCTTGGAAGAGCTGTAGAGAAAGTGTTTGGCAAACGGAAAAGAGAAAGGAGTATTTTACCTTCAGGGACTAAAGTTGACAATTTGGAAAACTACAGGTTGGAAACAGATTTTAGTATTCCAGAGTGGGCGAAAGTGCTTGATCCAGTAAGAAAGCTGCCTACAAATGTGGGGTCCCGAATTCGGAACTGTGTGCGTGAATCTTTAAAGAAAAACCCACCCGAATGGGCAAAGAAGCTTCTAGAAGCTTCCATTTCAAAAGACGTGTACAAGGGCAATGCATCTGGGCCCACTAAGAGAGCCGTAATCGATGTTTTAAAAAGAGTATCCGATGGCCCGCAAACAGCATCGCCACCTGGCATGGGAATTGAAGACATCAAAACCTCCAAGATGTTGTCAAATACAGTGATGAAAAAGTGTCGTGTGGTATTACGCCAGGTGGCAGCAGCTTATGATAAGAAGAAAAAGATTCTTGTTGATAAAAAGGAAAAACATCTTTTTGATCTTGTTGGAAGGGACTTAAATTGTAATGATAATTATTTAAAAGTTGCTTTTGGATCTGTGTCGATGCGTCCTATTGATTTAAGAACCATTGATTTGAGATTGTTTCATGGGGCATATGGTGCTTCACATGAAGCATATCTTGAGGATGTTAAGGAGGTTAGATATTTTCTTTAACCTTTTTTTTTTGTTTGTTTCGTTTTTAAGGTTTTATTGTTTTGTGGATTCATTTTTTAATGTTTTTTGATTTTCAGGTGTGGATTAACTTACGCCGGAAATTTAAATTGGTGGATAAAATGTCACGTACTTTTAAATCGCGATATGAAAAGGAGGTTTGTTTCTTAATGTACTTTTCATGTATCTGTTATTGTTATTATTATTATAGTACAATGTTGTGCTTTCAGATCCTTCCTCACAGTCCAAATGATATCACCAAACTTTTTTTTGCCATGTCAGCACTATATTACACATTTATGGACGAGGGCGTGGCATAGAAACCTGTTAACTTATGTATACAACGTTGTAATAAGGCTAAAAAAACATAACATAAGATTTCTTAAGGTGATTTTATTAATGCAGGTAGGGACTCTGTTTAGGAGATTTTATGAAGATAGCATGAACAGAAAACCTATTGAGGAAATAGAGAAGGAGCTTGAAGAGATTCTAACTTCAACTGAAATACCCGAAGCACCCTGGGAAACAAGAATCTGCAATGTATGTGGGATTAATAAAGATGATGGAAAAGTACTTATTTGTGATAGGTGTGAAGCATACTATCACACATACTGTTTGACTCCCCCTCTTTCTGAAATCCCAAAAGGCAACTGGTTTTGTCCCATTTGTGTGCCACCTCAGCAGGAAAACGAAGCAGAAGATCTTGAAAATATTTTACAATTTGTTGATAAAAATTGTGAAGAAACAATTAAGCTTTTGGATATAGCCACTGCCTTGAAGGAAAATGAGTATTGGGAATTAGATGCAGATAAGGTGAGTTTTTTTCTTTCTCTTTCTTTAGATTAATCCTGTCAGGATAAATGATTTATAAAAAAGATTGTAGGTGTGTTTCTTTTTGACTTAATACAAATAGAAATTCTTAATATGTTAAGTGAAAGGTGGGTTGCCTTTTCCATTCATTTAGACCTTTCTATTTACCTTATTACCCTTTACCTAAATCCTACCAATCTGTAATTTCTTGCCAGCCATATTACTTTTAAAGTTTTGTCATTTAGAAGTTTGTGCAGTTTTCAGATAAACAATAATTTGTTGATCATCATCACTTTTTTGACAAAAGGGTAAGATGGTCATTCACTCATACGTTTTTCTTTATGCAGAAAACCTTGTTGCTCAAGTTTCTATGCGATGAGCTATTGAAAACCAGTCTTATCCGCACGAATGTGAAAGAGCCGGTTGTGAATATTGAAGAGCCAGATGTTAATCATGAAGAGCTCTCTTTACGCAAGGAAATTTTAGGCATTGATTCTGAGAACAGATTCTATTGGGGATTCCAAAACACAAACACAAGCACACATCACGGAATCGTCGTCAACGAGACCGGAATGTGTGATTCCGATTCCGGTACATGGCGTTTATTCCAATCCGACGAACAAATCAAGAGTCTCATCAACTACCTTAAACGAAACGATCTGAACAGAAGAGAATTGAGAAAGTCGGTCTCAAAGTGGCAAAAGTCAATCACAAAACATGGTCAACAAACGGGAGCAAATTCTATCAAGGACGAAACGGTCTTTTCGTATAACAACGGACTTGCTACAAAGGCAAGTGAGTTGCTGGAGGCGAAATACAATACAGATCCAGATTCAGTGAAGAAACCAAGAAGAAAGAACATGGCAAAATGGCATAGGTGTGATTGTTTGGAACCCGTTTTGCCATGTAGATACCACTGTGTTAAATGCCATGAAACCTTTTTCACAAATGTTGAATTTGAACAACATAAGAAGAACAAGTGTGATTGTGGTTTGGATTTGGGTTTGGTGAATCGACCGGGACCCGGTCGACTCAGCCTTGGTTGTGATACATTAAGATTGTTGAAGATGAATCTGTTGGACATGGAAGCTGCACTTCCCGATGGAGCAAAAAGAGGGTCTAGGGCAAGTTCTGAATTGAGGTCTGAATGGTGTGCATTTGTTAAATCAGCTAATAGCGTATATGAGGTAAAATGACTCACACATACATGTTTATATATATACACATACACATACACAACACATGTATTATGTGTGAAGTTGTGTGGTGTTGATAAAAAGCATAATTGCTATATAACTTGAACATCCACCAGATGTTCCTTTTAAAATCCTATCTTATGATGTTTTTCATATTTTCCACATTATCCAGATGTTCACTTCATTTACATTCTAATTTTGTATAATCCTCATGTCCGCTAGTTAGTTTTAGTTCTCTTTGAATAAAGTAAAAGTGAGAATTCTCATCATTTTTGTGAAAATAAGTTAAGCATGAGTTGTATTTTATTGAATGAATTCCAAAGTAAAAATACTAGTTATTTATTATTATTATTATTTTCTTAATTTTTAATTTTTATGTTTTTGGATTGCAGATGGTTGAAGCAACTATGGTATTGGAAACCATGATCAAGACAGATTATATCAACAACACATGGTGGTGGTACTGGTCATCAATGGCGGCTGCTGCCAAGACATCCACCATCTCCGCCCTTGCTCTTCGTATCTACACACTCGATGCCGCCATTGACTACCAGAAAACCAACACCGCCACCTCTTCCAGCCAAAAACTATCAAAGAAACGGAAACACCCCGATGACAAACCCAATGAACAAAGAAAGAAACCAAAGAAACCACTAGATAAACAAGAAATCAAGGAGCAAATCCAAAATATCACTCCATAATCCGAATGTTTATCCCGTGTTTTAGTTTTTGTTTGGAGTTTATATGTGTGTTTTATGAAAGATCGTGTTTGCAAAAGTTTTAGCTTATCGGAGTTACAAGTTTTCAAGGTTATTTTGAGGACAGGGTATTCATGTCTTTGTACCTGGTTCCAACTTAATTATCATAAAAGTAAATTTGCAAATTAAAACAACAATGCAGAAGCCATTTTTCATTAATGATCAGAAAATTAATTTTTTAAGTTAAAACAATCATTCAAAATCCATTTTACAAAGATAATGATTATTATATACTTATATTAATTCACAGGGTATTCATGTCTTTGTACCTGGTTCCAACTTAATTATCATAAAAGTAAATTTGCAAATTAAAACAACAATGCAGAAGCCATTTTTCATTAATGATCAGAAAATTAATTTTTTAAGTTAAAACAATCATTCAAAATCCATTTTACAAAGATAATGATTATTATATACTTATATTAATTCACATGAGGTTTGGGGAATAGTATATAGTTTCATTGGATGTTACTTGACACATAATTTTTGAAGTTTGACATTTTACCTCCGTGTGTGTGTATATATATATATATATATATATATATATATATATATATATATATATATATATATATATATATATATATATATATATATATATATATATATATATATATATATATATATATATCATTTGAGACCATGTTAATTTTGTGAGACCATGAGATGCAAACTAAAAATAATTTTAAAATGCAAATTAAAAGTAAAAATCTGAAAATTCTTTTTTTAATTATTATTTTCATCATTTTCTTTATCTAAAAAAAATTAAAATAAATAAATACCAAATAAATAAAATTTATCGTTTTTTTTAATATGTGAAATATTCTATCAAAATACTACACTGTAAATTTTCGAATATGTAAAATATTATAATATTTTAGATTTGTCAAATATGTAAAAATAATCTAATATTCTATTAAAATATTCTAATATTCAACTATAATATGTAGAAAAACGATAATTTTTATTTTATTATGTTTTTGTAAAATGTAAATGATGAAAATAATATTAAATTTTTTTTTTTTGAAAATTTTTAATTATTTTGCATTTAAAAAATATTTTTTATATCTACAAAATGAGTGGGTAAGATTGTATGTCATAGTCTCACAAAATTAGGTCGCCTCACATTAACGTAACCAATATATATATATATATATATATATATATATATATATATATATATATATATATATATATATATATATATATATATATATATCCCCGTCCTAATAAGTATAATTCGCATTTGTTTTTGAAATCCGTAATTTCCGCCCTTAAATATCGCCAATTTCCTTAGGGTTTTTGATATTAATATGAATCCCTAAAATTTGGTCATTTCAATTATGTAATATTTGATTCTTAATGTAAGATAAAATCCCATCTACTTCGCTTAAATCGTCATTTTTAACAAAGCTAGGGTCTTATTATGGTTTCCTTCCTTGCATATGAGGTTGAATAGACGAAATTGAGCATCTAAAAGCTCTCATTGAACCGGGATTTTTGTTTGTTTGAAAAGTTTTTCAAACAAAGGAAATGGGAGGATATCTTATTCTTTAGTTGCAGGATTTCGGGTTTTTCAATTGATGTGGAGTTCTTGTAAACTCTAACTACAAATTTTGCCATATAGCTCCAGGTAATATGGTAATATTTTCTGAAGTACTTTAATCGAATATTGAGATGAATTCAATGTTCTTCCTATTTACTCCTAATCGATCGTTGATGGAAGGAAGAGAAATGTTTCAAAGTTTTTTTTCATATCATTTTCAACCAAGAACTTTCTAGGTGTTTGATATGAGTTTAATTTTTGTCCTCTGAAAATCACTATGGTAATGGCGAAAGCATAGTCACATGGAACATGGTTCGCTCCGGGAACGGGTTCGCGGTTTGCAATTCGCTAGGTCCCCAAAATCCGGTACGGAGGGGGGGGGGGTAGGTTCATTTCGGTTCGATTGGGTACGATGTACCATATAAAAAATCATTAAATCCAAGACTCTAAATTCAAACCAATAGCTTGCTCGAAGTTATTGTGAACAAGCCCCTCATACTCCCCGGGATTATTCTGGGGAGGAAGGTTGTAGTAATCATGGCTCTGGAGACTCCGTATGCGAGCATAAATCTCTTCGGCCTACGAATGTGGTTTCGATCCTTTCGGTGATGCCAGAAGTCGTTTTGTAACCATTTTTCCGATTACATAAACCTTTTTTTTTTTTAATAGCGAGACGCTCTCAAAATATTTTGATATTAATAATAAAATATTTAATATTCAATAAAAATTCTTTAGTACGTAACCCATTAGAAAAAAACTTCAAAAAGTTCAAAATAATTGAGTCACATAACCCTTTAAAATCCCTCTCTCCTCTATCTTTTACCATTCCCGTTGTCAACAACCTCTTCAACTAACTTTTCCCACTGCATATGCTCCAATCTTGTACTCGAACCTTCCAAGTTTGTGTTATCAGGATCAATGTCCCACTTTTTTTGAGGGCATGATTTGTACTCTTCAGAGAAACGAGATTGAAGCCGAATATTTGTGTAACGACTCAAATTTTCAAAGAAAATTTCATTTTCAAATAGTCAAAACATTTCCATTAAATCACAAAATCTCAAGAACAATTGTTTTCAAATTCATAACAGCTACAATTTTATTTCCAATATCAGAGTGTCTCATAAAAACGCTCGGAAGAGTGCATGCCGCACTATCATACCTTGCCCTTGCACTTAGGTTTAGAAGTACCAGAAATAGATTAACAAACTGTAAGTTAATGCTTAGTGAGTTCCCTAGAGCATACCCCACATAATCCACATAATCACATAATTATATTCGCTACAAAAGCTATATGAACCACGTAAGCCACACATATAAACATATAGGGATGCCGTTGACGCCATCCAAGTTTTTACACCAAGTGCCACAGGAAACCCCCGCGTGGTCTTTTACTAGCTGCCACTGGAACCCCTAAGTGGTCTTGGCTCATTATCATGGGAACCTCCGCATGGTCTTCCTTAAGCATATAAATATCATATAGACTAAACATGTAAACAAACTAGGAAGTCATGGAAACCCTCCAAGGACTTATACTAAATGCCATAGGAACCTCCTCATGGTCTTAGCATATTACCATGGGAACCGCCATGAATTTCCATACGAGCATACCACATATAAAACTAGCATACTCCCTAGCACATAACCAATTATCATATCACATAATACAACTTCAGCTAGTGTACCACTTATCACAAATGGGTCGGCCTTGGTGCCTTCGACCTATTGGTATGGTGAGGAGACTCACCTCTCAAGAATGCTGAACTGATAAAATAGGATCAGATGAGTCCCAATGCGCAGTTCCAACTCAACTGCCTATAACCATTATGTGATCAACTTGTCAAAATCCCAAAATACCATAAACAGCCTTAAAGTCAAACTTGGTCAACCTTAAGTCCAAGTCAACAGTCCATGTTGACCCCAGCTCGTCGAGTGCATCCAACAACTCGCCGAGTTGCCTAAGTAATTCGTCAACTCGGCGAGTTACCTGAGTAACTCATCGACTTCCTTATTGTCAAGAAGAACGAAAACTCATATAGGCCGAAAACTCTAATCTTTCACCGAAATCACTCAAAATCTTGAAAACGGGTAAACCTTACCCGACTCGTCGAGTTGGCTAAGGGACTCGAGTCCCTTCGGTCCTTTTTGTGTTTAGACATTTTTAAGCTACCCCAAAGCTCCAAATTACAGATCTAGCCTCCTAGGGCATTGTTTCCACGTAATATTGCAAACTTTACGTGCATGCAAGCTCTTAAATGCCAAAACCAAGCTAAGGGAGGGGTTTAAGCCAAAGAGAAGGACCAAAGGTTCGACTGGGTACGATGTACCATTGATGTACCACATAAAAAAAATCATTAAGTCCAACACTCTAAATTCAAACAAAATATTTTGATATTAATAATAAAATATTTAATATCAATAAAAATTCTTTAGTACGTAACCTATTAGACAAAAAACTTCAAAAAGTTCAAATTAATTGAGTCACATAACCATTTAAAATTACTCTTTCCTCTGTCTTTTTCCATTCCCGTTGTCAACAACATGTTCAACTAAATTTTCCCACTGCATATGTTCCAATCTTGTACTTGAACCTTCCAAGTTTGTGTTATCAGGATCAATGTCCCACTTTTTATGAGGGCCTGATTGTCCTCTTTAGAGAAACGAGATTGCAGCCGAATATTTGAATGAATATATACCAATTTATTCGTCGTCTTACAGTTGAGACAGTTTCTCTTCACATTGTGAATATATGAATAAGTACTCCAAATTAGCTCTGCTGAAGAGCTACTTATAGGTTGTGACAGTACCTTTTTAGCAACATCTGCCAGTTCTGGGGTTTTTGAACCACAACTTGTCCACCAGTCGATTGGTTCCATTGTCACTGCCTCTATTTGTGTTGCTACCATGGAATAAAGTCCTTTCTTTATATGAAAACTTGCAAACTGTTCTCGCAAAACACGTTCTTCGTCTTCATTTTTAGTGATTCTTTCAAAGGCTTTCATCACACCTAGTATAACTTCTTAGTTAAGATTTGGAGCTTTTTGTGGTATTCCACTTGGGGCTAACTGTTGCAGATAATGTTTATCATAAAATCGTGGATTCAATGCAAATCCTACACAATGTAAAGGAATGGTCATTTTTTCCATCTTGTTAAAACAATACTCTTAACCTTAGAGTAATAAGAAGCATATAGGTTAACTTACATCACATCTTTAATATCTCCTAGCATATTGTACATTTTCTCTTATATTTCTCCTATTTTAGGACCATCACCATGACAAAACTTTATCATTAAAAAATTTGGTTTTTTTATTGCAACAATATTATCAGTAACTTCCCAGAATTCATCATTTCTTATGGTTTCAACAACACTAAGTCCGACTCTTCTGGTGTTCTCGTCACCTTGTTTAACCCAATCCCTCCACGAGTTAAGTAAGATTGTAGTAGCTGAGCCTCCCGACACTCCACTAATCTTTTTAACAAAACAAAGTGTGAAGAAAATCTAGTCTTCCCCACTTTTAACAACTCAAAATTAGAGTTTTCCCTAAACATAGTCAAGACTTGAGAGTGCTTGCGAAAATATTAGACAATTCTTTTTCCTTTCTTGTATGTATCCATCAACCAGTAAAATTTTTGTTCAAGGTCTTTAAAAATTAAGCTCAGGGTGTGAACAGAACATGGAGAGCAGAAGATATGTTTATTTACCTTTTTAATTTCTCTTCTGGTGGCTTTACAATTTGAGGCGTCGTCGGTGACAAGTTGAAAAACATTTCTTGATCCAACTACATCAATAGCCCCTTGCAAAAATTTGCAATCGTAACTCCTGTTTTTTCGACCTCATAAAAGTCATTAGAATACATAAACATCACCCCCTATTGTTTACAACAAGCACATTGATGAGCGGTTCATGCTTGACATTAGACTAGCCATCAGAGACAATAGACACCCCTTGCGAATACCATGTGTCCTTGAACGGTGTGATTTCATTTTCAACGTATCGTACACATTCATCAAGTAAAGTTGTTTTAGCTTACTCACTTGAAGGAGGTTTGTAACCATTTGGTTCCGTATTAATTGCATTCACCATCTCACAAAGATGTGGATTCCTTAAAACATAATCCCCTCATGATTTTCAAAATCAACAAGATTTCTCTCCAATACGCCAAAAGATATTTCGATTGGTTTCTTGGAGGATGAAGATGAAGAATTCATTTTTTACTAATCATAAAACTTTTTAATGATTTTGACATTCCGACCTTTTCAGCCTCCTGCACCTTCTGTTACATTCTTAGATACTTCTCTCGATCATTCAATATAGCGGGGCATCTTCTGATATCATCCCTCTTTCCAAGCACAAGACCAAAAAACTAGGTGTGAATTCGAGTGTAAGAGCTTGTAGACTTTATATTGCAATGTTTACACACCATTTTTTTGCACAACCTGGGTTTTTGCTATCAGCCAATCCAGTAATGCGGACTTCATCAAACAATGGCTTTTGGTTGCAGATTGAGATTCAATATGAATTTCACTTTTCCACTCTGTTTTATCCATCCATATGTTGTTTTGTTCCTCATCAAGATCAGTGAAGTCTTCATCCTCATCATGGTGTTGAACTTGAATGTCATCCTTGCTACCATGGCCGAGCTTATGCTTCAATCTGTAAAGGTAAGGCTTAGGGCCCCAAATTGTAAGATGGTCCATTTATCTTCAAGTGCAGCTTTGCAGTCCATCTATTCACGGTCCATCTCCCTATTCCCCTGAAAAAATCATGCTTGCGATTTTAAAGACTACAATCACGCCTGCAAGGTTGTGCCGACGTCAACATTCAACGATTAAACTTTTGTTCTTTTCTCCATTCTCGGACTTGATTCAGGCCTTCTTCTCCAATCGATTTGGGACCCAATAGGCCATGTAAAAGCTCAAAGTTAACAACTTTATGGATTAAAGCATGTTTTCGAACTAGATCTGAGCATTAGATGTTTTGGCTTGAAGGATTAAGACCTTTTTCTAAGTAGATTGTGGGGAAGGGGAGTACGCAAGGCATACCTCCTAGTAGACGACCGGTAATGAGTCTAGTGGGTGTATGCTGAGCGTACCAATTGAGTACGCGTAAACTACTCAATCTGTTGGGTTTTCTAGATTCATAGAGTTTTTTTTTTTGTTTTTTTTTATTTTTACATTGGACCTTTGAACAAAAGTTTGCCCAGGGTTGACCATTGGATATTTTAGGCCTTTTTGAATATTGGGCCTTCTTGGGATTAGACCCATGATTGGTTTGGGCCCAATTTGGATATTTGGGACTCATTGGGCCTTGTGGTGCCATTTAATTAAGGGATTTATGCTTATGATGCTAGTGGATTGGTCTTTGGATTTTGGCAAAGTAAGGAAAAGGGTAAAATGGACTTTTACCCTAAAAGTTTGTTTATTGGACTAGAATTTTCGTTTGGATCGGGAGTCAATTATTTATGGAATATTATTTCGATAATGTCAGTGTGACATTTTCAGTAGTAGCGGTTCAAGTATTCGGTTATCTTGGTTTGAGGAGAGTCTCCTTACTATACTATGGGTCGAAGGCACTAATGCGGGCCCATTGGCTTATGTTATCAGAAGACTAGGGGGCAGACTTTAGCATTAATGAATTTGGGATTGTACTCTGATAATGATTTTATTATGTTATACTTCTAAGTGTTCGAGTAAAAGAAAATTGGTGTTTTGAGTATATTAAAAATGAATTTTTTACCATGAGGTTTTCGGGACATTACAACTCGTGGGCCGAAGGCACTAATGCCGACCCACTAGGAAGTGTTATGGTAATGGTCTTAGGTACTCTTGCATGTCTTGTATTTTTTTGTATGTATACCGGGCTGGGCCCGATGGTTGCAGGGGAAAGGCCCATTATAAGTGTGTTATGTGGTATTTTGGGGAACTCAGTAAGCTTTGTGCTTATAGTTTTATAGTTATGGTTTCAGGTACTTCTAGTTCAAAAGGGAAGAGCCCGACTTGATCACAGCGCATCCACTCATGTTTTCATAACTTTATGATTTTGGGATTGTACTCTAATAACTATTTTCATCTAACAAAGATTTGGATTCCTTAAAACATTAAAAAAAATCCATTAGCACATAAGCCCCTCATGATTTTCAAAATCAACAAGATTTCTCTCCATTATGCTAAAAGATATTTCGGTTGGTTTCTTGGAGGATGAAGATGAAGAATTCAGTTTTTTACTAATCACAAAACTTTTTAATGATTTTGACATTCTGACCTTTTCAACCTCCTTCACCTTCTGTTACAATCTTAGATACTTCTCTCGATCATTCAATATAGCGGGCCATCTTCTAATATCATCCCTTTTTCCAGGCACAATACCAAAAAAATGGGTGTGAATTCCAGCGTAAGAGCTTGTAGACTTTATATTGCAATGTTTACACACCATTTTTTGCACAACCTGGGTTTTTGCTATCAGCCAATCCAGTAATGCGGACGTCATCAAACAATGTCTTTTGGTTGCAGATTCAAATTCAATCTGAATTTCACTTTGCCACTATGTTTTATCCATCCCTATGTTGTTTTGTTCCTCATCAAGATCAATGAAGTCTTCATCCTCATCATGGTGTTGAACTTGAATGTCATCCTTGCTACCATGGCCGAGCTTATGCTTCAATCTGTAAAGGTAAGGCTTAGGGCCCCAAATTGTAAGATGCTCCATTTAAATCCAAGTGCAACTCTGCTATCCATCTATTCACGGTCCATCTCCCTATTCCCCTAAAAAATCATGCTTGCGATTTTAAAGACTACAATCACGCCTGCAAGGTTGTGCCGACGTCAACATTCAACGATTAAACTTTTGTTCTTTTCTCCATTCTTGGACTTGATTCAGGCCTTCTTCTCCAATCGATTTGGGACCCATTAGGCCATGTAAAAGCTCAAAGTTAACAACTTTATGGATTAAAGCATGTTTCGAACTAGATCTGAGCATTAGATGTTTTGGCTTAAAGGATTAAGATCTTTTTCTAAGTAGATTGTGGGCAAGGGGAGTACGCAAGGCATACCTCCTAGTAGACGACCGTTAATGAGTCTAGTGGGTGTATGCTGAGCGTACCAATTGAGTACGTGAACTGTTGCGTTTTCTAGATTCATTGAGTTTTTTGACATTGGACCTTTGACCAAAAGTTTGACCAGAGTTGACCATTGGATATTTTAGGCCTTTTAGGATATTGGCCCTTCTCGGGTTAGCCCCGTGATGGGTTTGAGCACAATTTGGATATTTGGGACTCATTGGGCCGTGTGGTGCCATTTAAGGGGTTTATGCTTATGATGCTAGTGGATTGGTCTTTGAATTTTGGCAAAGTAAGGAAAAGGGTAAAATGGACTTTTACCCTGAAAGTTTGTTTATTGGACTAGAATTCTCGTTTGGATTGGGAGTCACTTATTTATGGAATATTATTTCGATGATGTTAGTGTGACATTTTCAGTAGTAACGATTCAAGTGTTCGGTTATCTTGGTTTGAGGTGAGTCTCCTTATTGTACTTTGGGTCGAAGGCACCAATACGGGCCCATTGGCTTATTTTATCAGAAGACTAGGGGGCAGGCCTTGGCATTAGTGATTTTGGGATTGTACTATGATAACTATTTTATTATGTTATACTTCTAAATGTTCGATTAAAAGAGAATTGGTGTTTTGAGTATATTAAAAATTAATTTTTTACCATGAGGTTTCGGGACATTACAACTCGTGGGCCGAAGGCACTAATGCCGACCCACTAGGATGTGTTATGGTAGTTGTCTTAGTGACTCTATCATGTCTTGTATGTGTTTGTTTGTATTCCGGGTTGGGGCTCGATGATTGTAGGGGCAAGGCCTATTGTATGTATGTTATGTGGTATTTTGGGGAACTCAGTAACCTTTGTGCTTACGGTTTTATGGTTATGGTTTCAGGTACTTCTAGTTCGAAAGGAAAGAGCCCGACTTGATCATAATGCATCCACTCATGTTTTCGCAACTTTATGATTTTGGTATTGTACTCTAATAATATTTTTAATCTGATATACTTTTGATGATGAAAAAGACTAAATGGTGTTTATGGTTGAATTAAAAATGAAAATTTTACCTTACAATTTGTGGGATGTTACAAAAAACATTAACAAAAATTAGGAAACTTATTTAAAAGGCATTATGGTTATTTCAGATGTGGTACAAATTAAAACTGCATCAAAACCGTCTATCTGGACGAAGCGTGCAACTTTTATATGTATGATGAAGGATCAAAGTTAATTTTTGAAAATATGTTCTAAAGGTATAATTTGACACTTGAACCAATGAAAAATTGTATAATTTCCTCAAAAATATTTTTTTTTTATTTTTATTTTTGATACATATATCCTACCTTGTGTCAAATTACATGTGATTTGGATAGTTTATGTGTTTAGTTCTTATTTTTGTTTTTAACTTGGAAGGTCCATATGGTTTAGTTTTGGTGCGTTTTTGGTCATATCATACCCAAAAAAACCTATTCTATCTTATTATTATTATTATTATTATTATTATTATTATTATTATTATTATTATTATTATTATTATTTAATTCTATATTTTATGTTATTATTAAGTACAGAAAAATATTAATATGTTATTTAACTCCGACACCTAATGTTATTCTCTCTCTCATTTCCATCTCTACCCTCTTTCTTTGTAAAAATGTTGTTTTTTTTTCGCCCTTCTAAAATCACCCACCATTGCAAGTCTTTTTCGAAAAATCCACAAACCACCGGATAGAAAATGAGGGCTGCAGATTTGGTCAAGAAGCCATGGCTACCGTTGGCCTCCTCTTGACCGCAAGGGTGTAGTTAACAAGTTTTGCCGTCGTGTATTGTTATTCTTTCGTAGCAAATAACATCTAAACAAATTCCAAGGTTCACAACAGCATGGCCTCTCTTCTTTTTTTGAACCGGTTGTGTCATATACTTTCCTTGGCGAGAATATGTAAGTTATTAAACACTTTATCCACATGTAATTTACAAAATTAAAGTGTCAATTGACATGACGTTTGGTAGGTCCTAAGTTAGTAGCTCGATTTTGTTTATTTTTAGTACTCTAATTTGATGATATCATTTCTTAGTGATAAGAATCAATAAGGTTTTAATAATTTGTGTGGTTTGGATCTTCCGGTTCATTTAACGGGTTGAAGATCTTGTTGAATAAATGAAGATGATGGCGAGAAAGTTACGTGTTCCAAGTGGCATTTTAGGTTTAATTTCAGATATTATTTTGGTTGTATGTTTTGATTTTGTTTTGTCTCGATTGCCGGAGGCTACTGAAGTGGGTTGACCGTGGTTGGCGGAATTGGCTAACGGTAGTTGTCGGATGCGAGTGATCAGAAACATAAAAACTCAGAAACATAGAAAAAAAACAGATCATAATACCTTCCATGTTTAAAAAGAAGTTAAAGACCAAATGACAAACTATTTCAAACCATAGGGACTATTCATATAACTTTCTCTTTAGAAAATGAATAAAAGGGAACCCAAAGCTGCTATCTGAAGTGCCGAATATACCTATTGGTAAACAAAACAATGGCGGCCATGTCGCCTGGAAACCTGGTTGGATGACGGAACTATTTTCGTCACGCCTCTTTGGAACTCAATGGCATAGAAGACGCGGCTTTCTTCTTATTCAGATCATTTCATAACGATGTGTCTCCAATTGCCACCGGAGACCATACACTGGGGATTCTTCTTGGAGAATCTGACGCTTCGCCATGCGGTTTCCCTTTTGAGTGGGCGGGAATGGAGGCGGCGCCACTGTAGGTGTTCTTGGTCTGGGGATATGCGGATAGTGGTTGATTGATAGGCTGCTTTATGATCGTTGTACGTTAGGTATCAAATCCTAGCCTACTTCTCTCGGAAACGAAAATTGAAGGTATCAAGTTATTACTATTAATTTTCTGGTTCTCTGTGTTTTAAAAAGGAAATCTGAATTGTGATGCCAAATGGGTTAGTCCAACTAACAAGAAAATCGATAAGGATTGAAAATTTCTGATTTGTTAAATTAGATCAATTAGTGCATAATTTCTTTTATGAAAGAATAAATTAGTCACCTTGCAGTTGATAAAACATTCATCTTTAACATGATTCTTGTCATAGTGATTATTATACAATAATGTCCATTGCTATATGAAACCTAGCTGTGATAGTATTGAGTAATAATAGTAAATGATAATGTAAGTCTCATGTATTGTAGATATGTGGCTTCATAATTGCTTTTGGTTTTCTTAACAGGATTGATAAGAAAATAAGCTACCGAAATAAATATATTGAATTGAGATAATTTGGCGCGAAATACTTATATAAAATAAATATAGGAAACATAAGCTCCCGGACTACTTAACTGGTTATGCTCAATCTATTTATTTTGCGCAACATTTGACCGTCTAAAATCTAAATATATTTCTGGTTTTGTATTTAATATTCTTAGTACTTATTTCTTCTCGTTTTATTTGAATTTTATCTTCTTGTTCATCCTTATTATTAACCTCACATTCCTTTTTGCACTGAAAAAAATGTCATTTCAGTTTCTTGGCTGCTTTTATGTTTTTCTTATTGCTTTAATAATTGAAGTTGTGTTTTTCTTTCATAAAGTTTATTTTTTATTGTTCTTGATTGTTATGCTTTTTTTTAAAAAATAACGTACTCTGCATATTTTGGTTTCACTGATGAGTGGAATGTAAAAGAGAAAGTAAGTTATTTTTATTTGAAGTTGTTAAATATGAATCAAGTAATGATCTTTGCATAATATACATCCCTCTCAACCAAATTTTTAACAACTCTAAAAACTCACTAGTCTCTGTCACCTTTAACGACAGATTGCACATTGACACTCAAAAAGTTCTCCAGATCTATGCTGGCGTGGCGCATAGAATAAACAGATGATAAGAAGTTCAAATCTTCCGCATGTCTACAGTAACACACTCGTGGACATTGCCGTTCCAGTTGATAAAATTCTTCGTGAACATCAACAATCATTTTCAATAATAACTCTCATGTTGAAGATAGGGATGACCCTTTAATATATTGGTCACCGATTACATTTTCATACACTATCTCATCACCAATGTCGTGATCTATCTCGGTCAGCTCGGTCACAACATTGTCATGGTCCTCAAGGTCTGCTCGACATAGAATAGTTTGACCATATTGAAGATGTAATTCTGAGCAACTGGACATTGTGATTTTGAAAAGGGGTCCACCTTGACCGTTATTCGACACCTCACATGTAAAAAGTGAGCCGGTAAGCTTTTCATGCCAACAAGACTTATATTTTTCCGTGCCAACAAGACTTATAATTGATGGTAAACAAACATCTTCCAAAATGAACATAATTGACAAAAACCTAATGTGACAGCAGAAAAATGAACATACCTCAATCTTATGTGTAATCAATCTGATATCTAAATGAATCTGGCCCTAAAACAATTGTAACAAAACCATTCATTTGAAGTGCAATCAAAACGATAATTGGGGAATTGATTTATTTCTTTAAATATGCAACTACTAATTCAAATTTTCAATCTAACAAAAGAAGATTATTTGGGATTTCACATTACTAATGAAGCAATTTTGAAATCATAACAGGTAGTTGTTTTTGGTAAATGGATATGCATAGAAGGCACAATCATATCAAAGATTTGGCTACTTGCAATGGCAATTGAAGGTATCAAGTTATTATTATCAATATTATTATTATTTCTCTGGTTCTCTTTGTTTTGGTAAGAAAATCTAAATTGTAGAAGATTTTTGTATCGAAGTTGAAATCTAAATTCTGTTTTTATATAAAGTGTACATTGTGAAACATAAGCCTCCGTAATAATTGAACTTTGTTATTAGTTATAGTTATGGTCAATCTATTTAATTTGCGTAACTAGGAACAATGTATATATTTCTTCTTCGTAGTTTTATATTCTTATAACTTATTTCTTGTCATGTTTGTTTGATTATCCTTCCGGTCATTTCAATATATTGGTTGAATTTCTTTCTATCTTATTGCTTTAATAATTAAAGGTTTGTTTTTTTTTTTTCTTGTTCTTGGTTTTATGTTTGTTTTCTATAACATTCCTTTGCATAATGAGGTGGAATATAATGAAGAAAATAACATATTTTTATTGCTATAGGCTTCTCTTGATAGGAATGGGGAAAAATGTAATGAAGTAACGGTATGATCCATTACCATTCCATTCGTGGGTTTGCTTTATTTATCCAATTTGGAATGAAATATACTAAATCTTTTAAATAATTATTTTACCATTTAAATTCATTTTCTCCATCATATGTTTGGTGTTATTTCTTCTTAAAAAGTCAGCATTATATTGTTGGTTGGTGCGTTTTGGCATGAAGGGATGAAATGTTGGAATGATTCCCATTTTTTCATATCTATATCCATTTTCTTTATAATTATTAACAATATTTTTGTTTGTAACACTAAAATAATATGTGACCAAACAACGCCTTTCTCATGCCATGAGATTGATTCCAACACACAAAACAAGATTTCATAGTTCAAATCCTACAAAAAGGAAGAAAGAAACATAAATTCGGGCTTCTCTATCAAGATCAATAGACACACAGTGAGAGAAATCAGGGTTAGATTACAATGATCTTTCTAAGGCCATGTTTGGCAAAAATAATCTGGCTTATAGTAATTTAGCGTTTGGTAAAACCATAAAAGTAGTTATCATAGTTTATAAAGTAGCTTATAAGCTAGCTTATTGATAAATTAGCTTCAAATAGCTTATTGATAAAACATAGTTTTTCAACTAGTTTGCCAAACAGCGCCTAAGTGTTACTAAGTCGAATATCTATATAGCATTCCAAGTTAAGGGTACTTTGGTAATTGTTACTAAGTCGATAATCTATATAGCAAAGAGTTGAATAGATTATGTCTTTTGCCGCTTGCCATATCAATTAAATTGGTAAAAAGACCGAGTATTGTGAATTTACCATATTACCCTCTTTGTAAGATTTCATTGATTTAACCTGATCTGTGTAGGTCTATAAAATGCATCTATTTAATAGGAGGATTTCAATTTAAAGTCTGAAACCCTAAGAGCCCTAAAAGCCCTAAATCTGAGAGATAGGCAACAAATCCTAATAGAGGAGGTCGAAGGTTAGAAGGTGAATGTCCTCATTTTATATCTTTTCTATTGATTTATCTATCGATCGCTTATTTTCTACTTATTGATGAATGTTTTTTCATGAAGCCTTAAAAACTAGGTATTCTAGTTTTAAGTCATTTGCATTCCTTTACAATCATAAATCTAGTCAATTCAAGATACTCTCTATTTTTGAATTGATGGTGAAATCAAGAAGCGATTCACCTTTATTAAATCTAGGGATTAAGTGGGTTTGTTGGCATGACATTTTTTACTTCAAGTTGTTACAATTTCCAAATGATTTAATTAGTAATGTGAGATCCCAAATAATCTTCTCTTTTAGATCGACAAATCGAATCAATAGTTGCCAATTTGCAGAAATATATCATTTCCCTAAATTTGAATTTGAATGTAATTCAATTGATTGACTTGTTTCACTTGTCGTAGGTTCCGCTTCATTTAGATATCAGATTGATGGCACACGAGATCAATGTAAGTCAGATTGTTTACTATTGACCATCGTTTTTAGTTCATCTCTTTTTTGTCGATTATTTACATTTTGGATAATGTTTATGGTTTACATTTAGGTTCAACTTCCGGTCCAATATGAAGACTTTTATATACTCTCATTTGGAAAAATCATTGCAAGCCCATTATACTACGGTGCCAATTATATTTGGCCAATTGGGTATAAATCCTGTTGGCATGAAAAGCTTACAGGCTCACTTTTTACATGTGAGGTGTCGAATAACGGTCAAGGTGGACCCCTTTTCAAAATCACAAGGTCGAGTTGCTCAGAATTACCTCTTCAATATGGTCAAACTATCCTATGTCGAGCAGACCTTGAGGAGCATGACAATGTTGTGACCGAGCTGACCGAGATAGATCACGACATTGGTGATGAGAAGGTGTATGAAGATGTAATCGGTGACCAATATTTTGAAGGGTCATCATTATCTTCAACATGGGAGTTGATACTGAAAATGATTGTTGATGTTCACGAAGAAATTATCAACCGGAACGGTGGCCTACAGTGTTACTGTAGGCATGCGGAAGATTTAAGCTTCTTGTCATCTGTTCATTTCACGCAGGAGGTTAGCATAGATCTGGAGAACTTTTTACATTCGCAACAATGTGTCAGTGTGCCGACTGTCATTCATGGTGACAAGGAGACTCGTGAGTTTTCAAAATTATTGATAAATTGGCTGAGAGGGTATCGATTTGGATTAGACATTGAGTTTGTTCAAGAATTTATAGAACAACTCCCTGGAGTAGAAGCCTGTTCAGGATATATATTATGCAAAGATCGTTTACGTGATTCATCTTCAACAATTTCAAATAAAAAAATTAAAATAAAGGACGTGGAGCCTTTTCCTGTTGGGAGTCTCATTTCCTCAAGGCTGTCTTCTAATGCAACAGGTGACCTTCTTCAGGTATGTATTATTCGTACAAGGGTATTCTTGTCTTTTCATAACATGCTCTGATCTTTCTTCTTTTCTAAACAGGTATATGAGTTCTTATGCCGTTTTAAAGAAGTTCTCGAAGTGGAAGAAGATTGTTTATCCTATGAAGATCTTGAAAATGAGCTTTATCTTACCCCATGGCCTGTTACATATGGATACGGGGCAGGGGCATTTCTGGAAACAGTAGAAATGAATTGTGTTAAAAATAAGGTTGACAAGTTGACTACTGTCCACATGGCAATGCTACCTATGCTAGTGAGTAAGCTCCTGACTAAGGCCTTTAAAGTAACCGGTGATGCTAACGATACAGAGAAGGACAAGGATAAAAAAGTAAATTTAGAAATGTTTCCGATTAATCCGCTGACGTGGCCAGAAGTGGCTAGAAGATATATCTTGGCTTGCTTGTTTATGGGATCTAAGAACACTGCTGTTGGTAATAAGACGAAGCTCATTCGCTGTCTGCAAGGTGATGATGCTATTTTCTCTGGATCGCCAGCTGGCGTTGCTGGCTCTGATGTGGACGCACAGGTGAATTTATTACTTATATAAATCAATAACTGTTTTGATTCCGATTATTATTATTATTTTCGGCAATATTGGTTCTCATTTAAGGTTTTTGTAACATTTTTTGTTCCTGTTTCAAGTAAAATAACTGTTTTTGATCTCCAAGTATAAGGTAATTTCTGCAGTTTTGGTTCCAAAAATATATTCCGTTTTACTTATAATAGGTACCAAAAATGTTACAAAAACCTCAAATAAGAATCAAAAATAAATCGGCTTTACTCTGGGACCAAAAATGTAAATTTCACACCAAGTCTAATGTCTGATTATTGTTTTTGCCTTTTTTTTTTTTTTTGCAGTTGCTTGGAAGAGCTGTAGAGAAAGTGTTTGGCAAACGGAAAAGAGAAAGGAGTATTTTACCTTCAGGGACTAAAGTTGACAATTTGGAAAACTACAGGTTGGAAACAGATTTTAGTATTCCAGAGTGGGCGAAAGTGCTTGATCCAGTAAGAAAGCTGCCTACAAATGTGGGGTCCCGAATTCGGAACTGTGTGCGTGAATCTTTAAAGAAAAACCCACCCGAATGGGCAAAGAAGCTTCTAGAAGCTTCCATTTCAAAAGACGTGTACAAGGGCAATGCATCTGGGCCCACTAAGAGAGCCGTAATCGATGTTTTAAAAAGAGTATCCGATGGCCCGCAAACAGCATCGCCACCTGGCATGGGAATTGAAGACATCAAAACCTCCAAGATGTTGTCAAATACAGTGATGAAAAAGTGTCGTGTGGTATTACGCCAGGTGGCAGCAGCTTATGATAAGAAGAAAAAGATTCTTGTTGATAAAAAGGAAAAACATCTTTTTGATCTTGTTGGAAGGGACTTAAATTGTAATGATAATTATTTAAAAGTTGCTTTTGGATCTGTGTCGATGCGTCCTATTGATTTAAGAACCATTGATTTGAGATTGTTTCATGGGGCATATGGTGCTTCACATGAAGCATATCTTGAGGATGTTAAGGAGGTTAGATATTTTCTTTAACCTTTTTTTTTTGTTTGTTTCGTTTTTAAGGTTTTATTGTTTTGTGGATTCATTTTTTAATGTTTTTTGATTTTCAGGTGTGGATTAACTTACGCCGGAAATTTAAATTGGTGGATAAAATGTCACGTACTTTTAAATCGCGATATGAAAAGGAGGTTTGTTTCTTAATGTACTTTTCATGTATCTGTTATTGTTATTATTATTATAGTACAATGTTGTGCTTTCAGATCCTTCCTCACAGTCCAAATGATATCACCAAACTTTTTTTTGCCATGTCAGCACTATATTACACATTTATGGACGAGGGCGTGGCATAGAAACCTGTTAACTTATGTATACAACGTTGTAATAAGGCTAAAAAAACATAACATAAGATTTCTTAAGGTGATTTTATTAATGCAGGTAGGGACTCTGTTTAGGAGATTTTATGAAGATAGCATGAACAGAAAACCTATTGAGGAAATAGAGAAGGAGCTTGAAGAGATTCTAACTTCAACTGAAATACCCGAAGCACCCTGGGAAACAAGAATCTGCAATGTATGTGGGATTAATAAAGATGATGGAAAAGTACTTATTTGTGATAGGTGTGAAGCATACTATCACACATACTGTTTGACTCCCCCTCTTTCTGAAATCCCAAAAGGCAACTGGTTTTGTCCCATTTGTGTGCCACCTCAGCAGGAAAACGAAGCAGAAGATCTTGAAAATATTTTACAATTTGTTGATAAAAATTGTGAAGAAACAATTAAGCTTTTGGATATAGCCACTGCCTTGAAGGAAAATGAGTATTGGGAATTAGATGCAGATAAGGTGAGTTTTTTTCTTTCTCTTTCTTTAGATTAATCCTGTCAGGATAAATGATTTATAAAAAAGATTGTAGGTGTGTTTCTTTTTGACTTAATACAAATAGAAATTCTTAATATGTTAAGTGAAAGGTGGGTTGCCTTTTCCATTCATTTAGACCTTTCTATTTACCTTATTACCCTTTACCTAAATCCTACCAATCTGTAATTTCTTGCCAGCCATATTACTTTTAAAGTTTTGTCATTTAGAAGTTTGTGCAGTTTTCAGATAAACAATAATTTGTTGATCATCATCACTTTTTTGACAAAAGGGTAAGATGGTCATTCACTCATACGTTTTTCTTTATGCAGAAAACCTTGTTGCTCAAGTTTCTATGCGATGAGCTATTGAAAACCAGTCTTATCCGCACGAATGTGAAAGAGCCGGTTGTGAATATTGAAGAGCCAGATGTTAATCATGAAGAGCTCTCTTTACGCAAGGAAATTTTAGGCATTGATTCTGAGAACAGATTCTATTGGGGATTCCAAAACACAAACACAAGCACACATCACGGAATCATCGTCAACGAGACCGGAATGTGTGATTCCGATTCCGGTACATGGCGTTTATTCCAATCCGACGAACAAATCAAGAGTCTCATCAACTACCTTAAACGAAACGATCTGAACAGAAGAGAATTGAGAAAGTCGGTCTCAAAGTGGCAAAAGTCAATCACAAAACATGGTCAACAAACGGGAGCAAATTCTATCAAGGACGAAACGGTCTTTTCGTATAACAACGGACTTGCTACAAAGGCAAGTGAGTTGCTGGAGGCGAAATACAATACAGATCCAGATTCAGTGAAGAAACCAAGAAGAAAGAACATGGCAAAATGGCATAGGTGTGATTGTTTGGAACCCGTTTTGCCATGTAGATACCACTGTGTTAAATGCCATGAAACCTTTTTCACAAATGTTGAATTTGAACAACATAAGAAGAACAAGTGTGATTGTGGTTTGGATTTGGGTTTGGTGAATCGACCGGGACCCGGTCGACTCAGCCTTGGTTGTGATACATTAAGATTGTTGAAGATGAATCTGTTGGACATGGAAGCTGCACTTCCCGATGGAGCAAAAAGAGGGTCTAGGGCAAGTTCTGAATTGAGGTCTGAATGGTGTGCATTTGTTAAATCAGCTAATAGCGTATATGAGGTAAAATGACTCACACATACATGTTTATATATATACACATACACATACACAACACATGTATTATGTGTGAAGTTGTGTGGTGTTGATAAAAAGCATAATTGCTATATAACTTGAACATCCACCAGATGTTCCTTTTAAAATCCTATCTTATGATGTTTTTCATATTTTCCACATTATCCAGATGTTCACTTCATTTACATTCTAATTTTGTATAATCCTCATGTCCGCTAGTTAGTTTTAGTTCTCTTTGAATAAAGTAAAAGTGAGAATTCTCATCATTTTTGTGAAAATAAGTTAAGCATGAGTTGTATTTTATTGAATGAATTCCAAAGTAAAAATACTAGTTATTTATTATTATTATTATTTTCTTAATTTTTAATTTTTATGTTTTTGGATTGCAGATGGTTGAAGCAACTATGGTATTGGAAACCATGATCAAGACAGATTATATCAACAACACATGGTGGTGGTACTGGTCATCAATGGCGGCTGCTGCCAAGACATCCACCATCTCCGCCCTTGCTCTTCGTATCTACACACTCGATGCCGCCATTGACTACCAGAAAACCAACACCGCCACCTCTTCCAGCCAAAAACTATCAAAGAAACGGAAACACCCCGATGACAAACCCAATGAACAAAGAAAGAAACCAAAGAAACCACTAGATAAACAAGAAATCAAGGAGCAAATCCAAAATATCACTCCATAATCCGAATGTTTATCCCGTGTTTTAGTTTTTGTTTGGAGTTTATATGTGTGTTTTATGAAAGATCGTGTTTGCAAAAGTTTTAGCTTATCGGAGTTACAAGTTTTCAAGGTTATTTTGAGGACAGGGTATTCATGTCTTTGTACCTGGTTCCAACTTAATTATCATAAAAGTAAATTTGCAAATTAAAACAACAATGCAGAAGCCATTTTTCATTAATGATCAGAAAATTAATTTTTTAAGTTAAAACAATCATTCAAAATCCATTTTACAAAGATAATGATTATTATATACTTATATTAATTCACAGGGTATTCATGTCTTTGTACCTGGTTCCAACTTAATTATCATAAAAGTAAATTTGCAAATTAAAACAACAATGCAGAAGCCATTTTTCATTAATGATCAGAAAATTAATTTTTTAAGTTAAAACAATCATTCAAAATCCATTTTACAAAGATAATGATTATTATATACTTATATTAATTCACATGAGGTTTGGGGAATAGTATATAGTTTCATTGGATGTTACTTGACACATAATTTTTGAAGTTTGACATTTTACCTCCGTGTGTGTATATATATATATATATATATATATATATATATATATATATATATATATATATATATATATATATATATATATATATATATATATATATATATATATATATCATTTGAGACCATGTTAATTTTGTGAGACCATGAGATGCAAACTAAAAATAATTTTAAAATGCAAATTAAAAGTAAAAATCTGAAAATTCTTTTTTTAATTATTATTTTCATCATTTTCTTTATCTAAAAAAAATTAAAATAAATAAATACCAAATAAATAAAATTTATCGTTTTTTTTAATATGTGAAATATTCTATCAAAATACTACACTGTAAATTTTCGAATATGTAAAATATTATAATATTTTAGATTTGTCAAATATGTAAAAATAATCTAATATTCTATTAAAATATTCTAATATTCAACTATAATATGTAGAAAAACGATAATTTTTATTTTATTTTTATTTTATTATGTTTTTGTAAAATGTAAATGATGAAAATAATATTAAATTTTTTTTTTTTTGAAAATTTTTAATTATTTTGCATTTAAAAAATATTTTTTATATCTACAAAATGAGTGGGTAAGATTGTATGTCATAGTCTCACAAAATTAGGTCGCCTCACATTAACGTAACCAATATATATATATATATATATATATATATATATATATATATATATATATATATATATATATATATATATATATATATATATCCCCGTCCTAATAAGTATAATTCGCATTTGTTTTTGAAATCCGTAATTTCCGCCCTTAAATATCGCCAATTTCCTTAGGGTTTTTGATATTAATATGAATCCCTAAAATTTGGTCATTTCAATTATGTAATATTTGATTCTTAATGTAAGATAAAATCCCATCTACTTCGCTTAAATCGTCATTTTTAACAAAGCTAGGGTCTTATTATGGTTTCCTTCCTTGCATATGAGGTTGAATAGACGAAATTGAGCATCTAAAAGCTCTCATTGAACCGGGATTTTTGTTTGTTTGAAAAGTTTTTCAAACAAAGGAAATGGGAGGATATCTTATTCTTTAGTTGCAGGATTTCGGGTTTTTCAATTGATGTGGAGTTCTTGTAAACTCTAACTACAAATTTTGCCATATAGCTCCAGGTAATATGGTAATATTTTCTGAAGTACTTTAATCGAATATTGAGATGAATTCAATGTTCTTCCTATTTACTCCTAATCGATCGTTGATGGAAGGAAGAGAAATGTTTCAAAGTTTTTTTTCATATCATTTTCAACCAAGAACTTTCTAGGTGTTTGATATGAGTTTAATTTTTGTCCTCTGAAAATCACTATGGTAATGGCGAAAGCATAGTCACATGGAACATGGTTCGCTCCGGGAACGGGTTCGCGGTTTGCAATTCGCTAGGTCCCCAAAATCCGGTACGGAGGGGGGGGGGTAGGTTCATTTCGGTTCGATTGGGTACGATGTACCATATAAAAAATCATTAAATCCAAGACTCTAAATTCAAACCAATAGCTTGCTCGAAGTTATTGTGAACAAGCCCCTCATACTCCCCGGGATTATTCTGGGGAGGAAGGTTGTAGTAATCATGGCTCTGGAGACTCCGTATGCGAGCATAAATCTCTTCGGCCTACGAATGTGGTTTCGATCCTTTCGGTGATGCCAGAAGTCGTTTTGTAACCATTTTTCCGATTACATAAACCTTTTTTTTTTAATAGCGAGACGCTCTCAAAATATTTTGATATTAATAATAAAATATTTAATATTCAATAAAAATTCTTTACTACGTAACCCATTAGAAAAAAACTTCAAAAAGTTCAAAATAATTGAGTCACATAACCCTTTAAAATCCCTCTCTCCTCTATCTTTTACCATTCCCGTTGTCAACAACCTCTTCAACTAACTTTTCCCACTGCATATGCTCCAATCTTGTACTCGAACCTTCCAAGTTTGTGTTATCAGGATCAATGTCCCATTTTTTTGAGGGCATGATTTGTACTCTTCAGAGAAACGAGATTGAAGCCGAATATTTGTGTAACGACTCAAATTTTCAAAGAAAATTTCATTTTCAAATAGTCAAAACATTTCCATTAAATCACAAAATCTCAAGAACAATTGTTTTCAAATTCATAACAGCTACAATTTTATTTCCAATATCAGAGTGTCTCATAAAAACGCTCGGAAGAGTGCATGCCGCACTATCAGACCTTGCCCTTGCACTTAGGTTTAGAAGTACCAGAAATAGATTAACAAACTGTAAGTTAATGCTTAGTGAGTTCCCTAGAGCATACCCCACATAATCCACATAATCACATAATTATATTCGCTACAAAAGCTATATGAACCACGTAAGCCACACATATAAACATATAGGGATGTCGTTGACGCCATCCAAGTTTTTACACCAAGTGCCACAGGAAACCCCCGCGTGGTCTTTTACTAGCTGCCACTGGAACCCCTAAGTGGTCTTGGCTCATTATCATGGGAACCTCCGCATGGTCTTCCTTAAGCATATAAATATCATATAGACTAAACATGTAAACAAACTAGGAAGTCATGGAAACCCTCCAAGGACTTATACTAAATGCCATAGGAACCTCCTCATGGTCTTAGCATATTACCATGGGAACCGCCATGAATTTCCATACGAGCATACCACATATAAAACTAGCATACTCCCTAGCACATAACCAATTATCATATCACATAATACAACTTCAGCTAGTGTACCACTTATCACAAATGGGCCGGCCTTGGTGCCTTCGACCTATTGGTATGGTGAGGAGACTCACCTCTCAAGAATGCTGAACTGATAAAATAGGATCAGATGAGTCCCAATGCGCAGTTCCAACTCAACTGCCTATAACCATTATGTGATCAACTTGTCAAAATCCCAAAATACCATAAACAGCCTTAAAGTCAAACTTGGTCAACCTTAAGTCCAAGTCAACAGTCCATGTTGACCCCAGCTCGTCGAGTGCATCCAACAACTCGCCGAGTTGCCTAAGTAATTCGTCAACTCGGCGAGTTACCTGAGTAACTCATCGACTTCCTTAATGTCAAGAAGAACGAAAACTCATATAGGCCGAAAACTCTAATCTTTCACCGAAATCACTCAAAATCTTGAAAACGGGTAAACCTTACCCGACTCGTCGAGTTGGCTAAGGGACTCGAGTCCCTTCGGTCCTTTTTGTGTTTAGACATTTTTAAGCTACCCCAAAGCTCCAAATTACAGATCTAGCCTCCTAGGGCATTGTTTCCACGTAATGTTGCAAACTTTACGTGCATGCAAGCTCTTAAATGCCAAAACCAAGCTAAGGGAGGGGTTTAAGCCAAAGAGAAGGACCAAAGGTTCGACTGGGTACGATGTACCATTGATGTACCACATAAAAAAAATCATTAAGTCCAACACTCTAAATTCAAACAAAATATTTTGATATTAATAATAAAATATTTAATATCAATAAAAATTCTTTAGTACGTAACCTATTAGACAAAAAACTTCAAAAAGTTCAAATTAATTGAGTCACATAACCATTTAAAATTACTCTTTCCTCTGTCTTTTTCCATTCCCGTTGTCAACAACATGTTCAACTAAATTTTCCCACTGCATATGTTCCAATCTTGTACTTGAACCTTCCAAGTTTGTGTTATCAGGATCAATGTCCCACTTTTTATGAGGGCCTGATTGTCCTCTTTAGAGAAACGAGATTGCAGCCGAATATTTGAATGAATATATACCAATTTATTCGTCGTCTTACAGTTGAGACAGTTTCTCTTCACATTGTGAATATATGAATAAGTACTCCAAATTTGCTCTGCTGAAGAGCTACTTATAGGTTGTGACAGTACCTTTTTAGCAACATCTGCCAGTTCTGGGGTTTTTGAACCACAACTTGTCCACCAGTCGATTGGTTCCATTGTCACTGCCTCTATTTGTGTTGCTACCATGGAATAAAGTCCTTTCTTTATATGAAAACTTGCAAACTGTTCTCGCAAAACACGTTCTTCGTCTTCATTTTTAGTGATTCTTTCAAAGGCTTTCATCACACCTAGTATAACTTCTTAGTTAAGATTTGGAGCTTTTTGTGGTATTCCACTTGGGGCTAACTGTTGCAGATAATGTTTATCATAAAATCGTGGATTCAATGCAAATCCTACACAATGTAAAGGAATGGTCATTTTCTCCATCTTGTTAAAACAATACTCTTAACCTTAGAGTAATAAGAAGCATATAGGTTAACTTACATCACATCTTTAATATCTCCTAGCATATTGTACATTTTCTCTTATATTTCTCCTATTTTAGGACCATCACCATGACAAAACTTTATCATTAAAAAATTTGGTTTTTTTATTGCAACAATATTATCAGTAACTTCCCAGAATTCATCATTTCTTATGGTTTCAACAACACTAAGTCCGACTCTTCTGGTGTTCTCGTCACCTTGTTTAACCCAATCCCTCCACGAGTTAAGTAAGATTGTAGTAGCTGAGCCTCCCGACACTCCACTAATCTTTTTAACAAAACAAAGTGTGAAGAAAATCTAGTCTTCCCCACTTTTAACAACTCAAAATTAGAGTTTTCCCTAAACATAGTCAAGACTTGAGAGTGCTTGCGAAAATATTAGACAATTCTTTTTCCTTTCTTGTATGTATCCATCAACCAGTAAAATTTTTGTTCAAGGTCTTTAAAAATTAAGCTCAGGGTGTGAACAGAACATGGAGAGCAGAAGATATGTTTATTTACCTTTTTAATTTCTCTTCTGGTGGCTTTACAATTTGAGGCGTCGTCGGTGACAAGTTGAAAAACATTTCTTGATCCAACTACATCAATAGCCCCTTGCAAAAATTTGCAATCGTAACTCCTGTTTTTTCGACCTCATAAAAGTCATTAGAATACATAAACATCACCCCCTATTGTTTACAACAAGCACATTGATGAGCGGTTCATGCTTGACATTAGACTAGCCATCAGAGACAATAGACACCCCTTGCGAATACCATGTGTCCTTGAACGGTGTGAGTTCATTTTCAACGTATCGTACACATTCATCAAGTAAAGTTGTTTTAGCTTACTCACTTGAAGGAGGTTTGTAACCATTTGGTTCCGTATTAATTGCATTCACCATCTCACAAAGATGTGGATTCCTTAAAACATAAGCCCCTCATGATTTTCAAAATCAACAAGATTTCTCTCCAATACGCCAAAAGATATTTCGATTGGTTTCTTGGAGGATGAAGATGAAGAATTCATTTTTTACTAATCATAAAACTTTTTAATGATTTTGACATTCCGACCTTTTCAGCCTCCTGCACCTTCTGTTACATTCTTAGATACTTCTCTCGATCATTCAATATAGCGGGGCATCTTCTGATATCATCCCTCTTTCCAAGCACAAGACCAAAAAACTAGGTGTGAATTCGAGTGTAAGAGCTTGTAGACTTTATATTGCAATGTTTACACACCATTTTTTTGCACAACCTGGGTTTTTGCTATCAGCCAATCCAGTAATGCGGACTTCATCAAACAATGGCTTTTGGTTGCAGATTGAGATTCAATATGAATTTCACTTTTCCACTCTGTTTTATCCATCCATATGTTGTTTTGTTCCTCATCAATATCAGTGAAGTCTTCATCCTCATCATGGTGTTGAACTTGAATGTCATCCTTGCTACCATGGCCGAGCTTATGCTTCAATCTGTAAAGGTAAGGCTTAGGGCCCCAAATTGTAAGATGGTCCATTTATCTTCAAGTGCAGCTTTGCAATCCATCTATTCACGGTCCATCTCCCTATTCCCCTGAAAAAATCATGCTTGCGATTTTAAAGACTACAATCACGCCTGCAAGGTTGTGCCGACGTCAACATTCAACGATTAAACTTTTGTTCTTTTCTCCATTCTCGGACTTGATTCAGGCCTTCTTCTCCAATCGATTTGGGACCCAATAGGCCATGTAAAAGCTCAAAGTTAACAACTTTATGGATTAAAGCATGTTTTCGAACTAGATCTGAGCATTAGATGTTTTGGCTTGAAGGATTAAGACCTTTTTCTAAGTAGATTGTGGGGAAGGGGAGTACGCAAGGCATACCTCCTAGTAGACGACCGGTAATGAGTCTAGTGGGTGTATGCTGAGCGTACCAATTGAGTACGCGTAAACTACTCAATCTGTTGGGTTTTCTAGATTCATAGAGTTTTTTTTTTGTTTTTTTTTTATTTTTACATTGGACCTTTGAACAAAAGTTTGCCCAGGGTTGACCATTGGATATTTTAGGCCTTTTTGAATATTGGGCCTTCTTGGGATTAGACCCATGATTGGTTTGGGCCCAATTTGGATATTTGGGACTCATTGGGCCTTGTGGTGCCATTTAATTAAGGGATTTATGCTTATGATGCTAGTGGATTGGTCTTTGGATTTTGGCAAAGTAAGGAAAAGGGTAAAATGGACTTTTACCCTAAAAGTTTGTTTATTGGACTAGAATTTTCGTTTGGATCGGGAGTCAATTATTTATGGAATATTATTTCGATAATGTCAGTGTGACATTTTCAGTAGTAGCGGTTCAAGTATTCGGTTATCTTGGTTTGAGGAGAGTCTCCTTACTATACTATGGGTCGAAGGCACTAATGCGGGCCCATTGGCTTATGTTATCAGAAGACTAGGGGGCAGACTTTAGCATTAATGAATTTGGGATTGTACTCTGATAATGATTTTATTATGTTATACTTCTAAGTGTTCGAGTAAAAGAAAATTGGTGTTTTGAGTATATTAAAAATGAATTTTTTACCATGAGGTTTTCGGGACATTACAACTCGTGGGCCGAAGGCACTAATGCCGACCCACTAGGAAGTGTTATGGTAATGGTCTTAGGTACTCTTGCATGTCTTGTATTTTTTTGTATGTATACCGGGCTGGGCCCGATGGTTGCAGGGGCAAGGCCCATTATAAGTGTGTTATGTGGTATTTTGGGGAACTCAGTAAGCTTTGTGCTTATAGTTTTATAGTTATGGTTTCAGGTACTTCTAGTTCAAAAGGGAAGAGCCCGACTTGATCACAGCGCATCCACTCATGTTTTCATAACTTTATGATTTTGGGATTGTACTCTAATAACTATTTTCATCTAACAAAGATTTGGATTCCTTAAAACATTAAAAAAAAATCCATTAGCACATAAGCCCCTCATGATTTTCAAAATCAACAAGATTTCTCTCCATTATGCTAAAAGATATTTCGGTTGGTTTCTTGGAGGATGAAGATGAAGAATTCAGTTTTTTACTAATCACAAAACTTTTTAATGATTTTGACATTCTGACCTTTTCAACCTCCTTCACCTTCTGTTACAATCTTAGATACTTCTCTCGATCATTCAATATAGCGGGCCATCTTCTAATATCATCCCTTTTTCCAGGCACAATACCAAAAAAATGGGTGTGAATTCCAGCGTAAGAGCTTGTAGACTTTATATTGCAATGTTTACACACCATTTTTTGCACAACCTGGGTTTTTGCTATTAGCCAATCCAGTAATGCGGACGTCATCAAACAATGTCTTTTGGTTGCAGATTCAAATTCAATCTGAATTTCACTTTGCCACTCTGTTTTATCCATCCCTATGTTGTTTTGTTCCTCATCAAGATCAATGAAGTCTTCATCCTCATCATGGTGTTGAACTTGAATGTCATCCTTGCTACCATGGCCGAGCTTATGCTTCAATCTGTAAAGGTAAGGCTTAGGGCCCCAAATTGTAAGATGCTCCATTTAAATCCAAGTGCAACTCTGCTATCCATCTATTCACGGTCCATCTCCCTATTCCCCTAAAAAATCATGCTTGCGATTTTAAAGACTACAATCACGCCTGCAAGGTTGTGCCGACGTCAACATTCAACGATTAAACTTTTGTTCTTTTCTCCATTCTTGGACTTGATTCAGGCCTTCTTCTCCAATCGATTTGGGACCCATTAGGCCATGTAAAAGCTCAAAGTTAACAACTTTATGGATTAAAGCATGTTTTCGAACTAGATCTAAGCATTAGATGTTTTGGCCTAAAGGATTAAGATCTTTTTCTAAGTAGATTGTGGGCAAGGGGAGTACGCAAGGCATACCTCCTAGTAGACGACCGTTAATGAGTCTAGTGGGTGTATGCTGAGCGTACCAATTGAGTACGTGAACTGTTGCGTTTTCTAGATTCATTGAGTTTTTTGACATTGGACCTTTGACCAAAAGTTTGACCAGAGTTGACCATTGGATATTTTAGGCCTTTTAGGATATTGGGCCTTCTCGGGTTAGCCCCGTGATGGGTTTGAGCACAATTTGGATATTTGGGACTCATTGGGCCGTGTGGTGCCATTTAAGGGGTTTATGCTTATGATGCTAGTGGATTGGTCTTTGAATTTTGGCAAAGTAAGGAAAAGGGTAAAATGGACTTTTACCCTGAAAGTTTGTTTATTGGACTAGAATTCTCGTTTGGATTGGGAGTCACTTATTTATGGAATATTATTTCGATGATGTTAGTGTGACATTTTCAGTAGTAACGATTCAAGTGTTCGGTTATCTTGGTTTGAGGTGAGTCTCCTTATTGTACTTTGGGTCGAAGGCACCAATACGGGCCCATTGGCTTATTTTATCAGAAGACTAGGGGGCAGGCCTTGGCATTAGTGATTTTGGGATTGTACTATGATAACTATTTTATTATGTTATACTTCTAAATGTTCGATTAAAAGAGAATTGGTGTTTTGAGTATATTAAAAATTAATTTTTTACCATGAGGTTTCGGGACATTACAACTCGTGGGCCGAAGGCACTAATGCCGACCCACTAGGATGTGTTATGGTAGTTGTCTTAGTGACTCTATCATGTCTTGTATGTGTTTGTTTGTATTCCGGGTTGGGGCTCGATGATTGTAGGGGCAAGGCCTATTGTATGTATGTTATGTGGTATTTTGGGGAACTCAGTAACCTTTGTGCTTACGGTTTTATGGTTATGGTTTCAGGTACTTCTAGTTCGAAAGGGAAGAGCCCGACTTGATCATAATGCATCCACTCATGTTTTCGCAACTTTATGATTTTGGTATTGTACTCTAATAATATTTTTAATCTGATATACTTTTGATGATGAAAAAGACTAAATGGTGTTTATGGTTGAATTAAAAATGAAAATTTTACCTTACAATTTGTGGGATGTTACAAAAAACATTAACAAAAATTAGGAAACTTATTTAAAAGGCATTATGGTTATTTCAGATGTGGTACAAATTAAAACTGCATCAAAACCGTCTATCTGGACGAAGCGTGCAACTTTTATATGTATGATGAAGGATCAAAGTTAATTTTTGAAAATATGTTCTAAAGGTATAATTTGACACTTGAACCAATGAAAAATTGTATAATTTCCTCAAAAATATTTTTTTTTTATTTTTATTTTTGATACATATATCCTACCTTGTGTCAAATTACATGTGATTTGGATAGTTTATGTGTTTAGTTCTTATTTTTGTTTTTAACTTGGAAGGTCCATATGGTTTAGTTTTGGTGCGTTTTTGGTCATATCATACCCAAAAAAACCTATTCTATCTTATTATTATTATTATTATTATTATTATTATTATTATTATTATTATTATTATTATTATTTAATTCTATATTTTATGTTATTATTAAGTACAGAAAAATATTAATATGTTATTTAACTCCGACACCTAATGTTATTCTCTCTCTCATTTCCATCTCTACCCTCTTTCTTTGTAAAAATGTTGTTTTTTTTTCGCCCTTCTAAAATCACCCACCATTGCAAGTCTTTTTCGAAAAATCCACAAACCACCGGATAGAAAATGAGGGCTGCAGATTTGGTCAAGAAGCCATGGCTACCGTTGGCCTCCTCTTGACCGCAAGGGTGTAGTTAACAAGTTTTGCCGTCGTGTATTGTTATTCTTTCGTAGCAAATAACATCTAAACAAATTCCAAGGTTCACAACAGCATGGCCTCTCTTCTTTTTTTGAACCGGTTGTGTCATATACTTTCCTTGGCGAGAATATGTAAGTTATTAAACACTTTATCCACATGTAATTTACAAAATTAAAGTGTCAATTGACATGACGTTTGGTAGGTCCTAAGTTAGTAGCTCGATTTTGTTTATTTTTAGTACTCTAATTTGATGATATCATTTCTTAGTGATAAGAATCAATAAGGTTTTAATAATTTGTGTGGTTTGGATCTTCCGGTTCATTTAACGGGTTGAAGATCTTGTTGAATAAATGAAGATGATGGCGAGAAAGTTACGTGTTCCAAGTGGCATTTTAGGTTTAATTTCAGATATTATTTTGGTTGTATGTTTTGATTTTGTTTTGTCTCGATTGCCGGAGGCTACTGAAGTGGGTTGACCGTGGTTGGCGGAATTGGCTAACGGTAGTTGTCGGATGCGAGTGATCAGAAACATAAAAACTCAGAAACATAGAAAAAAAACAGATCATAATACCTTCCATGTTTAAAAAGAAGTTAAAGACCAAATGACAAACTATTTCAAACCATAGGGACTATTCATATAACTTTCTCTTTAGAAAATGAATAAAAGGGAACCCAAAGCTGCTATCTGAAGTGCCGAATATACCTATTGGTAAACAAAACAATGGCGGCCATGTCGCCTGGAAACCTGGTTGGATGACGGAACTATTTTCGTCACGCCTCTTTGGAACTCAATGGCATAGAAGACGCGGCTTTCTTCTTATTCAGATCATTTCATAACGATGTGTCTCCAATTGCCACCGGAGACCATACACTGGGGATTCTTCTTGGAGAATCTGACGCTTCGCCATGCGGTTTCCCTTTTGAGTGGGCGGGAATGGAGGCGGCGCCACTGTAGGTGTTCTTGGTCTGGGGATATGCGGATAGTGGTTGATTGATAGGCTGCTTTATGATCGTTGTACGTTAGGTATCAAATCCTAGCCTACTTCTCTCGGAAACGAAAATTGAAGGTATCAAGTTATTACTATTAATTTTCTGGTTCTCTGTGTTTTAAAAAGGAAATCTGAATTGTGATGCCAAATGGGTTAGTCCAACTAACAAGAAAATCGATAAGGATTGAAAATTTCTGATTTGTTAAATTAGATCAATTAGTGCATAATTTCTTTTATGAAAGAATAAATTAGTCACCTTGCAGTTGATAAAACATTCATCTTTAACATGATTCTTGTCATAGTGATTATTATACAATAATGTCCATTGCTATATGAAACCTAGCTGTGATAGTATTGAGTAATAATAGTAAATGATAATGTAAGTCTCATGTATTGTAGATATGTGGCTTCATAATTGCTTTTGGTTTTCTTAACAGGATTGATAAGAAAATAAGCTACCGAAATAAATATATTGAATTGAGATAATTTGGCGCGAAATACTTATATAAAATAAATATAGGAAACATAAGCTCCCGGACTACTTAACTGGTTATGCTCAATCTATTTATTTTGCGCAACATTTGACCGTCTAAAATCTAAATATATTTCTGGTTTTGTATTTAATATTCTTAGTACTTATTTCTTCTCGTTTTATTTGAATTTTATCTTCTTGTTCATCCTTATTATTAACCTCACATTCCTTTTTGCACTGAAAAAAATGTCATTTCAGTTTCTTGGCTGCTTTTATGTTTTTCTTATTGCTTTAATAATTGAAGTTGTGTTTTTCTTTCATAAAGTTTATTTTTTATTGTTCTTGATTGTTATGCTTTTTTTTAAAAAATAACGTACTCTGCATATTTTGGTTTCACTGATGAGTGGAATGTAAAAGAGAAAGTAAGTTATTTTTATTTGAAGTTGTTAAATATGAATCAAGTAATGATCTTTGCATAATATACATCCCTCTCAACCAAATTTTTAACAACTCTAAAAACTCACTAGTCTCTGTCACCTTTAACGACAGATTGCACATTGACACTCAAAAAGTTCTCCAGATCTATGCTGGCGTGGCGCATAGAATAAACAGATGATAAGAAGTTCAAATCTTCCGCATGTCTACAGTAACACACTCGTGGACATTGCCGTTCCAGTTGATAAAATTCTTCGTGAACATCAACAATCATTTTCAATAATAACTCTCATGTTGAAGATAGGGATGACCCTTTAATATATTGGTCACCGATTACATTTTCATACACTATCTCATCACCAATGTCGTGATCTATCTCGGTCAGCTCGGTCACAACATTGTCATGGTCCTCAAGGTCTGCTCGACATAGAATAGTTTGACCATATTGAAGATGTAATTCTGAGCAACTGGACATTGTGATTTTGAAAAGGGGTCCACCTTGACCGTTATTCGACACCTCACATGTAAAAAGTGAGCCGGTAAGCTTTTCATGCCAACAAGACTTATATTTTTCCGTGCCAACAAGACTTATAATTGATGGTAAACAAACATCTTCCAAAATGAACATAATTGACAAAAACCTAATGTGACAGCAGAAAAATGAACATACCTCAATCTTATGTGTAATCAATCTGATATCTAAATGAATCTGGCCCTAAAACAATTGTAACAAAACCATTCATTTGAAGTGCAATCAAAACGATAATTGGGGAATTGATTTATTTCTTTAAATATGCAACTACTAATTCAAATTTTCAATCTAACAAAAGAAGATTATTTGGGATTTCACATTACTAATGAAGCAATTTTGAAATCATAACAGGTAGTTGTTTTTGGTAAATGGATATGCATAGAAGGCACAATCATATCAAAGATTTGGCTACTTGCAATGGCAATTGAAGGTATCAAGTTATTATTATCAATATTATTATTATTTCTCTGGTTCTCTTTGTTTTGGTAAGAAAATCTAAATTGTAGAAGATTTTTGTATCGAAGTTGAAATCTAAATTCTGTTTTTATATAAAGTGTACATTGTGAAACATAAGCCTCCGTAATAATTGAACTTTGTTATTAGTTATAGTTATGGTCAATCTATTTAATTTGCGTAACTAGGAACAATGTATATATTTCTTCTTCGTAGTTTTATATTCTTATAACTTATTTCTTGTCATGTTTGTTTGATTATCCTTCCGGTCATTTCAATATATTGGTTGAATTTTTCTTTCTATCTTATTGCTTTAATAATTAAAGGTTTGTTTTTTTTTCTTGTTCTTGGTTTTATGTTTGTTTTCTATAACATTCCTTTGCATAATGAGGTGGAATATAATGAAGAAAATAACATATTTTTATTGCTATAGGCTTCTCTTGATAGGAATGGGGAAAAATGTAATGAAGTAACGGTATGATCCATTACCATTCCATTCGTGGGTTTGCTTTATTTATCCAATTTGGAATGAAATATACTAAATCTTTTAAATAATTATTTTACCATTTAAATTCATTTTCTCCATCATATGGTTGGTGTTATTTCTTCTTAAAAAGTCAGCATTATATTGTTGGTTGGTGCGTTTTGGCATGAAGGGATGAAATGTTGGAATGATTCCCATTTTTTCATATCTATATCCATTTTCTTTATAATTATTAACAATATTTTTGTTTGTAACACTAAAATAATATGTGACCAAACAACGCCTTTCTCATGCCATGAGATTGATTCCAACACACAAAACAAGATTTCATAGTTCAAATCCTACAAAAAGGAAGAAAGAAACATAAATTCGGGCTTCTCTATCAAGATCAATAGACACACAGTGAGAGAAATCAGGGTTAGATTACAATGATCTTTCTAAGGCCATGTTTGGCAAAAATAATCTGGCTTATAGTAATTTAGCGTTTGGTAAAACCATAAAAGTAGTTATCATAGTTTATAAAGTAGCTTATAAGCTAGCTTATTGATAAATTAGCTTCAAATAGCTTATTGATAAAACATAGTTTTTCAACTAGTTTGCCAAACAGCGCCTAAGTGTTACTAAGTCGAATATCTATATAGCATTCCAAGTTAAGGGTACTTTGGTAATTGTTACTAAGTCGATAATCTATATAGCAAAGAGTTGAATAGATTATGTCTTCCGCCGCTTGCCATATCAATTAAATTGGTAAAAAGACCGAGTATTGTGAATTTACCATATTACCCTCTTTGTAAGATTTCATTGATTTAACCTGATCTGTGTAGGTCTATAAAATGCATCTATTTAATAGGAGGATTTCAATTTAAAGTCTGAAACCCTAAGAGCCCTAAAAGCCCTAAATCTGAGAGATAGGCAACAAATCCTAATAGAGGAGGTCGAAGGTTAGAAGGTGAATGTCCTCATTTTATATCTTTTCTATTGATTTATCTATCGATCGCTTATTTTCTACTTATTGATGAATGTTTTTTCATGAAGCCTTAAAAACTAGGTATTCTAGTTTTAAGTCATTTGCATTCCTTTACAATCATAAATCTAGTCAATTCAAGATACTCTCTATTTTTGAATTGATGGCGAAATCAAGAAGCGATTCACCTTTATTAAATCTAGGGATTAAGTGGGTTTGTTGGCATGACATTTTTTACTTCAAGTTGTTACAATTTCCAAATGATTTAATTAGTAATGTGAGATCCCAAATAATCTTCTCTTTTAGATCGACAAATCGAATCAATAGTTGCCAATTTGCAGAAATATATCATTTCCCTAAATTTGAATTTGAATGTAATTCAATTGATTGACTTGTTTCACTTGTCGTAGGTTCCGCTTCATTTAGATATCAGATTGATGGCACACGAGATCAATGTAAGTCAGATTGTTTACTATTGACCATCGTTTTTAGTTCATCTCTTTTTTGTCGATTATTTACATTTTGGATAATGTTTATGGTTTACATTTAGGTTCAACTTCCGGTCCAATATGAAGACTTTTATATACTCTCATTTGGAAAAATCATTGCAAGCCCATTATACTACGGTGCCAATTATATTTGGCCAATTGGGTATAAATCCTGTTGGCATGAAAAGCTTACCGGCTCACTTTTTACATGTGAGGTGTCGAATAACGGTCAAGGTGGACCCCTTTTCAAAATCACAAGGTCGAGTTGCTCAGAATTACCTCTTCAATATGGTCAAACTATCCTATGTCGAGCAGACCTTGAGGAGCATGACAATGTTGTGACCGAGCTGACCGAGATAGATCACGACATTGGTGATGAGAAGGTGTATGAAGATGTAATCGGTGACCAATATTTTGAAGGGTCATCATTATCTTCAACATGGGAGTTGATACTGAAAATGATTGTTGATGTTCACGAAGAAATTATCAACCGGAACGGTGGCCTACAGTGTTACTGTAGGCATGCGGAAGATTTAAGCTTCTTGTCATCTGTTCATTTCACGCAGGAGGTTAGCATAGATCTGGAGAACTTTTTACATTCGCAACAATGTGTCAGTGTGCCGACTGTCATTCATGGTGACAAGGAGACTCGTGAGTTTTCAAAATTATTGATAAATTGGATGAGAGGGTATCGATTTGGATTAGACATTGAGTTTGTTCAAGAATTTATAGAACAACTCCCTGGAGTAGAAGCCTGTTCAGGATATATATTATGCAAAGATCGTTTACGTGATTCATCTTCAACAATTTCAAATAAAAAAATTAAAATAAAGGACGTGGAGCCTTTTCCTGTTGGGAGTCTCATTTCCTCAAGGCTGTCTTCTAATGCAACAGGTGACCTTCTTCAGGTATGTATTATTCGTACAAGGGTATTCTTGTCTTTTCATAACATGCTCTGATCTTTCTTCTTTTCTAAACAGGTATATGAGTTCTTATGCCGTTTTAAAGAAGTTCTCGAAGTGGAAGAAGATTGTTTATCGTATGAAGATCTTGAAAATGAGCTTTATCTTACCCCATGGCCTGTTACATATGGATACGGGGCAGGGGCATTTCTGGAAACAGTAGAAATGAATTGTGTTAAAAATAAGGTTGACAAGTTGACTACTGTCCACATGGCACTGCTACCTATGCTAGTGAGTAAGCTCCTGACTAAGGCCTTCAAAGTAACCGGTGATGCTAACGATACAGAGAAGGACAAGGATAAAAAAGTAAATTTAGAAATGTTTCCGATTAATCCGCTGACGTGGCCAGAAGTGGCTAGAAGATATATCTTGGCTTGCTTGTTTATGGGATCTAAGAACACTGCTGTTGGTAATAAGACGAAGCTCATTCGCTGTCTGCAAGGTGATGATGCTATTTTCTCTGGATCGCCAGCTGGCGTTGCTGGCTCTGATGTGGACGCACAGGTGAATTTATTATTTATATAAATCAATAACTGTTTTGATTCCGATTATTATTATTATTTTCGGCAATATTGGTTCTCATTTAAGGTTTTTGTAACATTTTTTGTTCCTGTTTCAAGTAAAATAACTGTTTTTGATCTCCAAGTATAAGGTAATTTCTGCAGTTTTGGTTCCAAAAATATATTCCGTTTTACTTATAATAGGTACCAAAAACGTTACAAAAACCTCAAATAAGAATCAAAAATAAATCGGCTTTACTCTGGGACCAAAAATGTAAATTTCACACCAAGTCTAATGTCTGATTATTGTTTTTGCCTTTTTTTTTTTTTGCAGTTGCTTGGAAGAGCTGTAGAGAAAGTGTTTGGCAAACGGAAAAGAGAAAGGAGTATTTTACCTTCAGGGACTAAAGTTGACAATTTGGAAAACTACAGGTTGGAAACAGATTTTAGTATTCCAGAGTGGGCGAAAGTGCTTGATCCAGTAAGAAAGCTGCCTACAAATGTGGGGTCCTGAATTCGGAACTGTGTGCGTGAATCTTTAAAGAAAAACACACCTGAATGGGCAAAGAAGCTTCTAGAAGCTTCCATTTCAAAAGACGTGTACAAGGGCAATGCATCTGGGCCCACTAAGAGAGCTGTAATGGATGTTTTAAACAGAGTATCCGATGGCCCGCAAACAGCATCGCCACCTGGCATGGGAATTGAAGACATCAAAACCTCCAAGATGTTGTCAAATACAGTGATGAAAAAGTGTCGTGTGGTATTACGCCAGGTGGCAGCAGCTTATGATAAGAAGAAAAAGATTCTTGTTGATAAAAAGGAAAAACATCTTTTTGATCTTGTTGGAAGGGACTTAAATTGTAATGATAATTATTTAAAAGTTGCTTTTGGATCTGTGTCGATGCGTCCTATTGATTTAAGAACCATTGATTTGAGATTGTTTCATGGGGCATATGGTGCTTCACATGAAGCATTTCTTGAGGATGTTAAGGAGGTTAGATATTTTCTTTTAACCTTTTTTTTTTTTGTTTCGTTTTTAAGGTTTTATTGTTTGTGGATTCATTTTTTAATGTTTTTTGATTTTCAGGTGTGGATTAACTTACGCCGGAAATTTAAATTGGTGGATAAAATGTCACGTACTTTTAAATCGCGATATGAAAAGGAGGTTTGTTTCTTAATGTACTTTTCATGTATCTGTTATTGTTATTATTATTATAGTACAATGTTGTGCTTTCAGATCCTTCCTCACAGTCCAAATGATATCACCAAACTTTTTTTTGCCATGTCAGCACTATATTACACATTTATGGACGAGGGCGTGGCATAGAAACCTGTTAACTTATGTATACAACGTTGTAATAAGGCTAAAAAAACATAACATAAGATTTCTTAAGGTGATTTTATTAATGCAGGTAGGGACTCTGTTTAGGAGATTTTATGAAGATAGCATGAACAGAAAACCTATTGAGGAAATAGAGAAGGAGCTTGAAGAGATTCTAACTTCAACTGAAATACCCGAAGCACCCTGGGAAACAAGAATCTGCAATGTATGTGGGATTAATAAAGATGATGGAAAAGTACTTATTTGTGATAGGTGTGAAGCATACTATCACACATACTGTTTGACTCCCCCTCTTTCTGAAATCCCAAAAGGCAACTGGTTTTGTCCCATTTGTGTGCCACCTCAGCAGGAAAACGAAGCAGAAGGTCTTGAAAATATTTTACAATTTGTTGATGAAAATTGTGAAGAAACAATTAAGCTTTTCGATATAGCCACTGCCTTGAAGGAAAAAGAGTATTGGGAATTAGATGCAGATAAAGTGAGTTTTTTTCTTTCTCTTTCTTTAGATTAATCCTGTCTGGATAAATGATTTATAAAAAAGATTGTAGGTGTGTTTCTTTTTGACTTAATACAGATAGAAATTCTTAATATGTTAAGTGAAAGGTGGGTTGCCTTTTCCATTCATTTAGACCTTTCTATTTACCTTATTACCCTTTACCTAAATCCTACCAATCTGTAATTTCTTGCCAGCCATATTACTTTTAAAGTTTTGTCATTTAGAAGTTTGTGCAGTTTTCAGATAAACAATAATTTGTTGATCATCATCACTTTTTTGACAAAAGGGTAAGATGGTCATTCACTCATACGTTTTTCTTTATGCAGAAAACCTTGTTGCTCAAGTTTCTATGCGATGAGCTATTGAAAACCAGTCTTATCCGCACGAATGTGAAAGAGCCGGTTGTGAATATTGAAGAGCCAGATGTTAATCATGAAGAGCTCTCTTTACGCAAGGAAATTTTAGGCATTGATTCTGAGAACAGATTCTATTGGGGATTCCAAAACACAAACACAAGCACACATCACGGAATCGTCGTCAACGAGACCGGAATGTGTGATTCCGATTCCGGTACATGGCGTTTATTCCAATCCGACAAACAAATCAAGAGTCTCATCAATTACCTTAAACGAAACTATCCCAACAGAAGAGAATTGAGAAATTCGATCTCGAAGTGGCAGAAGTCAATCACAAAACATGGTCAACAAACGGGAGCAAATTCCGTCAAGGGCGAAACGGTCTTTTCGCATAACAACGGACTTGCTACAAAGGCAAGTGAGTTGCTGGAGGCGAAATACAATACAGATCCGGATTCAATGAAGAAACCAAGAAGAAAGAACATGGCAAAATGGCATAGGTGTGATTGTTTGGAACCCGTTTTGCCATGTAGATACCACTGTGTTAAATGCCATGAAACCTTTTTCACAATTGTTGAATTTGAACAACATAAGAAGAACAAGTGTGATTGTGGTTTGGATTTGGGTTTGGTGAATCGACCGGGACCCGGTCAACTCAGCCTTGGTTGTGATACATTAAGATTGTTGAAGATGAATCTGTTGGACATGGAAGCTGCACTTCCCGATGGAGCAAAAAGAGGGTCTAGGGCAAGTTCTGAATTGAGGTCTGAATGGTGTGCATTTGTTAAATCAGCTAATACCATATACGAGGTAAAATGACTATATTGCCCTCTATCTGATTTCACACATACATGGTCATATACATATACATATACACATACACAACACATGTATTATGTGTCAAGTTGTGTGGTTATAAAAAGCATAATTGCTATTTAGCTTCAACATCCACTAGATGTTTCTTTTAAAATCATGTCTTGTGATGTTTTTCATATTTTTCATTTTATCTAGATGTTCACTTCATTTACTTTCTAATTTTTTATAATCCTCATGTCCACTAGTTAGTTTTAGTTCTCTTTGATTAAAGTAAAAGTGAGAATTCTCATCATTTTTGTGAAAATAAGTTATGCATGAGTTGTATTTTGGGCGTGTTCGGCAAAATTAGCTTGCAGCGGGTAGCGGGTAGCTTTTAGCTTGTAGCTTTTTGTTAAAAGCTACATGAAGTAGCATTTGGCTTTGGAGCATTTTGTTTAAACTAAACGCTAGAAGCTTGTAGTGGTGAACGAGGCTTTCTGTTCAAAACAGAGCGTTTTGTCAAATGCTAGAAGCTAGAAGCTCTCAAATGTTCCCAAACGCTCTGTTCCGAACACGCCCTTTATTGATTGAATTCCAACTAACACGCCCTTTATTGATTGAATTCCAACTAAAAATACTAGTTATTTATTATTATTATTATTATTATTATTATTATTATTATTATTATTTTCTTAATTTTTAATTTTTATGTTTTTGAATTGCAGATGGTTGAAGCAACTATGTTATTGGAAACCATGATCAAGACAGATTATATCAACAACACATGGTGGTGGTATTGGTCATCAATGGCCGCTACTGCCAAGACATCCACCATCTCTGCCCTTGCTCTTCGTATCTACACACTCGATGCCACCATTGGCTACCAGAAAACCACCATCACTGCCACCTCTTCCAGCCAAAAACTATCAAAGAAACGGAAACATCCCTATGACAAACCCATGGAACAAAGAAAGAAACCGTAGAAGCCACAAGATAAACAAGAAAGCAAGGAGCAAATCCAAAACATCATTTCATATATTAATGTTTAGCCTGTGTTTTAGTTGTTAGTTGGAGTTTGTTGATTAATGTTGATTTTAATGATGATTAATGTTGACCGAGTTATTAGCTTGACTATGAATGGGTAACAGTCGACAATTATCTATGATACTAGGGTGGTGGACAAATATTTCAGCATTTTATTTACTTTTATTGTAAGAATAAATAGGTTTGTTACAGCAGCCTTTCTTGTAGCTCCATTTTAGTTTATGTTCTGTTTTTTGTTCAAGTGTTTTTTCCATGTCAAGAAGTATTCAATAAAGCTTTGGTTGCGAAGCATTACAATAATGACTCATCCTCTTTGTTATCATCATTTCAGTTTTAAGGCTTTGAATCCATCGCTTGGTATCAGAGCACAAGCCTGGTGTTTAATTCTACATGCCAAAAATCATTCGATCCTCAGAAATGTCTCTCGTAACAAACACCTCAAACCCTCCCAGAGAAAACCTTGTTACCTTTCAGTGCCCGGTTCTCACTTCTACGACTTATACGACATGGGCCATTAAGATGGAAGCCATAATGGATGCCCAATGGTTATGGGAATCCATCAAGTCGGCAACAGATGTGGTTGTAGGCAAGAAGAAAAGCAAATTGGCATGTGCGTTCATCTTCCAAGCAATACCAGAAGATATTATGATGCAGGTGGCTAAAAAGAAAACAGCTCGTGAAGTGTGGGAGTCACTTAAAACTCGGTTCGTTGGAGCAGAACGGGTTCAGAAGGCTAGGTTACACACGTTAAAGAGTGAGTTTGAGGCGCTCCGGATGAAGGACGAAGAGTCTATTGACGAGTATGCGGGGAAGTTATCTGGGATGATCTCAAAGTATAATAGTGTCGGTTCAACATTGGATAATGAAGAATTGTTTTGAAAACTCTTTGATACAGTTACAGAGAAATACATTCATCTTATTGCTTCCATGGAGAAATATTCAGATGTAGAATAAATGCCTTTTGAGGAAGCAATAGGTCAATTGAAAGCCTACGAAGACACGGTGAAGCTTCGACAAGGAGGATCGACGAGCGAAAATTCATTGTTGCTCACAAAGAAGGAAGGTCAAACAATGAGTAAACATAAGAACAAGGCACCTAGTGGTCGAGGTAGAGACTGGAACGGTGATGGAGGCGGTAGAGGGAGCACACGAGGGGGTCATTGGGTAGGTCGAGGTCTGGGTGATCAACATGATAGGAAATCGTCTCAAGAAAGTGGAAGATCTAATCGAAATCCACATGACAAAATTCACATAAGGTGCTTTGAGTGTCAACAATATGGGTACTATGCATCGGAATGCCCGAAGAGGGAGAAACAGGAACAAGAAGTGAATTTGATGATGGGAATGGAGGATGAACCAACTCTCATGTTGTGTGTTGAAGGGGAGGACATACCAAACTGCATGAAAGTCAAAACGATAGCAATCGTAACATGTGGTACTTCGACAACAGGGCAAGTAATCACATGACCGGGGAAATAAATCTCTTTGCAGAACTAAACTAAAACGTCACGGGTTGGGTTTGGTTCGATGATGGATCTACAGTTGAAATTAATGGAAAAGGTACACTATTGTTCCAATTTAAAAATGGCAACCGGTTAGTGATCTTGGATGTGTATTTTATCTCGGGTTTAACTAGCAACATCCTTATCTTGGGTCAGTTAACTGAAGTGGGCTATGATGCCTGGTTACATAATGCACACCTATGGGTCTATAATGAGCATGGGAAGCTTGTGTTGAAGGTCCAAAGGTCGGTGAATAGGTTGTATAAAATTGCACTAAAGGTTGTAAAACCAACATGCTTGGTAGTTTCTTTAGTTGATGACACATGGATTTGGCATGCCCGCTTGGGACATACTAACTTCCACACTTTAGAAATAATGGTAAAGAACGGGATGGTGACCGGAATGCCTTGTCTAGTGGGTGTGTTGTGGCAAAACAAACAAGGAAAAGCTTTCTTAATGAAGCTCAGTGGAGAGACTCCAAGCCGTTGGAACTCTTGCACGCTGATCTCTATGGGCCAATAACGCCACAATCAATGGGAGGTAACAGATATTTTTTTATTGATTGTTGATGAGTGGTGTAGATATATGTGGGTTTATCTACTCAGATCAAAAGATGAAGCGTTAGCAAAGTTCAAGATCTTCAAAGATCAAGTTGTAACACTGTAAATTTTTAAACAAAATTTTCATTTAGAATCACATAATTCTCATAACCTATTTCACAAAAATCTCATTTATTTAATTTACAATGCAACTCCATAATTGTTTAATTAATAATATAGGATCCTCAAAACATAACTCTTTCTCTCGTGTGTACAATCAAGCCGGCACCTTCCTACGATCCTAAGAAAAACCTGAAACATATATCACTCAACACGGTAAGCACGAAGCTTAGTGAGTTCCCTAAAATACCACATACACAAATAATAAGCCCCTCATGGCTATAACTCGACATGGACCCTCTGGTCGTGTGTCTCAGTGAGGATCCTTCGGTCTCACAGCTCGGTTTGGACCCTCTGGTCCTGTCTCAGTGGAACCCTCCAGTCCTATAACTCGGTTTAGACCCTCTAGTCCTATCTCAGTAAAACACAAAATATAGCAAATATATCACACAGACAAAATGCATAATATGAAGTAACTCAAATAAGCACTAAAGACCCTCCGGTCACTCATATATACCACTCATGGTAAGTATAGTGGGAAGACTCACCTCGGACGATGAACAACCCCTAGAAACGTTGTTGCTGCGCACCGGCCTCTATCTATGAGCCAAACCTACAATTAACTCAATTAGGAACTAAGTCCAAACTCTCACTCATTAGATCTAAAGGTATACCACTAACCAACCCATCTATAACCAAAAACCCATTAGGCCCACCAAGGCCCAATAACAAATGGGCTCTCCCGAGGCCCAATTTTCAAGTCTATGTGGCAAGTCCAACTCAAGGGCCAAAGGCATATATATATATATATATATATATATATATATATATATATATATATATATATGTATATATATATTCCTCTGGTCCAAAAATCTAGTGCAACAAGCCCAAACTCCAGGCCCAACACTCAAGGCCCAAAATGAGACTTAGCCCAAAAGTCCACAGTGAGGTTACACGGGACGTACCTCCCTTGGTATGTTCAGAGTACTCACGAATCCAAATTGGCCATCGGGGACACTTGTTCAGTACGCGGGGCGTATTGGAATTACGTACATTGTACTTCCCAGATTCACTCTTTCTATTCATTTGGTCTTAATCAGTTAAGACCTTGGCTCATATCACAGATCTGGACTCCCTAATAGCTCTTACTCTATTAAGTCAGTGACTTTAAGCCTTTGCATGGCCGATAAGGTCACAAACACACAAAACTCTCACTTTCTTAGCTCAAAATGCTCATATCTCATGCATGGCTTGATCCCAACGTCCAAGTCCTGATTTTATGACAGAACACCACTAAATACACTCTAAGGAGGTTGATCATAGTCTCTGGAGCTCAATAACTCATAAATTCTCTAACTTTTGGGACAAAACCCTAAAATAATCTACTATGATGCACAAATCAAAAGAGTAAGAAAGCTTTAAGCTTTATACCTCTATATGAAGCTCCCAACACATATATGCTCTAATCCAAGGGCCTGGACTCTCACTCCTTCTTCTCCAAAGCTTCTTCTTCACTCCAAGGACACACAAAATCACCTAAAGGCTCTCAAATGCACTCACAAGCTCTATGAACGAAGGTTTAGTGTTTAAGAGGGTTTGTTGACTAAGAATGGTGGCCAAGTATGAGGCCATCATATCCTTTAAATAGGGACACACCCAAGATTAGGGTTTTCACTATGTGCCTAGTACGCCCAACGTACCCTCTGGTACGCCCAACATACTAAGTGGCCCCACTTAAAAATCACGCACATGAGTACGCTAAGCGTACACACACGTACACCCAGCGTACTCAACTGTCGCCTTTCTTAAATAAGGGACTTATCCTACCAAAACTTCAAACTTCCATTGTTTCCTCGATATAACTCCGTTTCCAATGAACCTCATATCCACGGAAAGGTGACGAGATGCCCTACGCTTCTAGAAACTCGTCACAACCCCGAGACTTCCTCATGCCTGGGTTGCAGCCCATGAACCATAATCACGAACGATCCGAAATAGGCTGTTACACAAGTTGAGATGGAAACCGAGCATAAGGTGAAAATACTAAGGACAAATCAGGGAGGCGAGTTCAACTCACAAGCCTTCATCAATTTCTTCCATGAAGAATGAATCTAAAGGCAAACCACAACACGGTATACTCCGTAACAGACCGATATTGTGGAGCGGAGAAACAGAACAATAGTCAAGATGACACGGTCGTTGTTGAAAAGCATGAACATAGCTGATCCAATGTGGGGGAGGCAATACGCCATGTAGTTTACTTGCTTAATAGAATTCCCATTAAGGTCGTGAGAGACTTTACTCCATACGAAGGCTTGAAGAAAAGAATACCAAATATGCAATATTTAAAAATATTTGGTTGTTTGGCTTTTGCAAAAAAGATAGGAGGTCATCTCACTAAGCTTGAAGATAGAAGTGTACCTATGGTTCATTTCGGTATAGAAGTTGGGAGCAAGGCTTACATACTATATAATCCTATAGCTAAAAAGATTGTTGTGGCACATGATGTCTTATTTGATGAAGAAAAATCATGGGATTGGGAGACTGCACATAATAGTTTGTCAGGAAGCACATACATGGTACAACCCATATTCATGGGTAACATGGAAAACTCAAGCCCCACCAACGAAAATCATGGGGAGGGACCCCATACCCTATTTGTTGGATAAGGTGTCTAAGTCCATAACTATTTATGGTATGTACTTGACCCGACCCGGCATGGTCCATTTGGGTTGCATGACACCATGCAATTGGATAGACTAAATGAGAGAAATAAGACTTGTGGATTATTAATATATTATAAGTTCTAATATATTTAATAATATTATTTAATTAGTTTGATCAAGAATAATTTAGAATTAATTAAGTGATCAAAAGATAACTAATTAAATATATGGGTTGATTATGTAAATCATCCATAACTTGTATAGTGGGTTAAGAGGCTCCATGAATTATCAAGTTGGGTTCCACCCATAGGATGCTCCATGGGAGTTACAAACCTATGGGTCATGGAAATGAAGAGTCATATTGACCTTGAAGAGATTCAAGATTAAGGTGAAGAACCTTCAGTAAACACTAGCACTCAATTTGAGGTGCGCAACCTGTTGAGGAACCTCAACCCACGGCAGAGTAACCTATTGAGAAAAATGATATATCTCCACCTCCACTTCGTAGATCCAATAGAGCTCATCTCCCTTGTGAGTTTGATGATTTACATGTGAGAACAGAAGGAGACATATTGATCAGTGATTTTACACTGGTTGATATGGATGAGCCATCAAAGTATAAGGGAGCGTTAGCTTACAATTTGTATTATGATTTTAGGTACTTTCGATTCTAAGGGGAAGGGACCGACTTGATGGTGCAACATTTACTCTCCACTATTTTCTGCATTTCCTATTGTTGACACTCTAATGACTTTTTTATGATTACATATTGGATTTCGGTATTGAACTTATGATTGTTACCTTAAATTAAAATACAAATTTTCTCTGGTTTTTTGGTTGTTACAATTTGGTATCAGAGCCTTGGTTTGAGGGATTCAAACACACTGTGGGGTGTGTCAGAACTCAAACTGAGGAAATGATAACCTTTTTAAATGAAAAAGAATCAGGATTCTCTGAAAAAGTTTTTCTTTAAGTAGCAAGGGAGAGTGCAATGTGTGCGAACTGCCGAGCTCAAGTAACTGTTTCTCAATGTTAAACCATGCTTATAAATGGAAACTAGTATGTTAATATGTGAATTTCATGCTAGAGTAGGGCTAAGGATTCCTTTAGGGGTTATGTGATAAAATTTCCTAATTTACGTGATGCCTTGTAGCCTAGGAGAATGCAATGTTATGAATATATTTCTTGGAATTGATGTTGATTTAATTATTTGTAAAGTGTATGCTTTCAAAGTTGTATATGTTTAAGATTGCATAGCTCTAGAATGATGGATTTTGCCTTATTTCCTGTTCCTTGTTTGGTTATGGTCTTAGGGTAGAAGATTTATTTGACAGTCTATGTCATTTTATATATGTATAAATTGCATGCATAAGGCAACCTACAGTGTTGATTGAGGTTTCTGGTTCTGTGAGGACTGATAAATCCTAGAAGATTCTAGGACATGCGTATGTGTTGTGTTTGTGGGTCATATTTTATCTATGTTTGGGTGGATTAGAGGCACTAGGGATGGCCTTGGGGAAGGTACAGGTAGGTGTAGAAGCTAGTATTGGGCCCGTACTATTGAAAGCACAAGACATGTACCCGAGATAAGGACAAACCTAGAAACTCTAAGGAGTCCGGTGGGGAGGAGTCCCTTCAAACTTCCTTATTGATTACTTTCTATGTTGTATTTTCAGTTTGAGGATAGTGATGGCTACAAAATGAGGTTCACATTCGGGATCAGGCACGAGATCTGGTACAGGTTCTGGTGCGGAACATATTGATGAGAGGTTGCGCGAGCTTCTCACAGTCAAGGTTACTCACGACATTCTTAACACTTACCCTGTGATTTTCTATACCGTCAACGAGGGGATCATGGAGACTATGGAGGAGCGGCTCAGGTCTTTCCGAACCGAGATCACTGTGGGACATATTGGGACTCAAACTCCCTTATTTCGGGAGTTCAAGGCGTACGTTGCGCTTGAGTTCTTAAGGTTAAGGACCCCATCGCTAGTCGTCGTTGGATCACTGACATGGAGAATACCCAGGGCGCAAGCTTTTGCCCCAATGTAGCAAAGGTGGGATCGCGTCCTGCATGATGAGGGACAGAGCGTGGGACTGGTGATAGGAGGTTACCCTCGCAGTAGGGACAGTGGGTGTGACTTTGGTGACATGGGAATATTTTGTGCGAAGGTTTGATCGGGAGTTTGTACCAGATATTAAGGTGCAGCAGCTGGTGAGGGAGTTCCTGATGGGCTTTGAGAATTATAACATTCCTATGGTGCACACATGACCCTATTTGCTTTGGATCTAGGTTTTTCTCAAGTTATACATGCAAATTAATTTTCCAAAGCAAAACTCTAATCTAGCATACAAGAAAAACAAAATCTAATCGTATTAGGGTTAGAAGAATACCTTTCTTGTTGATAGGTTGATCTTGACCTTCACAAGCTTAGTGCCTCAAGAGTTGCACCTCTAATGGAGTCACATACACCACTTAGCAAAGGATGAACAAGAGAGAGGTGATGGAGGCTTCTTGAATTCGGCTAGGGTTCTCTAAGAGTGCATAGGGACCGAAAACTATAAGCCAAGGGTCCTTTATATAGCTGAGCTGCTAGGGTTTTAGATGGAAACCCTTATTATCTGCTTAAGCCTTAAGCAATCCATGGAATTCTTCTAGAAACCCCTTGGACAAAATCTTTATGGGCTTCCTATAGATTTCGTCCACTCCTTAACTTAGGAGTCCATCAACCCAACTTGCAACTATCAATGATTTGCAATATCAGCCCCCTTACTTTTAATCAGTCTCTTTTTATCACTAAATTAATTCCAAATTAATTTCTGATCAATACTGCTTAAATAATATGATTTCTCAACTAATATATTATTCTTATAATATATTAATAAACCATTAATTAACCTCTTTCTCCAAAACTCATCATGTCTAGTTGCTATGGTAATGGCAACCTAAAAGGACCATGGCACTATCAAATAAAGTGCATACCAATTATAGTTATGGGCTTAGACACCTAATCCAACAGTTCCAGGACTTCACCAAACCATAGAGACTGTAGCAGAGATTACCAACAAGTTTAGGGAGAGGGCATTGTTGGTTTTGCAGTACATTGTGGATGAGGAGATGAGGAAGACGAGATATTATGCTATGCTGAGGGATGATATCCGAGAGTTTGTGAGCTTCTTAGGGTGCAAGACCCTGAATGACATGATTGAGAAGGCCTATGAATGGGAAATCGAGTTAGAGCTCCGGATGAAGCGGAAGCCAGAGCAGGTTCAGACGGCAGTTGGACAGGCTAAAAAGCCTAAGACCTCCGATGTTCACAACAGAGGCCAGTCGGGCTGGGACTGATGCACCAAGTGCAGCAAGTCGCATGATGGACCTTATCGATTTGTGCGATCAGGATGATTCGGTTATGGTCAGGCAGGCCACATGAGCAAGGATTGCCCTAAGAGGTCTTTGATTTTTTTTCAATACAACCAGACTAGCCATAAAAAGCCAATTGTCTGAGATTATCTGGAGGAGCAGTGGCGGTGTCTGCGCCCGCCACTTTGAGGATTACAGATGGCCGCTAGGGCAAGGCGGAGGCTCTTGCGGTGAAGAGCAGAGCATTTCAGCTGACCACAGACGAGGCATGAGCAACACCGGACATCGTGACTGGTATGTGTACTATCTCTATCTTTTATTGATTTCCTATTATGGTTATATTGTCATGATCTTTTATAGGGACCTTTTTGGTCAATGGATTGTCGGCTCATGTTTATTTTGATTCTGGGGCTACCAAATCCTCTATATCTCTTGCGCTCATCAAGAAGTTTCGAGACGCTCCGAGGACTTTGGATTCTCTTATGGAAGTGGAGATCGCTAATGATCGTATTATGAGAATCGTGAGAGTATTCCGTATAAGTATTCTAAACATGTTCGGCAAGAGGTTTCCTATCGACTTGGTACCGATTCTCTTGAGGGGATTGAAGGTGATCATCGTGATGGACTGGTTGGGGCCTAATGGTGTCGTGATTGATTGTGAGCGGTAGTTGGTGAGAGTTCGAACCCTAAGTGGGGGATAACTAGTCATTACTGGTGAGAGAGCTTCACTTGGGCCAACTCTTTAATCAGCAGCGAAAGCTAGGAGGCTTCTTCAGCAAGGTTGTTCTGGGTTTCTAGCTTATGTCTCAGATTCAAGGGTGGAGACCACGACAGATTTGAGCAAGGTACGTATTGTGCGGGACATTCCCAATGTTTTTCCTAAGGAGCTACCGGGAGTCCCTCATTAGAGGCAAGTTGAGTTCCGGATTGATTTGATGCATCTTTCGACTCCGATAGCCAAGGTGTCGTATTGCCTAGCTCCACCTGAGATGCATGAGCTGTCTACGCAGTTGCGGGAGTTGCTAGACAAGGGTTTTATTCACCCAAGCAATTCCCTAAGGGGAGCACCGATTATGTTCGTGAAAAAAAGGATGGGTCACACATAATGTGTATCGATTATCGGGAATTAAACAAGCTAACGGTGAAGAACCGTTACCCGCTTCTGAGGATCGACAATTTATTTGATCAGCTTCAGGGTGTATACTGGTTTTCCAAGATTGATCTTAGGTCGGGATACCATCATATAAGGATCGGGGATGAGGATATGCAGAAGACAGCCTTCCAGACTTGTTATGGGCATTACGAGTTTGTAATGATGTCATTCGGGTTCACCAATGCACCAACAACATTTATGGATCTCATGAATTGGGTTTGCAGGCCGAAGTTGGATCGGTTTGTGATTGTTTTCATTGAAGATATTCTAGTCTACTCCAAGACAAAAGCATATGCGAGAGGTGTTGGAGACTCTCAGGAGGGAGAGGCTTTATGCCGAATTCTCCAAATGCAGGTTTTGGTTGTGTGAGGTGTAGTTTTTGGGGAACATCATTAACCATGGTGATATCTTGGTAGACCCGACCAAGATCGAGGCTGTGATGCATTGGGAGGTCCCAAAAAACTCATCCGAGATTCGGAGTTTCCTGGGTCTTGTGGGGTATTATCAGAGATTTATTCAGGATTTCTCCAAGATTATAGTGCCTTTTACCCGCCTAACCAAAAAGAATGTGACCTTTCAGTGGGGTTCAGATCAACAGTTGGCCTTTGAGACGTTGGGACAAAAATAGTGCGAGGCCCCAATTCTTGCGTTACCCGAGGGATTAGATGATTTTGTGGTTTATTGTGATGCTTCTATTCGGGTTTGGGAGTTGTCCATATGCAGATGGGGCATGTAATTGCTTACGCCTCGAGGTAGCTGAAGCCTCATGAGGCGAATTACCCCACTCATGATTTGGAATTAGGGGTAGTGGTGTTTTCCCTCAAGATCTGGAAGCATTAATTGTATGGGGTCATATGTACTATTTACACTGATCATAAGAGTTTGAATTATTTGATGGATCAACCGAACTTGAATATGCCGCAGAGGAGGTGGTTAGACGTGGTAAAAGATTATAACTGCGAGTTTTTGTATCGCCCCGGGAAGGCCAATGTGGTGGCCGATGCTTTGATCTGTAAGGCGGCGTATCCTCTAATCCGAGATATTTGTTTGAGGATGACAGTTACCTCACCATTGATGGATATGATCAAGGAGGATCAGGTAGAAGGATTGAAAAAAGGAGAATAGGAAGACTGAGCAGATTACAGGGCAGATTTCGATGTTTGTCAGAGATAGTCGGGGATTATTAACCCAGTGTGGTAGGGTTTGGGTTTCGACATTTGGTGGGGTGAGGTAGAAGATTTTGAAGGAGGCTCATCATAAGTCCAAGTTTTCTATCCTTCTGAGGGCCACGAAGATGGACCTAGTCCTGAAATTGAGCTACTAGTGGCCCTGCATGAAGAAGGAATTTGCTTGGTTTGTTGAGCAGTGTCTGACCTGTAGGAAAGTCAAAGTCGAACATCTGAGGCCTCACAGCAAGGTCCAGCCGTTGGTCGTCCCATGTGGAAATGGTAGGAGATCACCATGGATTTTATCACGAAATTACCTAGGACGACACGGGGTGTTTATTCTATTTGGGTTATTATGGACAGGCTGACCAAGAGTGCAAACTTTATTCCGATTGCTGAGAGTATATCCGCTGAGAAATTAACGGATATCTATGTTCGGGAGGTGGTAGTCAGGTACGGAGTGTCGATATATGTGGTTTCAGACCGCGATGTTCGGTTTACCTCCAGGTTTTGGAGGAAGTTTCATGAGGAGTTAGGTACTCAGTTGTACTTCAGTACAACTTACCACCCCCAGACTGATGGGCAGAGCGAGCGGACGATCCAGACGCTCGAGGATATGCTTCGGGCGTGCGTTCTAGACTTCAAAAAGAGTTAGGATACTTACCTCCCACTAGCAAAGTTCCCTACAACAATAGTTATCATGCTAGTGTTGACCGACCCCCATTCGAGATGTTTGTATGGAAGGAAGTGTAGTACTCTGGCTTGTTAGGGGGAAGTTGGTCATCGAGTCATGGGAAGCACCGAGGTGGTGCTTAAGACCACTGAGTTGATTCAGCAGGTGTGCGATAGGCTGCGAGTCGTACAGAGTCGTCAGAAAAGCTATGTTGACCGATGTCGTTTGGATCTCGAGTTTCAGGTGGGAGATTTCGTATTGCTGATGGTGTAACCATGTAAAGGTTTCATTTGGTTTTAAAAGAGGGGCAAGCTGGGTCCTCGATTCATTGGTCCATTTCGGATTTCTCCCCAAGTTGACATGGTTGCTTACCAGCTGAATCTCTTAGATGAATTTCGTCAAATCTACAACACTTTCCATGTATCTCAACTGCGAAAATGTGTCACCGATGAGTTTGTAGTGATCTCGTTAAATGACATTCAGGTGGACGAGCGCCTGAATTATGTTGAGAAATCCATTGCAATTCTTGATAGAAAGATGAAAGCTCTGTGTAATAAGGTGGTGGACTTGGTAATTGTGCAATGGAAGTACCGGAGAGGCTCTGAGTGGACCTGGGAGCCAGATGACGAGATGGGAGAGCACTACCCAGACTTATTGGCATTAGCAGACTTCGAGGATGAAGTCTAATTCTAGTGGGGGAGAGTTGTAGCATCTAAAAATCCAGGTAATTTTCCTTTATTTTCTAATATTATGTTTTTGGCTAAGGACCCTCCCCTCGTATGCTGGGCATACACACATGTTTGCTTAGCATACGAGGGTGCACACCATCGAGCATCAGAGCCTCGTACGCGGGCGTACGTAGCATGTATTAGAAACCCTAAAATTTTGGTATTGTGTCCTATTTAAACCAACTTATAACCTTTGGACCTTATGTCTATCAGCCTTCATTGTCTCTTAACGTCCCTAGAAACCCTAATTGCCATTTGAAGTGAGCTTGAGTTTGGAGTGTCAAAAGGAAGCCATTTTTGGGTGTGTTTACAAGGAGAAGAGTTTGTGGTGCAATCCTTGGGTGTGGTAAAGCTTATAGATCCAACATCTTCATCATCTTAGGAAGATTCTAGAGGTATAAAGCTCATACCTTGCTCATTTATTCTTTAGATATCCTCTAGAGCTTGTTTTGGTCTTTTGGGCTTGACTAAGTCATGCATGCATGTAAAGTTGGCAACTTTACGTGATTAACCACATAAAGGAGGTCAGAGTATTGGAGCAAGTGTCTTAACCAAATAAGAGCTAAAATGCAAAGTTGGCAAGTCAGAGGAGTACACTTGATGTACAAGCTCGTACGCAAAACATACATAACCTTAAGCATGTACTCTTAGCATATAAGCTGAGTATGCCCCGCGTACTTAGCCGTTGGCTACAGTAATTAGGCCTTTGGTGGCGGGTTTGTTTTTAGACCCTAAGAGTTTAGGGTTGTATTGTGGGCCTTAACCTGGTTAGGTTAGGTGAACCTAGTCTCCTTTGTGGGCTTCTAGTGTCATGGGTTGGGCCTTTTGGGCCTTAGGCCCATTATTGTAAATGGGCTAAATATGGTTGGGCCTATTTGAAGGAAAATGCTTTTGGGCCTTATTAAAGGGACTTTGGGCCTTGGTTGGGTTTGTGTCATAATTGTAGTTAAGGTATTTTGTATAATTATTCAGTGTGAGATGTTTGGAGATTGGTAGTTGGGCAATTATTATTTTTAGCAGACCAAGGTGAGTCTCTTCCCGGTATTACGGGTCGAAGGCACCAATGCTGACCCATTACATGTTTATGCAATTTGTTAGTTATTGTATGTTCCATGTTGTGATCGGGTTGAAACACACCCTAGGGCGGGGCCCACTGTGATATATTTGGGTTGAAATATATACCTGGGCGAGGCCCTAAGGCGAGGGCCCATTCTTGTGTTAGGTTTGAATAAACCCGAGGGAGGGGCCCATTGAGATGACTAGTATGTGTTATTTTGGGAAAACTCAGTAAGCGTTAGCTTACCGTTTGTATTATGATTTAAGTTACTTCCGGTTCTAAAGGGAAGGGTCCGACTTGATGGCGCAACATTCACTCTCCACTTTGTTGTTGACACTCTGATGACTTTTTATGATGATGTATTGAATTTTGGAATTGAACTTATGATTGTAACCTTAAATTAAAATGAAAATTTTTATATGGTTTTTAGGCTGATATATATATATATATATATATATATATATATATATATATATATATATATATATATATATATATATATATATATATATATATATATATATATATATATATATATATATAAAGACTATTTATTACTTTTATTCATTTGTTTTTCTAATTTTATCTATATTTTATGTTATCAGTAAATACAAAACTATATTAATATGTTATTTAACTCCCACACCTGCTAACGTTACTCTCTCTCTCTCTCTCTCTCTTGTTTCCATCTCTACCGTCTTCTTTGTAGAAACACAACCGCCGCCCTATCGAAAGCCTTCTTCGAAAAACCCATAAACCACCTCAATCCAAAGGGTTAGGCTATAAAGCATCTCAAATTGAGAGAAAATGAGGGCTACATATCCAACCAACGAGGCCTAGCTGTCGTTTCTTGTAGAGGTGTAGTTAAAAAGTTTCGTTATCTATTCTTTGACTTCATATTCTTTGTAGCAATTAACTTCTATCAAATTCTAGGGTTCACAATAGGATGAATTCTCTTCTTCTTTCAAACCGATTGCCCCATCTCCTTTTCCCGACAAGAATCTATAAGGTATTTAATGCCTTATCCACATGTAATTTACAAAATTTTGGTGTCGATTGACATGATGGTTTGTTAGTCTTAAGTTAGTAGCTTGATTCAGTTTATTTTTTATACTCTAATTTGATAATAACATTTGTTAGTGATAAGTATCGATATGGTTTTTATAATTCGTGTCGTTTGGATCTTTCGGTTCATTTAACAATAGGTTGAAGATCAAAATGAAAAACTTAATGGTAATTATTTTGGTTGTAGGTTTTGATTTGGTTTTGGCTAGACTGCTGGAGTGGTTGATGGTGGTTGCCGGAGTGGACTGACAGTAATTGTTGGAGGTAAAGGGGTTAGACATTGACATTGATCATCAACAGTCACCGAGGCTTTAATTTAACAAATATATAAGAAATATATTAATTAAAAATACATTAGTAAGAAAAAAAAATAGTATTTTTAGATATGGCAGGATAAAAATAAAACTGAAAAAAATCAAATTATAAGGACCTTTCTTGTTAGAAAAATAAATAAAGAAAAACGGACACAAACTATAGGGACTATTCGGATAATTTCTCTTCAACAATAGAATAAAAGGCAACCCAAAGTTGGCAGGTGAAGCGCCGAATATACTATTGTCAAACAAAACAATGGCGGCCATGTCACCCGGGGCAAACCCGGGTTGGACAATGGCGAAGAAGACGCCGCCCCTCTATAGCCATCGGAGACCGGCGATTGTTCTTGGATAATCTGATTCTTCGACATGGCGGAAAATGGAGGCGGATGTTCTTGGTTTGTTGATATGCGGAGGGTGACAGGTTGTCGGTGGACGGTAGGTTTCAAATCCAACCTCCTTTTGGTATAAGCCAATAAGCCGCCATCCCATCAGGAATTTGGTTCTCTGGAACTGCAATCGAAGGTATAAAATTATTTGCAATCGATTTCCTGGTTTATTTCTGTTTTGAAAAGAAAAAAAAAAATCTAGATGCCGATGCCAAACCGATTGGTCGAACTAACAAAAAGATCGAGAAGGATTTTGTTCAATTTTGAAAGCCTACCTTGTCCCAGTCATTCTTACTAGTTAGGGACTTAAGAAGTCAGTTAGCAAAAGTTTGTGAGACAAAAATATCATTCTAGTATCTTGCTTTTAATTAGCTCTGAAAACTGACGAGTCTCTTTGTCACTTTTAACGACAGATGCCACATTGACACACTCAAAAAGTTCTCCAGATCTATGCTGAGGTGGTTCATGGAATGAACAGATGATAAGAAATTCAAATCTTTCGCATGCCTACAATAACTGTACAACGCCACCACCATTCCAATTGATAATTTTTTACGTAAACATCAACAATCTTTTTTAATAATAGCTTCCATGTTGAAGATGGTGAAGATCCTTCAAAACAAAGGTCACCAATTACATCTTCATACACTACTTCATCACTGTTGTGCGGATCTATCTTGGCCAGCTCGGTCACAACGGTCACAACATTGTCATGCTCATCAAGGGCTGCCCGACGTAGAATGGTTTGACCATATTGAATAGGTGATTTTGAGTAATTGGACCTTGTGATGGTGAAAAGGGGTCCACCTTGACCGTTATTTGACACCTTACATGTAAAAAGTGAGCCGGTAATCTTCTCATGCCAACAAGACTTATATGGGAAGGTAAACAAACATTTTCCAAAATGAACATTACTGACAAGAAACTAATCTGACAACAAAAAATTTAAACGTACATCAATCTTATGTGTAATTAATTTGATATCTGAATGAATCCAACCCTATTGTAACAAGACTATTCATTTGAAGTGCAATCAAAATTATAATTGGGGAATTGATTTATTTCTGTAAATATGCAATTACTTATTCATTTTTTTCAATCGAACAAAAGAAGATTATTTGGAATTTCACATTACTAATTAATCAATTTTGAAATCATAACATGCAGATATACAGGCGCAATCACGATAGAGATCTGACTACTTGCAATGGCAATTGAAGGTATCAAGTTATTATTATTGTTATTCTCATTATTATTGTTATTATTATTATTACTATTGTTATTTTTTTGGTTCTCTATTTTGGTAAGAAAATCTAAATTGTAGAAGGATTTTTTTATCGAAGTTAAAATTAAAATTTTGTTTTTAAGTTAGTTAGCAAAAGTTTGTGGGGAGAAGTGCAATTTTTTTTAAGATGAAATTAATCACCTTGGTGTTCATTATGATTGTTGCGCATAGTAATTATTATTAGTGGCGGAGCCAGGATCAAAGTAAAGGGTTATTACAATTTTTTTTTTTAGGAAAACCAATTTTTTTTTCCAGGGTACATGGGTTTCCCAGTTCGATTTTAGTTTTAAATTCAAACTTTAATCAAATCCATAGCTAACCTTAAGTCTTGTTATATAAACATGAAGTTGAATTATATTTTAATACTTGAATTGATATGGGACTCAAAGTTGAAGTATATTTTAATACTTGAATCGATATGAGACTCAAAGTAGGTATCAAATGAAGCTTGTGGATAACAAGTTTACATAATAGACGAAATGGTTTAGTTTACAGGTGTGGTAAAAACAAAGGATATGTAAGAAACAAGAATTGATCCTAAGACCTTTGCTTCAATAAGCAAGCATCTTAACCAGTAGACCAATTGTTAGTTTGTGTTTATGAGTGAAGAGATGCGTATATATACAATAAATAAAACGAAAATTTCCTAAATCAATTACACTACCGGAAAAGATTTGAGGGGTATCCGATACCCCGGCATCCCCTTCGATTCGCCCCTGATTATTATGCAATAGTTCCGTTGCAAGTATCTGTAGTTGTAGGTAATTTATTTCATTTCTATATGAAACTTAGTTATGATGGCAGTGAGAAATGGTAAATAATATTGAAGTCTCATTATGTACTATATATATGGCCTCTTATTTGTCTTTTTAATAGGATCGATATGCCAAGTATTGAATGTGTGTCAAAGTTGCTATGCATCCATTGGCCCCTCAGTTTACTATATAAGAATACATGATAGAAGAAAGATCCCGAAAAGATAATTAAAAGGCAAGTTTTTCTCAAAATAAATAAAAAGGGAAAGAGAATTTGTTTGCTAATTTTGAATCCCCAAGCTTAAATATATCTTGTGTCATTTAAGAAAAATATTGTTGCCATTTTGCTGTATAAATTGGGAAAAGATTGAATGTTGCTGCATAAATGTGCATTGACTTTGACCTATCATATAAAATAAAGTTTAGTTATATAAAGTGTACTTATATTAGTAATACTTATATAAAGTATACATTGCAAAACATAAGCTTCTGAAATGATTAACTTTGTTACTAGTTATGGTAAATGTATTTAATTTTCACAAGGGACAATGTGCTTTTGTAGTTTTATATTATTATAACTTATTTCTTCTCATGTTTGTTTGATTATCTTTTTGGTCATTTCAATATTTTGGTTGATTTTCTATTCTATCTTATTGCTTTAAAAATTGAAGTTGTGTTTCTTATTCTTGTTTTTGGCTATTATGTTTTTTATAACATTCCTTTGCATATTTTGTTTATAATAACGAGGTGGAATGTAATGAAGAAAAGTAACATATTTTCATTGCTGTAGGCTTCTCTTGACCAGCAGTCAATGGGGAAAAAATGTAATGAAGAAAGTAATGGTATGGTTCATTACCATTCAATTTGTGGGTTTGATTTATTTATCAATTTTGGAATGAAATATAATAAATCTTTTAGATAGTTATTTTACCATTTAAGTTCATTTTCTCCATCATATGTTTGGTGTTATTTCTTTTTAAGAAGTAACATTATATTCTTGGTTGGTAGGCTTTGAAATGAAGGGATGAAATGCTGGAATGATTCCATTTTTTCATATCTATATCCATTTTCTTTATAATTACTTGGAATGTTAAAATAATGTCACCAAGCAACACCTTTCTCATTTCATTCCAACACACAAAACAAGATTTCATAGTTCAAATCCTACAAAAGGGAAGAAGCAAACAAAGCATTTGGGCTTCTCTATTTAGGATCAACAAACACTCAATAAGAGAGAACTTAAGGTTAAATTATAATAATCTTACTAAGGCCATGTTTGGCTAAAATAAGTTAGCTTACTGTAATTTAGCATTTGTTAAAACAATAAAAGTATCTTACCATAGTTTATAATGTAGCTTATAAGCTAGCGTATTGATAAGCTAGTTTGAGATAGCTTATTTATAAGTTAGTTTTTCAACTAGTTTGCCAAACAGTGTGTAAGTATTGCTAAACTAGAAATTTATATAGCATTCCAAGTTAAGGGCACTTTGGTAATTGTTATTAAGTTGGAAATCTAAATAGCAAAGAGTGGAATAGGTTATGTTTTCCGCCGTTTGCCATATCAATTAAAATGGTAAATCAAACCAAGTATTGTGAATTTACCATAATGCCCTCTTTGTAAGATTACATCGAAAAATCAAATCAATAGTTGCGAATTTGGAGAAATAGATCACTTCCCCAAATTTGAATTTGACTGTGGTTTAATTGCATTGACTTGTTACGTTTTCTGTTGGCTTTGCTTCATTCAGATATCATATCAGGTTGATGGCACACAAGATCAATGTAATTGATGGCACACAAGATCAATGTAAGCCAGAATGTTTACTATTGACCATCATTTTTAGTTCATATCTTTTTTGTCGATTATTTACATTTTGGATTATGTTTATGCTATATATTTAGGTTCAACTTCCCATACAGTTAGAAGACTTTTATGTTCTTTCATTTGGGAAAATCATTACAAGCCCATTATACTACGGTGCCAATTATATTTGGCCAATTGGGTATAAATCCTGTTGGCATGAAAAGCTTACCGGCTCGCTTTTTACATGTGAGGTGTCGAATAACGGTCAAGGTGGACCACTTTTCACCATTACAAGGTCTAGTTGCTCAGAATCAACTATTCAATATGGTCAAACTATTATGTGTCGAGCAGACCTTGATGAGCATGATAATGTTGTGACCGAGTTGACCGAGATGACCAAGATAGATCCGGGCAGCGGTGATGAAGTAGGGTATGAAGATGTAATTGGTGACCTATATGTTGAATGGTCTTCAACATCATCAACATGGAAGCTACTATTAGAAAACATCGTTGATGTTCACAAAGAATTTATCAACCAGACCGGCGCCGTGCAGTGTTACTGTAGGCATGCAGAAGATTTGATAACTTTTTATCATCTGTTCATTTTACGCACGAGGTCAGCATAGATCTGGAGAACCTTTTACATTCACAACAATGTGTCAATGTGCCAGCTGTCATTCATGGTGACAAGGAGACTTGTGAGTTTTCCGAGTGATTGATAAATTGGTTGAGACAGTATGAGTTTGGATTACACTTTGAATTTGTTCAAGAATTTATAGAACAACTCTCTGGTGTGGAAGCCTGTTCAGGCTATATATTTTGCAAACATCGTTTATTTGATTCATCTTCAACAATTTCAAATAAAAAATTAAAATAAAAGGTGTGGAGCCTTTTCCTGTTGGGACTCATTTCTTCAAGGCTACCTTCTCATGCAATAGCAACCTTCTTCAGGTATGCATTATTCATGCAAGGGTATTCTTGTTTTTTTATAACATGCTCTGATCTTTCTTCTTCTTCTTCTACACAGGTATGTGAGTTCTTATGTCGTTTTAAAGAATTGTTTATCATATGAAGAATTTGAAAACAATCTTCTTGCCCCCAGGCCTGTTACATATTGATATGGGGCAGGGGCATTTCTGGAAACAGTAGAAATGAATTGTGTTAAACATAAGGTTGACAAGTTGACTACTGATCCACATGACACTACTACCTAGGCTAGTGATTAAGCCCTTGCGAAAAATAGCTAATTCGTTTAACATAACCGGTGATGCTAAAGATACAAAGAAGGACAAGGGTAACAAAGTAAAATTGGAATAGTTTCCGATTAATCCTCTGACGTGCCCAGAAGTGTCTAGAAGATATATCTTGGCTTGTTTGCTAATGGGACTCGTTTCTGAATCGTTGTCAACGATACCGGAATTTGTTATTCCGAATCCAGTGCATGGCATTTATTCCAATACGATGAACAAATCAAGAATCTCATCAACTACATGAAAAGAAACGACCCGAAGAGAAGAGAATTGAGAAATTCGATCTCGAAGTTGGCAAAAGTCAATCACGAAACACATTCAACTAACGGGAACAAATTCGGTCAAGGACGAAACGGTCTTTTCTCATAACAACGAACTTGCTACAAAGGCAATTGAGTTGCCGCAGGCGAAATACAATACAGATCTGGATTCAGTGAAGAAACCAAGAAGAAAGAACGCAAAATGGCATAGGTGTATTTGTTTGGAACCGGTGTTGCCATGTAGATACCACTATGTTACATGCCATGAAACTTTTTCAGCAAATGTTGAATTCGAACAACATAAGAACAAGTGTGATTGTGGTTTGGATTTGGGTTTGGTGAGTCGACTGGGGCCCGGTTAACTCAGTATTGGTTGTGATTCATTATGACAGTTGAAGATGAATTTGTTGGACATGGAAGTTGCTTTCCAATGGAGCAAAAAGAGGGTCTAGGGCAAGTTCTGAATGGAGGTCTGAATGGTGTGCTTTTGTTAAATCAGCTAACACCGTATATGAGGTAAATTGCATTTTTGCTCTTTTTTGGTTTTGGCCCTTATAGAAGTGGGTTTGAAATTTTGGTCGTTATTTGTGGTTTTTGTTACGTTTTTCGGCCCAGTCCCAAGTAAAATGACTATATTGCATCTATCTGATTTCACACATACATACAATATACTTATATACATACACACATACATATTCATATATATATATATATATATATATATATATATATATATATATATATATATATATATATATATAGAGAGAGAGAGAGAGAGAGAGAGAGTCAAGATCAAATAAGAAGGAAATTTTTGGTAGGAAGGTAAGAAGTTTGGTAGGAAGGTAAAAAGTTATATATATATATATATATATATATATATATATATATATATATATATATATATATATATATATATATATATATATACACACTCACAATGTATGTTTTATTTCAAAATTCTCATTATTTTTGTAAAAATAAGTTAAGTTTGAGTTGTATTTTATTGAATGAATTCCAAACTAAACATACTAGTTAGTTTGTTATTAGTATTTTCTTAATTATTAATTATTAATTTTTATATTTTTATATTCTTGGATTGCAGATGGTTGAAGCAACTATGGTGTTGGAAACGATGATCAAGACAGATTATGTCAACACTTGGTGGTGGTACTGGTCTTCAATGGCGGCTGCCGCCAAGACATCCTCTATCTCTGTCCTTGCTCTTCGTATCTACACACCGCCGCCATCGACAACCAGAAAACCACCACCAATACCACCTCTTCCAGCAAAGAACTATCAAAGAAACGGCAACACCTAGGGGACAAACCCAGGGAACAAAGAAAGAAACCAAAGAAATCACAAGATAAACAAGAAACCAAGGAACAACTCCAAAGTATCATTTCATAATCCAAATGTTTATCCCTTGTTTTATTTTTTGTTTGGAGTTTATGGGTGTTTTATGAAGAAACTTTGGATTATTCATGTTGAAAGATTTTGACTTCTATTTCCCTTACCGATTTCAAGTATGGAATCATCCTAAAGGGTGAATAATTGTAACATCCTAATCGTTGGGATAGAAGTTTTTTGATTTTAGGTAGAAATATTTCTTTTGGAATTTAAAGTAATAATTAAATAAATAAATAAATACAAAATAAATAAAATGGGAACTATTGATAAAAATTAGAATACACTTTTTGGTATTATATATTATTTATAAAATAATATGATTTTAGTGCCTAACGAATTTAATTTTATTAGAATGGCCAATTGTGTTAATGGATTGAAATTTAGCTTTGACTAGAGGTTGAACAACTTAGATGGCTTAGGATTAGATAAGTCGTAGTTTGGATGGTTAGGGACTTGTATTTGCTAGCTAGCAAAGTCCCACTTAAAAGAGGTTTGGATTGCTTTTGTCAAAATTGCAAATGGGGGTAGAAAGTGAAATTTTTGAAAATAATAATACACTTTCATTTCAGTCAAATGGGATCGATGAGAGAAGAAGGGAAGCTGTGAAATGGTGCATAAGAAGACCCTTTCATTTGATGTCAAGCTTATTTGGTTCATTTGGTACAAGTTTTGAAGAAATCAAGTGGTCCCTTCTTCCTCTAGTGTAAAATTCGTGTTTCACTTGTGGATTAGGAATTTGATTAGATTTTCAACTCATTTGAGGACTAGGGTTTTGTGTTATAAGCAATTTTGTTGACTATGTTGGTTTCTAACTCAAATCTATCATTCCATGGTAGATTTGATGTTGGAATTGTATTATCTCTTAAAACCCTAGATTTTAATCTACCCCTTGCATGATTTAAAGACGGTCGGAGATGTTTGTATTCAATTCCTCCATGGAAAAAGCATTGCTCAAAGTAATGGTAGAATCAATTACTTAGAAAATGTAATTTGGGGACATTTATGAGTTAACGAACTTTGATGATGATTAATGGTGTTATAAAGTGGTATTTGCTCATAACAATGGTTTTGGTTTATGAATTCAAGAACAACATGAATAATCATCACAAGCTAATGTGATTATAATGATAGTTAGAGAAAAGGGGTAAAATGGGAAATTAGGAAATGAAAGGAAAAATCATGTTTTTAATGTGATTTTAATAGATTGGATGATTGGGTAACATATCTTGCACATATATGTTATTACGTTGGAATTTGATTTGAGAAAATGATGTTCCAATTATATCTATTAAGCTATTTAGCACATTGAGTACTTGCCCATAAAAATGAGCTTGAGGATCAGTAAATGCCAAGATTTATTAGGAAAGCTTTATGAATTAAGTCAAGTCAATTAACATTACCTATCAATGTCCTGTCCAGATATCTTTTGTAAATAATAATTAGTACTCTTAAAGGTTTTGGATAAAGAGTTGGAAAAATGGAATTTAAAAGGAAGGATCAAAACAAGGAGTTAACATCGGCGCTACGCACCCCCATGGTGTGTCGGGATTCGCTTTCAGCCCTACACAACAAATTTCTCTTGGCTGCTGATTTATCATGTAACACCCGTAAATTAGGGCTAGGCAATAAAGTTATTATAATACATAATAATGACTTTTAAATAAGAGATTGTTTAAGATAAATAATCTTAATCGAGTTATAGTATATGTCGTAAATAGTGAGTTGGAGACAGGTTACTTATTATCCCTAATGATCTAACGAAAGTCGTAATATTAGGAAAAATCAAATTTGTGCATACAAGGAACGTACGAATCTGACTTCAATAGAGAAAGTTACAATTTTTCTAAGATATCATCGTAGCAGTATGCACACAGAAATCAAGTTTTAGATTGGTTGAGTTTTGGCCAAAGCAATCTAAATGACAATTGAAGGCCTCTTTAAGAGGACTCCAAAAATATAAAAACCATCGAAGATGGACACCGGATGTGAGAGATATGCATTTTATACGGGCTTTAATAGGCTAAGTATGTGTAAATAAAATAAAGTCAAAACTAGCCGATGGAGTCTAAAGGAAAGTTGTAGATCCCGTCGAGAGATTTCCATGGATATAAAGAACGTAAAAAAACGAAGCTTGTATGAAGGAGATACATAATTTTAAATTATAAAAATCGACACGCAAGCGCGACGCGCGTAGCTTGCATGCGAAGTCAGCCACACTACTCCAGCTGATGAGTGACATGTGTTAGCTAACCAATGGATCGACGTGTTTGAAGTATGTGACGCACATGCCTTAGGCGTGGCGTGCATATGCGTTTTTAGCCCTATAAATAGCCAACAGTCCTTCATTCATTCCGCACACTCTTACATCCACTCTGTCGATTATCCCTCATGTAAACCTATATTTTTTTTTCGTTTCTAGCCTGAGGCAAAGCACTACGGCACCCCGGAGTAGGTGTTCGAGTAGTAGCCTTCGAGTAGGAGACCCTAAGTCGAAGTTTTGCCCACTAGGACCCTGGTTCTCATCCATAATTTGTAAGTGAGCTACAGTTACTCTGCCCTCACGTAATTTATAATTATAGCTATATTCGTTGTTATGAACCTATAATTAAGATTTGTAAGTGATTTCAAGTCATATGCTGATTGATCTACTTACGTGAGAGGTATCTAAAATGGTCACATCGACTTGGGTGTTGGATTTCAGAAAAACAATATGTCGAAATGGTCTTGCCTCCAGACTGTCCTGTTTGGCTAATCCTTATTTGATAGAACTATCAGTATTCATGAGAATGATAGATAGGTCTACATTCTTTCTATTCATGTAGAATATTAGACTAAGACTTAGTGATAATGATACTAGGTTACGTTGAAGGAAAGCTAGTTGCTAGAAGCAAAGCTCTACCCGAATTTCGACTCATCACTTTAACCAGTAAGCACATACTTACTTTCAAGCTTATGCATAGATATAAGTATTCTAAATGTTTAATTACTATGTGCACTATCTTTGTTATGTTTAATGTAGTTGTACAAATTGTTGGATTAATGTCTAAGTCCATAACTATATTTAGTATGTACTTGACCCGACATGGTCCATTTGGGTTGCACTTCACCAACACAATTTATATGAATAGTCTTTTGAGAATAGTATATTTATGATTAATATTAATATATTATAAGTTATAATATATTAATAAGGAATCATATTATTTAATTAGTATTGATCAAGAATTAATTAAGTGATCAAAATGAATTAATTAAATATGGACTCTTATATATATGGAATGGGCCAAGTTCATTTAGGTTGGGCTAAGCTCTCATGGATAGTCCATGGAGTGTTTAACCCATGGATCATATGAAATGAAAGGTCATGGGTTTAACCCTAGTCTCCATACTGTATAAAGATGTCATTGGTTGGTGAAATTGGCACTAGTGTGGTACACTAAGAAGGGCTAGCCGATTTCACTAGAGAGAACCAAGTATCCATATTCTCTAAAGTCCTCCAAGGTATTTTTGGTGATTTGTGATTCCACTTGAGGCTTCCACACTATTGGGGTTAAGCTCTTAAAGCTTGAAGACATCAAGAGACATCAAAAGGTATGTCATCTAATTAGTACTTTGTAGTATAAGAACTTCATATTATGCTAGTTAGGATTAAAGCCTTGGAAAGTTCTTATTTGCATGTATAATAGAGAAAACATAGATCCAAGGTTTATAGGGTTGCATGTACACCTTAGAAGTGTTAGAATGCTCAAAACCCAACAGTGGTATCAGAGCCTAGGCTTGTTTTCTTGTTATACTTGCAAAACTGGTTAAAAAATTGAAGTTGTTTGTTGTCTGATCATCAGACTCGGCGAGTCCATGCATAAAAAGTGGTCAAATCGATCCAACTCGCCGAGTTGGTTCATGCACTCGACGAGTTGGACCCCCAGACAGCATAAATTCGACTTTTTGGCTAGAATTGGACTAGGAACATTACCCTAAGATGTTTTTGGACTTATAAACTTGTTTTTGATGTGGTAATGTTCATGCTAATCCAATTTCAAAGATAATTGTCAATAGATTCATGTTTTGTATTAGTTTAAAGTTTAGACTAATTACATGAAAAAGTTTGATTTGAATTATCTTATTTTTATGAGTTGCTTAGATTAATAGAAAAGTTAATTGAAATAGTTGTTTTCAATCCATTTTAATCTAAGAGTTGAGTATAAGATGTGTTTGTGTAACTTGTCCTCGAGTTACATGAAGAGTCACATTAAATACTCATAAAAGTTGGCAATGGTTACAAAAATTGAAGAGTCTTGTCATCATTAATTGTATTTATGACTCCATAACTTGTCCTCAAGTTATGGAGGTTCAAGAGTCACTTCATTAAAGAATAAAGTGTGTAACCTTAATAATTCCATAAGTTATAAAATAAAGAAAAGTTAGTTCTTTTATTAGTTTAAAGTCTTCCATAACTGGTCCTCAAGTCATGGAACTTGAAGAGTTTTTGGATTAAAACTACTTTAAACACATAAGTTATGAAATTAATTAGTTTTGAATAATTTCAAAACTTGCCCTCAAGTTTTGGAATTCAAAAGGTGTTCACTTATGAATACTTTAATTCCAAGTTAGCCCTTAGAATTTTAAAAGTTAAAATTCAACCCTTATACTTTATAATATTATAAGTTAATAATATTTATATATATGTATAAGAGTAAAGTCAGTCTTATCGTTAGTAGGCCTCATTCACGAAGCCGGTCTATAAGGTGGGTATAAGGTTACTACCTATAAAATGGCAGTTTAATGGGTGTCCACTCTCACCCACCGCTTCCTTGACTGGTGGATGGTCGTTAGCCAAACGGGTTTGACAGGACTATAATTTTCCCTTCATTAAAAGTATTAATGATATATACTAAGTAACTAAACTTTTAGTAATACCCAATCTTAGTTACTTAGGAAAATGTGAATAAGGTGCTAATCCATGGAATTACACTTTGCACTTTGTTTAAGTCGGTTAGTGGAGCGTGTGTGGTTAACCGGCACACTAACTCGTATTTAACAAGGTAGGCAAAGGGTAACTTAATGTTTATCATAGTATCGATGGAGCGTGTGTGGTTAACCGGCACATCGATTGAGGGGTAAACACTTAAGGGTACCAAGTAATTTGCATGGTTACTTCACACCTTGTTTTGTGATCCTCGGCATCCCAGTCACAAAACCTGAAGGGCACACTCGAGACTGAAACATGCCATTGAACAGTTCAATGAATCTCAAAAGATCTAGGAGTTTCAAATCCAATTAAAAACCTAATCATACATTTCGTTTATCTTGGTGGAAATTGGTGAATCGTCATACACCTACCTTCAAATATTTTATAGCTTGGATTACGGCATCCCTCTTCTAAGTTATAAAATAGTTTGTTGGGTCCTAGCCTTAATATTTCATATTAGGTGTCATATTAAGGACTTAAGATCAACTATCTTGAATATCTCCCAAAAAGATGTCTGGTCTAGACATCTATGATCTTCCCAAATCTCTTGAAACAAGATTTCCTAAATGAAGATGATGTCCTTTGGAAATCATACTTCTTTAACCTCCTCCAATTATTCTCCCTAACCCACAAGTTCAAGGTCACTCAAGCCCTATTGGCAAGGCAAGGTCTAGGTGTGATCATATCTTGGAGATGTAGTCACATATTGACAAGCCGGGAGAGTTGGGTGTCAAAGTCTTGAGAAAGTTGGTGGTTCAACTACTTTCTAAGTCACATAGTGAGTTCTTTTGGAACAACTATGAAACAGACTATGACAAGACCCTTAATGATCTTATCTATCTGCTAAGATCAACTTCCTAAAACTTTATGGACATTGACAATGATGACATTGGATATCTAGTAAAGCTCTCTCTTCCCAGTGGAAAGGGATCGGCCATAGTCAACTCGGTTGACCAAATGGTAAACAGAAAGGCTAAGTCTGAGATAGTCCCGTGTACCATTATCAAATGGTCCATATGTTTATATTGCCAAAGGAAGGGTCATTCGTTGCGAAGCTGCCAATTTACCTAAGGGTGTTAAAGTCAATTAGTTTGACTCTACTTCAGGTAAAGTCCACTATATAACTTTGCTAAGTTTCTATTCTGAGATTCTTGATATATGATGTGACTGGGTCACATGGTGATGTTTTAAGAATTAAAGAAAAGTGAAGAAACTTAATGAAAGAATATGCTGAATCTGATCGCGTAGATGGATTTCTATCGCGTAGTTTGAAGATCGGATTCTTGAGCTACTTCTTAGGAGTTATGAGAGATTGCTTAGGAATAGATAACAACAAGTTTTCATATGGATTATGTAACAGCTCAAATTTTCAAATAAATTTTTCATTTAAATTAAAACATCATTATTCGACAAAAGAATTTATTCCAAGTTTATTGCAAAAATATAAATAACGAATCCCCAAGATCTTCAACAATGGCAGTGTGTACGTGTCACGCCGGCGCCTTCCCACGGTCATCACTAGTACCTGAAAAAACATAAACACAACTAGTAAGCATAAATGCTTAGTGAGTTCCCCAGTATACGACTTACCCACACACGCCTTCCGGCCCGGACCTTTCGATCCACATAACATTGCCTTCCGGCCCGTAACATAATCGCCTTTCGGCCCATAACATATCGCCTTCCGGCCCGTATTATATTGCCTTCCGGCCCATAGTATTTTGACTTCCGGCCCATAATAGTGTAAAACGTAACACATATAACATATCACACATAACACATAAGTCATACATCATACCGTTCTTTCTATCACATAAAGTCTCGCCTTCCGGCCCGTATAAGCATACATCACATATAAGCATACATCACATATAAAGCATCTAACTCTCTAGACATAGCATAAATATAACACATACGACCTTCCGGTCACGCAGTCAAACCCTTCCGGGTGAAGTATAGTGAGAAGACTCACCTCGTAGTATGCAAGCTAAAAACCCTTCGAGCTACTCGCACTCGATCCGCTAATCTGCAGGCTCCCTATAATACCACATACCTTTATTAATGACCCTACCAAACAAGACAACTGACCCTACTAAATTACATACAGGTCAACGGTCAACTTGACCGGACTCGTCGAGTGCAAAGGCAACTCGGCGAGTCCAGGCACCCCGACTCCACTCGCCGAGTCTAAAGAACGACTCGACGAGTTCCAGTAGGTCTTCAAGCTACTCGCCGAGTCTGAAGAACAACTCGGCGAGTCCTAGTGAATCTTCAAGCTACTCGTCGAGTCTGATCATTGGACTCGGCGAGTCCTCGCCATGCAGTCAATCAACTGCCTCCTGTAATTCGCATGATTCCGAAATATATAGACATGGGGCTTCCTGGACCTTCACATATACTATTACAGGGGTTTAAACATTTGTAACAACACTATAATCTATCAAATCTTTAAATGGGTTTCCTAAACCCTAGATTCATATACAACGCCAAAACTACAGAAATGATCCGAGGATTACCTGGAAAACGTGTTCCCTGTGTCCCCAACCTTCAGAGCTCGACCCCTTGATTCTCCTTTGATCACCACCTTGACTATCCTTGCCTAACAACCTCTTCAAGCTTCCACTAGCCTTTACCCTTGTTCCAGATGCCCACAGACTTTTTGGTTATCTTCAATCGGCCAAAAGACGAGACATGACGGCCCTAAAGGCATTATATACGATCCAGAATCAAAACGGCTAGGGTTTCAGCTGAACAGCGTCGACTCGCCGAGTCCCTAATGGACTCGTCGAGTCCAGTCGTGAATCTGTGTCCAAGACCGTGGTCCTACTCGGCGAGTCAGGCATCAACTCGCCGAGTTCCCCCCTTAAATATTCCCCAATTTAATTTAAAGTAATACCTGAAATTCCGGGCTGTTACAGATTATAAGGACAAGTTCTTCCGCAAAGGTTTTTAAAAATAAAAGGAAAATTTTGATTTTATTTATTTTAAAAATATCCTTACAATGGCATTTGAGGAAAAATTGTTGCTTATAAAGATTCCATTAAGAGCAAGAATGGAAATATGAAATTGATTCTTTCATTTGTGGTAATGTCTAACTTTACCAAATAAGGAAAGATTCTCATCACCCAAGTTTCAATTGGACCGGAACTTGGAATCATGCAAATTGTATAGCATGATGAATGAGAACTTTCAAGTATTGGAAAATTAAGACTAACTACTTGTTCACATGGATGTGTGAGTCAAGTAACGGACTAAGGGATCGAGTACACATTCTTGTGCATTGGTCAAGTCCACAACAAAAGATCGATAAGATTATTCGTCATAATTTGATAAAGCTCAGTAAATATGGTTATACTTACAAGCTTAAGTGTAATTCTGAGACATTGGAAAAGGTTCCAATGTATGGCAAAGCGAATAAGAAGAATCAACTTAGGCAGAAAGATAAAAGTTTCTCAAATCTAAAAAGATGGGAGAGTACTTTAGTATCAGGTTTTATGATCATCTTAATGATTTAGAGACCTTATCACAATTCATCCTCTAAGTGCCTTCTTATAGCTAAGAAGAGGAGCTATGAATTGTTGAAGTGGTTAAATCAAGAAGATGATTCATACTTCGTTCCAAAAACAATTCTTAGAGTCATACTCCAAGATTGTAACTTGAGTAACATGTGTTAAAGAAGGTTGAAAACACTTGTCAAATATAAGAGTAAAAGTTTTCTACTCTTGTACATTTGAAATTGGTAAATTGTGATGTTTTGGATAAAACAAAGACCAACTTAGGCCAATTTTGTGAAGTGTTTGTCTTGATTAGAATCCACACTATCTCTTGAATATCTGACAAGAAAGTCTCATATGTCAAGAGGACAGGGGGAGTCTTAAAGGTCTTGAAAGTCTCAAGAACTAATCAAGAATAGAACCTGAAGTTCTTCACTAGCACACAACTTGAGGTTTATAACCTATCGTGCTGACATATTCTATGCCCATTCCAGTTAAAGTTGGCTTTGCATATGAGTTCTTAGAGTTCTCAATTGGTTGCACAACAACTTGGAAGTAATGGCAGGCCCTTGTGTTGCCAGGTGGCAAGAAATCAAGACTGAGTTTATTCCACATGAGTTTGGATTTGTCATTATCCTTGTCTTGTGACTATGTTTTTGACAATTCACATGGATAAGAACACATACACCAGTAAATCTAAGTGTCATAAGGTTTCTCTCCGATTCATGAAAATGATGGTGATGAAACTCTTCCACTAAGTAGATTTTAGCTAGATAGCAATTGTGATATTTGCAGTTCTCAAAGTCGTTAGTGGAGCGTGCGTGGTTAACTGGCACACTAACATTGACTTATGAGAAATGGCAAAAGGTCTAAACAATTTAGACTATGATTACGACATCCCTTTTCATAGTTCTGAAGTTGTTTAGACACACATGTGAGCTATCTAAGAGAGGTGTATGATATTGATAAAGTTTTATCATGGCAATCTAGTATCAGAAATCTAAACTTTGGTAAGAAAGTCAATAAAGTATTGATTTCTAGAAGTCCAGTTGATTTCTGGGTACATGTCAAAGCTAGTGGGAGCATAAGTGTTATGCTATTAATCATCATGTTAGTGGGAGCATGATAATTATGATAAAGGTTGCAAGTTAGCAATGTTAATTATAGAAAAACAAAAGGTCTCAATTGGGAAAAAGTTGTTTTGCTATAATTATGGGAGAGGATATTATACTTCATCTCAAATCTAAAATCTTAGATTGAGGTTTTAATTGTATTTAGTCAAGAATATATATGAATTTCATGTTGGAATGGCTCAACATAAGAAAATTCTATATATGGATCCATTATTTGCGTTCTAAAATTTGATTATGATTACAACATCCCTTTTCATAATATGAATTATGAGAACTTGGCAAATAGAAATGGAAATATTATAGCAAAAGACTGGTTTAGTCTTTATGTGAGACATCATGAATCGTGTACCATATACTTCGGATATAGGATCGATTACATGTGCTATATTCATCCTTTCTAAAAAATTTCCAAATATCCGGGGCATTAAGAAGGGAAAAGGTCTAGAATTGGATATGACTAAAATGATTAAGCAATTGTTGAGGAAAATATAAGGTTTACCAAGGATTGGTTGCTCAAGGATAGTTGGAAGTATAGTGTTGACTTTGGAAGGACCATATTAACATAATCTGTAAGGAGGTAGCTCTTGTTCAGAAGTGACAGTCAAAATGGAATCTGGAAATGTTTCAAAGTTAGAATTTTTCAATCTGTTTAAGATTAGGAAACTTAATGCAAGAAGGATGTTTCTAAGTAGCTGATCTCCTTTGGAATGCTCTGTAATGGTTGTTGTCAAGTCTTTCTGACATCGTGCATAATCATTACAAGAGGATCAATGCATATAAGTTTAGAATCTAACAGATTTCAGTAAATCACATGAATTTGGAATTCTTGCATTTGCAGTAAGGATTTGGGACTGTGAAAAGATGATCATTGGAGTTATGTTCAATTGATCTAGTTCACAAAGTAAAGATCATAGACAAACATAGTATGCATACTTGGTGTATGACATGACTAGTGTTTAGAAAACATAGTGTACATGCTTGGAGCATGGGACAACTATCGTTTTAAATTCAAGAATAAAGTTGATAGCTGAAACAGTATACAATGACTAATGTGTAATCATATGGTGGTAAATAAAAGGTGTTTTATTTATGTTCATAGGTTTTGATACCATATTGGATTCAATTATTATTGTGTTTCATTTTGCATGTTTTGACTTCCAGAATAAACTAGGTTATTCTTCCGGAATGACTAAGTTATTCAAACCATCCACAGTCGGTCATATATTGGTAGTAGATATGAATCAAGACTGTCATGGGTTGGCTTGTAGAGATCTAAGATGTTGCACACAGGGCTACAACACTCATGAGTGCTCAGAAGTTCTGAGTATTGGACTCAACCCACGCTCATTGGAATCACTTCATGGATTTTATCACGAGTGATCATGAGACGATAATATCTTATATTCTTCAAACCTAGAGATATGAGTTGTTACTATGAGTTGGTTGTACATTGATTTCATGAAAACGCATTCGGTAACTCAGTGTTATAAAACGTGCCTTTGTGTATGATTCAACAAGTAGCAGAACAAGCCATATGAGTCGAAGTTTATCCATTCCTTTTACCTTCGGGATAAAAGCGATATCAGTGGGCCCCTCGATGATTTAATGATGACACATGTGAGTGCTTGGCCAAGCCAGGACTGATTTGATTTGTTCAATTAGTCAGTCGTCATGAATCGGAGAGAATGACTATAATCCATGTCTCAGTCCATATGATATCTAGAATGGAGGAATATATGATCCCTTATCTAATGGACAAGTTCGTTGACAAGATCAGAGTTCGACAGCGGCTTTAAGAGCTACGAAGTCATACTCAATAATAGTTTTAGACTTATCCAAGTGGGAGACTGTTGGATTAATGTCTAAGTCCATAACTATATTTGGTATGTACTTGACCCGACCCGGCATGGTCCATTTGGGTTGCACTTCACCAACACAATTTATATGGATAGTCTTTTGAGAATAGTATATCTATGAGTAATATTAATATATTATAAGTTCTAATATATTAATATGGAATCATATTATTTAATTAGTATTGATCAAGAATTAATTAAGTGATCAAAATGAATTAATTAAATATGGACTCTTATATATATATATATATATATATATATATATATATATATATATATATATATATATATGGAATGGGCCAAGTTCATTTAGGTTAGGCTAAGCTCTCATGGATAGTCCATGGAGTGTTTAACCCATGGATCATATGAAATTAAAGGTCATAGGTTTAACCCTAGTCTCCATACTATATAAAGATGTCATTGGTTGGTGAAATTGGCACTAGTGTGGTACACTAAGAAGGGCTAGCCGATTTCACTAGAGAGAACCAAGTATCCATATTCTCTAAAGTCTTCCAAGGTGTTTTTGGTGATTTGTAATTCCACTTGAGGCTTCCACACTATTGGAGCTAAGCTCTTAATGCTTGAAGACATCAAGATGCATCAAAAGGTATGTCATCTAACTAGTACTTTGTAGTATAAGAACTTCATATTATGCTAGTTAGGATTAAAGCCTTGGAAAGTTCTTATTTGCATGTATAATGGAGAAAACATAGATCCAAGGTTTATAGGGTTGCATGTACACCTTAGGAGTGTTAGAATGCTCAAAACCCAACACAAATATGATTAATACTTGATTTATTGGTATGTTTAACATACTTAATAATATAACTGAGTAATAAGGGGGCTATGCAAAATAATAAATGAGAGGTTGTGATAGCGTTGTGTGAAATAGTAGTTGCAATAGGTTAGAGAGAGAGAGAGAGCGAGAGCGAGTCGTGTGAGATAATAAATCATGTCTATCTCAAGTACCTTGTACGACCGTGCTAAACCCAAGTACTTTTATATTGCCGTGCCAAATCCAAGTACTTTTGTTCGTCCGTGCTAAACCCAAGTACTTTTGTATTGTCGTACCAAACCCAAGTATTTTGTACTATCATTCCTATTGTGATTATACAAAGAGTAATAATGTACTGTCGTGTTGTTGCGAGTATTATCGTACCGTCATGCCTAATCACCTAGGAATTATAGTTGCCCGTTGATAAAGATCCTTTTGGAAAGATCCCTCATGATCATATTCATACGATTAGTAAGTGAGAGTAATGAGAAATGGGGTAATTGGGTTATTTGAATGTTGATGGTTGTATAATTAAAAATTATAATATTGTGGGTTGAAAACCTTATGTATCTCACCAGGTTTTCCAACCTGGCCCACTCAACGTCTTTGTATCACAGGAAACAATAATGATGATGCTTGAGAGATTTGAGGAACTTTAGTTTATATTAAGATACTGTTGATGGGTTTATGAGGTTACATATACAATGCACTAAGCGGAAATTTATTCAAACAATTCAAATAATTAGGGCACATGCAATCTAGTTTGATCTATGTCTTTCAAGTATAGCAACATACACTGAATGACTAATCTACAAAACTTTCCTATAAACAAACTAATTCATAAGATAAGAAAACTAACCTTAAAGATTGTTATTGTGTAAACAATGTAGAATCCTTAATTGAAAACCTTTGGTAGCAAGCACCACAAGTGTAGTGCCTCTAATGGTTCACACCCAAACCCTAGCAACCAAGGGACTTGAAGAGAGAGAGGAGAATAGAAGCAAAAATTGGAATTTCCTCTAAGGAATAAGGCATGGACTAAACTAAACCCAAATAGGGGTTTTTATAAATATAATGATTATATATATAGACAAAATTTCACAATTGGTCCATGTGGTTTACAGAATATCACACTTTGAGGACTTCCTAGCAAAAATTCACGCCACTGATCCTTTTGGTTTCAGTTCATTGTGCGATTGGTCCTTGACCCTAACCCCGTCACTTTTATACCATTAGTACAGGGGTATTTTTTTTTCTTTTCATTAACAGTCATTGTAGTCCTTCATCACAAAAGCTATCTCCCAAAACTATACTAGAACCACGAATATATCCACTGACACATACACCACCATCATCACCACCAAGCTAGATTCATCGATTTCTTACCCTAATCTCCAAATCTTTATTTATACTCAAGAGAAACGGAAAGAGTTGTAACTGAATCACCATGAATTTTAGTAGAATTAGGATCCAATACTTTACCAGACCCCACATCTCTGTCTTAACTTTTGGAACATCAGCTAATTCAACCCTCGTTTCAACTTCTGATGTCGTTGATTTATGATCAGCAGCAAGGGTATTTGTTGTTGCTGATGATGATTTCTTCACCCAACTACAATGACTTGTGTGATAAGACTAAGGTTAGGGTTCTTGAAGTTGTTAAAGGAGATGAACATACCGATCGATCTACAAAAGAGAGAGAGAGAGAGAGAGAGAGAGAGAGAGAAAGAAAGAGAGAGAAAGAGAAAAAAAGAGGGAGATGATAAAGGGTAACAAAGTTATGTTCGATTTCTAGGTTTTGATTTGTAGGTTTCGAAGAAGCATCACTCGTAATCTATTTCTTCTCTTGTGATTCTTGGGTTCCAATTTTTAGGGTGTCTTCAGATCTCCGGGGAGGAAACGGGTGGGATGGGTTCAGTGGGGATCACGTTCCTCATAATGGTGAAAGTAGTTCTCTTCTTCCTTCCGACACAAACACACCACCACCTGAAAGCTCTCTTGTCTCCAACACAAACTCCAATTTACAGTGGAAATGATGTACATCTCTTCCAATCAAACACACATCATCAAACCGTTCCCCTTTAGCAACCATTCCCATTTCTGCAAGAATATATAGCGAACAACATAAATTATAGGTAAGATCGATCATATTCCTAACAAATATAGATTCAAAGTTGAAATGAAGCCCCTTAGGTTTATTGGGCTAGTTTTTAACTTTGGGCTTTAGGGTTTACAATCATACATCAATAAAACTGTGTGCAGATCCGGGTGATTCAAGCTTCGGATTCAATGTCGCTCTCTAGGCGAAACATTGTTATTGTAAGATCAATTTATTTTGCAACACGTAAGGATAGTGACCAAGTCGAGAGTGCTATTAGTATGGTTTTTATTATATAAACTAGTGATTTGATTTTCATGTTCCAATTTTGTTTCAAATGAAGATCAATTGGTTCTGTTGAAGTGGAGAACAACGAAGAGATTGACGAGGAAGAAGCAATTTGCAGAATCTGCTTTGATTCATGCGATGAAGGTAATCAATTGAAGATGGAATGCAGTTACAAAGGTGAGCTTAGAGTTGTTCATGAAGAATGTGCAGTTAAATGATTTAGTGTTAAATGGAACAAAAACTGTGATGTTTATTGTCACACCCCCGAATCAGATGGCGAAAAACGTCTGGGGGCTTTTGCGTGACTTCATCTTGAAATATCATCACAATGAATATAAATGAAACATAACATCATCATTACCATGAGTAATATAATACAACTGCCATTGTTTACATCAAGTACAATATTTTAAATTACATGACCAAAGCATTAAATGTATGATGATAACAAAAATACAATAAATTCCACATTCTTTGCTGACCTTCCGCTTAACGATTCCGTGAGAATAAAAGTGATTTTTGAAAATGTCAACATAAATAATGTTGGTGAGTTCTTAAGCATGTTTGCATGGTTGGTAAAATACCAGAAAATCTGATATTTTCTGAAGAATGGTTTGAGTGTGATGTGACAAAAGCAGGTATTAATGCATGTGTGTATTCTGTTTTTGGAAATGTATATGAATTTTGGTCCATAAAATTATGTATTTTCTTTCATAAGTAAAGAGTAATATGTAAATGTATTCATCCTAGAAAATTCAAAATTTTCTACTTTTAAGAGTATTGTAGTCGTGAATTCCCAAAACTGAGTGTCGATGTATGCTTTTAGTGTCGTCAAGATTTTTATAAGTATACTGAAATCTTTGTTGAAGTTAATCTCGAAATGAGCCGTTACAATCATGCTTGATAATGACTAGTTCACCCGTCTTGGCGTTTTCAGGCTGTCACCCCCATATAGATATATACACAAACTCCCGCTCTCCCTCCAGGAGATTCTGGTTATAACTACAGGCTACGATCATACACTCAAAGATGTCAATCGACAAGTCTCACTAGATCCTTAACTTGTTTACGAGTATTGTATCACACCATGTATAAGGTTTATGTATATGTTTTAAGTTTTCAAATCCAAAGTATGTAAGTGATTGTATGAAGCCCAATAGATATGTACGAGACATTTAAGGCCCGCTAAACATATGATTTTTAATCCAGGCCCAATTAGTATGTGGATGGACCACGGAGGCCCAATAAACATGTAAAAGGGTAATTCAGGCTCAATAGGTATGTAAATGAACCACTAAGGCCCAACAACATGTGATGCATAGCTTAGGCCCATGTTAACATGTAAATGGACAACAAAGGCCCATTTAACATGACATGGAAATGTAGGCCTAATATACACTTAAATGGATCCCTAAGGTCCATTAGCCATGTAACGAGAGTACTAGTCCCAATAACATGTTATCGATGTATTTCGTCCATTTGCTATTATTTCGTTGTTTGTTTTTGCTCGAGGTTTACCAAGACAACAAAAATATATAATTTTTGTAATAGAGACATTTTTGGCCCATTAGACTGAAAATATACAATTTATTCACCTTTTTGGAAAATCTGACTCTTTAAATCCCTTAAGGCTAAAAGTTTTCATTTCATGGGCTTACTCCATATAAAAATGACATTTGTATCCCATTTTGGCTAAAAACTTCATTTTCGGCAAAAATATCATAAATGTTAACATTTTTGGCCCAAATACATATAAATGGACATTTTTGGCCCAAATTATAAATTTGCTGTTATCGGCCCATTTCTACAAGAAATTACATTTTTAGTCCATTTTTGAAAAGAAATACATTTTCGGCCCACATTTTGTAATAACAGCGTTTTAGGGCCAATTTAAAATAAAATGCAATTTTCAGCCCATAAAACCGCAAGTTTACACTTTTGTCTCGAATTTGTATTAAATGACTATTTGGTTCTTAAAAATTGAGATTTTTACAAAATAAGCCCAAGAAAAATCGTAAAGCCCATACGAAGTCCTATTTTGCAAGAATTTACACTTTTGGCCCTTTTGAAAAATTTGGTTATCATAAATACCCATTTTTATGCAAATATGACTCTTTTTAGTCCTTGTAATACCGTAAATGACATAAAAGTCTTGACTTTTTGTTTATTTGTCAAAAATGCTCCTTTTTTCCAAATTTTATTTAGTTTCTCCTGGATCTTCACATTTTTAACACATTTATCTTTATAGTAAGTTGTATGAAATGTTTTAGTTTACAAATATCACTACTTTTGGTTAGAGATTTTGGGATCTATAGAGTCTTCACACATAATCACATCTTAAATCAAGCAATGCACACATAACATGCATAACACTTAGATCTATCACATAGGAACTTGTATTTTCCCCAAAAAAATCATATAAAACCAAAAATAAAGGGGGCATGAACTCACTTTGGGGTTTGGATTTGGTTTGATGAAGACTTTGAAGAAGATTTTTCGGCCTTGAGTGCTTCCTTGGAAGAAGTTTCAAACTTAGATGGTCCTAGAAAGCTAAAACACGAAATGAACCATGTAAGGAAGTGTTCTTTGCCTAAAAATGGAAAACAATGACTTATAGAAGATGACAACTTACCAATATGGGTGAAACTTTGATGAAATGCTCTTGAAACACCCACAATTTATGAAAATATGAAGGAGAGGGAGGAGTTCTTAGAGAAAGTTTGAAGTAGTTTGAAATGAGAAAAATAGAGGTGGGGTGGTGCGGTTTCGGCCGAGGGGTAGAAGAAGGGGGAAGAAGGATAGATTGAGGTGATGTTTGCATGGATACCCACCATGCAAACATGAGGTGTCACTTGCAAAATAACCCTGCTTTTCCTCTTTTTTTTATTATATGCATAATGGGCCGAGAATTTGGGCTAGAGAAATGAGAATGAAATGGTTTTGGCCCAACCCTGGCTTTGCTTGATTTTTATGAAGCCTAAAAATAAATTTTCGACCCATTAGGCGCTTAGGAGGGTTCACGGCCCAATAAAGTCCACCTTAAAGGGTTTAAGGCCCATCAGGGTAAATGGAATCATTTATGGACCACATGGCCCAAAATGTTAAGTTTTATGAATGTGGGTCCAATTAGAACCCATGTAGGGCTTCTAGGCCCAAAGTAGTCAAGTTGAAGGTTTATCAATAAGAGGATCCTAGTCCATAGTGAACTTGAACCGGGATTTCTAGGGTTTTCAACCCATAGTTGAACATATGAGGTGTTTTGTATAGGGTTTTGAACTTCACTGATGAACCTTGATTCAGTTTGTTGTCATTGAATAACCATAGTGTATAGTATCAACTTAGAGTTACAGGAATCACAATAAATGATGTTTACAAGAGTATAGAATTTCCTAGCAAAAAATCTAGTTGTGACATCATCCCCCCATTAGAGGGAATTTCGTCCCGAAATTCTTTTGAATGCAAGAAATATGAATGGGAGAATAGGTGATGATATTTCTGCTTCATCAGGTCTTCGCATTCCTACGTAAATTCATGTCCCCGCTTAGCGCTCCAACGAACCTTCACAATAGGAATGTGACTCTTCTCCGTACGCTTCACTTCCGTATCCAATATCTCGACTGGTTCTTTGATGAACAGGAGATTCTCGTTTATCTCGATCTCTTCCAAATGAATGACAAGAGTTTCATTTGATAAGCACTTATTCAAATTTGAAACGTGGAACATGGAGGGTACATTGCTGAGCTTGGTAGGTAGCTGCATCTTATAAGCCACTGGACCAATCCAGGCAAGAATCTCGAACGGTCCAATATATTGCGGGTTCAGTTTTCCCCGTTTCCCAAAGTGGATCATTCCTTTCTAGGGAGAGACCTTCAATAACTCCCAATCCCTGACTTGAAATTCTAAGGGCTTTCATCGCTTGTCAGCATAGCTCTTCTATCGGTCTCGCGATGCTTGAAGTCGAGCTTTGATTTGGATTATCTTTTCGGCCATTTCACGAATGATTTCTGGCCCTATGAAAGTGTTGCCTAGTGATTGCCCTTTTTCTAGTTGGGTGTCTCCCACCTCAGCCAAGTATAGAGGTGATCTGCATTTACGACCATAAAGAGCCTCGAAAGGAGCAAGCTTAATGCTCGTGTGATAACTGTTATATGAGAATTCAATCAGAGGCAAGTGGGCATCCCATGACTTGCCGAAGTCAATCACACAGGCTCGGAGCATGCCCTTAAGTGTTTGGATGGTTTGTTTACTTTGACCGTTAGTTTGAGGGTGGTAAGAAGTGCTCATATCTAGCTGTGTTCCCATTGCTCTCTGCATTGAATGCCAAAATCGCGAAGTAAATCTACTATCTTGATCCGAGATAATAGATATTGGCACTCCATGAAGTCTTATGATCTCTCTGATGTAGATTCCGGTCAATCTTTCCATCTTGTAGGATTCCTTTATTGGCAGGAAATGAGCGAATTTAGTCAACCTATCGACAATTACCCATATAGCATCCTACCTGTCTGTCGTCTTAGATAGTTTGGTTACGAAATCCATAATAATCCTTTCCTATTTCCACTCGGGTATCACCGGCTGCTGTAATAATCTCGAGGGATTTTGATGCTCCATTTTAACTTTGGCGCAAGTGAGGCACTTACCCACGTAAGTGGCTATTTCTGCCTTCATATTTGGCCACCAATAGTGTTGCTTGATATCTAGATACATCTTATCTGAACCTGGATGTATGGAGTATCGTGTAAAATGGTCTTCATTCATGACTACTTCTCTGAATCCCCCTAGTATAGGGACCCAGATTCTATTCATGAAATAGTATGCTCCATCCTCTTTGCCTTCCAGACTTTTATCCATCCCACGCAACATTTCATTTGCGATGTTCTCCTACTTCAACGCATCTCTTTGGGCTTCCTTGATTTGCAAGGTTAGGTGGGACTAGATTTTTATGGTTACGATTTTCACCCGATGACCTGAGTATTCTTTTCTACTTAGGGCATCGGCTACCACGTTAGCCTTGCTTGGGTGGTACTTGATCTCACACTCATAATCGTTTAGCAGCTCAACCCATTTCTGTTGCCTCATGTTTACTTCTTTCTGATTCAGAATGTGCTGTAGGCTTTTGTGGTCGGTGAAGATGGTGCACTTTGTACCATAAAGGTAGTGCCTCCAAATTTTGAATGCGAAGACCACCTTTCCCAAATCGAGATCATGAGTGGTGTAATTCTCTTCATGTTTTCTTTAGTTGTTTGGATGCATAAACCATCACCTTTCCATGTTGCATAAGCGCACAGCCTAAGCCCTGGTGGAATCATCCCAGTAAACTATGAAATCTTCGGTTCCCTCCGGTAAGGATAGCACTGGTGCACTATAGAGGGCTTGCTTCAAGGTTTGGAAGGCAATTTCTTGTTTTTCAGTCCAGTTGAAAGCCACGCCTTTTGTGTCAGTGCGGTGAGAGGTTTGTCTATCTTGAATTTTTTTTTTTTTGAATGAAGTTGCGGTAGTAGCATGCGAGACCCAAGAATTGTCGGATTTATGTCGGTGTTTTCGGGATCGCCCAGCTTTCGATGGCCTTGATCTTGGAAGGATCTACATGAATCCTTTACTTGCTGACAACATGGCCCAAAAAGTTTACAATATGAAGCCAAAACTCACACTTGGAGAGTTTCGCATACAACCGTTCAGCTCACAGGGTTTCCAAGATTTGACGGAGATGTTGACCATGCTCTTCTTCACTTTGAGAGTATACGAGAATATCATCGATGAAAACGATTATGAAGTTGTCAAGGAATAGGCGGCAAACTCGATTCATGAGGTCCATAAATGTGGATGGAGCATTCGTTAGACCGAAGGGCATCACGACAAATTCGTAATGACCATACCGTGTTCGAAAGGCAGTTTTTGGGATATCCTCCTCCCGGACTCGGAGTTGGTGATAACCGGATCTCAGATCTATCTTGGAGAAATAACTAGCTCCTTGAAGTTGGTCAAATAGATCATCGATTCGTGGGAGTGGGTACCTATTTTTTATGGCGAGCTTATTCAGTTCCTTATAGTCAATGCACATCCTGAAGGATCCGTATTTCTTTTGAACGAAAAGAACTGCAGCTCCCCACGGCAAAAAGCTTGGTCTAATGAATCCTTTATCTAGGAGTTCACTTAGTTGGCTTGATAACCCCTACATCTCAGCTGGAGCCAACCTATAGGGTGATTTGGCAATTGGAGTGGCTCCTGGTACTAGATCGATTCAAAATTCAACTCGTCTTTCTGGGGGTACTCCCGGAAGATCTTCTGGAAATACATCCGGGAAATCACATGCCACTGGAATGTCTTGAATGTTTACTTTTTCTTTGGTCTTATCCACCATGTGAGAGAGGAATGCGTAATTCTTCTTGTGTAGGCACTTTTGTGCCTTGATGCATGAGATAAGGAGAAGGTTGGTGCCAGGTTTATCGCCATAGATTATAAGGGTTTTGTGATTGGGGAGGTGAAAGTGAACGACCTTCTCGCAACACATAATATCAACATGGTTGGGGCTTAACTAATCCATGCCGATTATCACATCAAAACTCCTAATACTTACGGGTATCAAGTCTATGTGAAAGGAGTGATTGCTTAGTGTTAATGTGCACCCTACATAGATGTCTCTGGTTGTTTCCATTTTCCCATTAGCCATTTCCACTGTGAAGGCTTCGTTGGGCTTCTGAGGTTGATTATTTACTAAGTGTTTGAATTTATTACTAACGAAACTGCGCTCCGCCCCACTATCATATAAGATGCATGCGTACGAGTTGTTAAGTAGGAACGTAACAGTAACAACTGCTAGGTCCTGCACTGCTTCACCTTGACCCATGGTCAACACTCTTCTTGCTGCTCCCACCCCCTGATTGTTAGCTTTGGGGAAGTTGCGCTGGTAATGGCTGGTTTCTCCATACCCATAACAGGCGTAACCGGCCCCGATGTTGTTGTTGTTACTGTTGTTGCAGTTGTTGTTGTTGTTGTTGGACTGTTGGTTTTGTTGTGGATGAGTTCTATAGAATTTTGCAGTGTGACCCTTTCGGTTGAAGCTCGTGCAATGCATCTCTTTACATTCTCCATGACGGTGGAAATTGCATTTGCTGCACTTGGGTAGGGTCCCTGAGTATTGCTTTGGGTTATTTGGTGTGGATGAGGCTGGAGCATGTGTTGTGGTGATAGCTTGAGTAGCAGCATGGACAGTCACAGTTTGTTGTTTCTTTGATGATTCAGAATTTTGTTTTCCTTTCTGCTTGTTGTTTTTCCCCTTCTTGTTCTCCCCTTCTTTCTTAACTTCCACTTCTCCTGTTTTGGCACCCCTTTTGTTGCCATGATCATATAATTTATTGGCTAGCCTCTTTGCGCTATCATACGTGGTCGGGTTTGCTGTAATTACATTCCCTTGGATTGGTGCGGTCAATCCCCAGATAAATCTCTCGATCTTCTTCCCTTCAGATGTGATCATTCCAGGACACAAAAGAGACAGCTCACTAAACCTTGTTATGTATGCATCAATATCAGAGTTGTGAACCGTGAGGTTCCACAGTTTTTGTTCCAATTTATAAATTTCTCTCCTTGGACAGTACTCAACCAACATTCCTTAAGTTCCTCCCATGGTATCGCGTTCGCCACCGGGAGTGTCATGGCCTCTATGTGACAATTCCATTAGGATAGATCTTGATCAATGAATGTGCAGGTCACAAAATTGACCTTGGACTCATCCGGACATCCACAGATCTCAAATACTGATTCCACCTTCTCTATCCATCGTTTCAGAGTTATTACGCATCCCGTCCTGTTGAAGGTTCGAGGCTTGGCGTTGCTGAAATCCTTATAGGTTCAGGTTCTTACGATTCCTTGGTTTGTTCCTTGATTTGTGCTTCCGGTTCCCTGCCCGTTGCCTTCTCCGTTGTTCCCATTGCGAATCTGCGCAAGTGCTGCAGTGACCGCAGCGGACATTGCTACTTGGAATGTGACTGAGTTTATTTCTGGTGGCGTTGGTGTCGCGTTGTTCCCATGGTTTAGTCTTTGAGGCATCTTTTTGTCGTGGAATAGAGAGATGATGAATATATATTGCATTCCCAGATTAGAATGCCACTGAATCGACGAATCGATTTGTGCATCTAAGGGATATCATCTATTAACATAAAACAAGAAAATACAACACATAGCAGATAACAACATCACGATAAAACATAGATTACTTCCATTAATAATAATCATTTTTAAAACATGAAAATTTGCCAGAAAGGCATACAGTACATAAGAAACATATGATTTGTCAACATGACGACCCTATGAGTAGTGTAATCACTTAAACATATGGTCGATAATACATAGATTAATACATAGAGAAAATCATAACGATAGTACATGAACATATGCTAGTCGCGACAGGGTGGGTTTAGTGGTGCTAACAATGATGTGGATGTGCCCTGAAGTCTAGCCAAGTGGCGCTCGGCGTCCCGAAGCCGTGCTTCTAAAGCTGCCTGACGCATCTGGTAGTCCCTGACTACCTCGTGTGTCATCCTTTCCGTGCGCTCCATTGCGGCTCTCATGGCCACCATTTGGCCAGTGGTTGCCTGTTCCTGCTCGCCGATGTCGCGAGTCCTCTTCACCATTACAGGCAAGGCTCGATCGTCGGGTCCACTGTGACTCAGGTCGTAGTAGTCCCGGTTCATACCAAATAGGTGTCGCACCCCTTGCTGGCGGCTCCACCTCCAGATGTCATGTGCCCATGGGAGAGTAGGACCATTAGGGCCCATCCTGTATGGGGGAACCCTGGCCATGTATGGCAGATTGATGACTTCAGACCGTGTGTCCAACTCATCTATATCACTTTCCTCTGCCTCCTCCTCATCCACGTCGACTATTAGTTATGCCGGTACTTCCTCTTCAGGCTCTTCTTTTGGTTCTTCTTTGGGTTCTTCCTCGAGGTCTTCTTCTGGTTCTTCCTCGGGCTCTTCCAGCCATCTATTATTTCACTGATTGAGAAATAAGGATCTCCTGGGTGATGGAATCTGGCCATAGCATCTGCATGAAAAATGATATATACTAAGAATAAATTACACATGAGTTACTCCTATAGTATTTTTTTATCATTTAAGTTTGAGTTCCTTAGAGTTATTTGGAAATGAGGTAAGCTTCTAGATCCATTTCCCGCTATGATTACTCTTAAACACATGTTGGTCATATTTTGAACAAATATAGTTGATCAGGCTATATGTATACCGAATATGACTACATAATTATTCGGGTTTAATCATAGTGTTTAATTTCCTCCAGAGGCTTTTAGTTTTATTGCTTTAATGTATACCTAGGTATACATTTATTCAGAGTGTTTTTGTCCTATTGTATTTATAGTTGCATATCAAGTATGATTAGATATGCCAGTTCACTATAAACAATGCTCTGATACCAATCTGTCACACCTCCGAACCAGACGGCGGAAAACGTCTGGGGCCTTGTGTGTGGCTTCATCTTAAAATATCATCACAATGAATATTAATGAAACATAACATCATCATTACCATGTGTAATATAATACAACTGCCATTGTTTACATCAAGTACAATATTTTAAATTACATAACCAAAACATTAAATGTATGATGATAACAAAAATACAATAAATTCCACATTCTCTGCTAAACTTCCGCTTAACGATTCCCTGAGAATACAAGTGACTTTTGAAAACGTTAACATAAATAATGTTGGTGAGATTATAAGCCTGTTTGCATAAAAGTGTTTGCATGGTTGGTAAAACACCAGAAAATCTGATATTTTCTGAAAAATGGTTTGAATGTGATGTGACAAAAGCATGTATTAATGCATGTGTGTATTCTGTTTTTGGAAATGTATATGAATTTTGGTCTAAAAAATTCTGTATTTTTTGTCGTAAGTAAAGAGTAATGTGTAAATGTATTCAACCCAGGAAATCCAATATTTTCTACTTTTAAGAGTATTCTAGTCGTGAATTCCCAAAACTGAGTGTCGATGTATGCTTTTAGTGTCATCAAGATTTGTATAAGTACACTGAAATCTTTGTTGAAGTTAATCTCTAAGTGATCTATTACAACCATGTTTGATAATGACTAGTTCGTCTGTCTTGGCGTTTTCAGGCGCCAGTTTGATTAATGTAAGGTTTGTCGCCCTAGACTGACCTAGTCTAACTGTAGCGAACAACTAAGGCGTGGGGGTGTCACCTCATATATATCTATACACAAACTCCCGCTCTCCCTCCAAGAGATTCTTGTTATAACTACAGGCTACGATCATACACTCAAAGATGTCAATCGACAAGTCTCACTAGATCCTTAACTTGTTTACGAGTATTGTATCACACCATGTATAAGGTTTATGTACATGTTTTAAGTTTTCAAATCCAAAGTATGTAAGTGATTGTATGAAGCCCAATAGATATGTACGAGACATTTAAGGCCCGCTAAACATATGATTTTTAATCCAGGCCCAATTAGTATGTGGATGGACCACGGAGGCCCAATAAACATGTAAAAGGGTAATTCAGGCTCAATAGGTATGTAAATGAACCACTAAGGCCCAACAACATGTGATGCATAGCTTAGGCCCATGTTAACATGTAAATGGACAACAAAGGCCCATTTAACATGACATGGAAATGTAGGCCTAATATACACTTAAATGGATCCCTAAGGTCCATTAGCCATGTAATGAGAGTACTAGGCCCAATAACATGTTATCGATGTATTTCGTCCATTTGTTATTATTTCGTTGTTTGTTTTTGCTCGAGGCTTACCAAGACAACAAATATATCTAAGTTTTGTAATATAGATATTTTTGGCTCATTATACTAAAAATGTACAATTTTAGTCACCTTTTTGGAAAATTTGACACTTTAAATCCCTTAAGGCTAAAAGTTTTCATTTTATGGGCTTACTACTAATAAAAATGACATATGTAACCCATTTTGGCTAAAAACTTCATTTTCGACCTAAAAATCATGAATATTAACGTTTTTTTTTGGCCCAAATACATATAAATGGACATTTTTGGTCCAAATAATTAAATATTGTTGTTATCGACCCATTTCTACAAGAAATTACATTTTTAGTCCATTTTTGAAAAGAATCACATTTTCGGCCCACATTTTGTAATAACAGCGTTTTAGGGCCAATTTAAAATAAAATGCAATTTTCAGCCCATAAAACCGCAAGTTTACACTTTTGTCTCGAATTTGTATTAAATGACTATTTGGTTCTTAAAAATTGAGATTTTTACAAAATAAGCCCAAGAAAAATCGTAAAGCCCATACGAAGTCCTATTTTGCAAGAATTTACACTTTTGGCCCTTTTGAAAAATTTGATTATCATAAATACCCATTTTTATGCAAATATGACTCTTTTTAGTCCTTGTAATACCGTAAATGACATAAAAGTCTTGACTTTTTGTTTATTTGTCAAAAATGGTCCTTTTTCCAAGTTTTATTTAGTTTCTCGTGGATCTTCACATTTTTAACACATTTATCTTTATAGTAAGTTGTATAAAATGTTTAATTTACAAATATCACTACTTTTGGTTAGAGATTTTGGGATCTATAGAGTCTTTACACATAATCACATCATAAATCAAGCAATACACACATAACATGAATAACACTTAGATCTATCACATTGTAACTTGTATTCTCCCCCAAAACTCATATAAAACTGAAAATAAAGGGGGTATGAACTCCTTTGGGGTTTGGATTTAGTTTGATGAAGAGTTTGAAGAAGATTTTTCAGCCTTGAGTGCTTCCTTGGAAGAAGTTTCGAACTTAGATGGTCCGAGGAAGCTAGAACACGAAATGAACCATGTAAGGAAGTGTTCTTTGCCTAAAAATGGAAAACAATGACTTATAGAAGATTACAACTTACCAATATGGGTGAAAATTTGATGAAATCCTCTTGAAACACCCATAATTTGCAAAAATATGAAGGAGAGGGAGGAGTTCTTAGAGAGAGTTTGAAGTAGTTTGAAATGAGAAAAATAAAGGTGGGGTGGTGGGGTTTCGGTCGAGGGGTGGAAGAAGGGGGAAAAGGATAGATTGAGGTGATGTTTGAATGGATACCCACCATGCAAACAAGAGGTGTCACTTGCAAAATAACCATTTTTCCCTCTTTTTTATTATATGCATAATGGGCTGAGAATGTGGGCTAGAGAGATGAGAATGAAATGTTTTTGGCCTAATCTTGGCTTTGCTCGATTTTTATGAAGCCTAAAAATAAATTTTCGGCCTATTGGGCTCTTAAGAGGATTCACGGCCCAATGAAGTCTACCTTAAAGGGTTTAAGGCCCATTAGGTTAAATGGAATAATTTATGGCCCACATGGCCCAAAATGTTAAGTTTTATGAATATGGGTCCAATTAGAAACCAATTAGCGTTTCTAGTCCTAAAGTAGTCAAGTTGAAGGTTTATTTATCCATTAGGCCCAATAAGAGGATCCTAGTCCATAGTGAATTTGAACTGGGATTTCTAGGGTTTTCAACCCAAAGTTGAACATATGAGGTGTTTTGTATAGGGTTTTGAACTTCCCTGATGAAAATATGTTAGCTAATATATACACCATAATTGGTTGTGGGAAAAAAAATATGTTAGCTAATGAGCAACTTGAACAGCTTCAATGGAATGAATATACATGGTATGATTGGAATGAATATACATGGTATGATTGGTACAAAAGAAATGAAGAAGGAAGAATCACATGTAATCCAACTAACATACAATCACCAACTACCAAGAAATTAATTGAGTGAACCTACAACAAAATCAGAAATTAATTGAGTGAAAAGGGCACCAGACCCACACCAAAAACTCACTATAGTTGAAAATATTTATACAATAATATGCGCAAAATTCCAATTGTGTAATTAAAAAACTTACAATTGCTTTAAGTGATGGAAATTATTGAGCTACTAACTAATGTTTGTTATCAAGTTTACTGTCACTTAGGTAATTTCATTGCAAAATATCAACAAAATATAGTCAAAGAAATAAAAAAGCAATATTTTTCCCAAGCAATATTAACAAAATCATACGAAACCAAGCATTCACATAACAAATAAGTAACTATAAAAAAACCCTAAACAGATTCATACAGTTCCATAAAGTTTCAAACATATTCAAACAAAATATTAACAAAATCACACAATTATGCATCACAAAATCAGGGGACAAACCTGTTGAAGAAAATAGGAGTTGGAGAGAGAACTGCAATCTCAGGGTAATAAGGTCGCCATAAGCAGTAGAAGGAACTAGGAGGTCGCCAGAAGTAGTAGATGGAATTTAGGCAGTCATGAAGAATATAACCTGTGATCGAAAGATCAAAAGAGAGAGAAAGGTGAAGGGAGAGAAGGAGTCATCAGACCAACATCCTAGCGAAGATGATGGTCACTATGGAGGTCGACGGTTACCTGGTTGTCGCTGTGGTGGCCGGCGAAAAGTAAGGGTGTGTCTGGGATTGCTTTTTAAACATAAAAGTCCTTTTTGTAATAGGACTTTTTGTAAAAGAACTTTTTCTAAAAGATGGAGTTTAAAATGTGGTTGGCTTGTCTTTTATGACTTTTAACTAAAAGTCATAAAAAGATAGGAATTCCTATCTTTTCTCCACCCAACTTTTTGTTCTTGACTAAAAGTTGATTTTAAAAGATCTTTTCAATTTACCAAACTTTTAATATTTTTTTAACTTTTTGAAAAAGTTAATAGTCAAAAAGAAGATTAAAAAGGAATCTCAAACACCCTCTAAATCGCCGCTTGAGAGAGCGAGAGGCAAAAGAGGAGCAACGAATAACGAGAAATGGATACTTCTCCAATTACAGAGAGCATAAAAACCTATAGGGACGACTTGTCTCGTCCCTATACTCCAAGCAAAACGATGTCGCCCTACTTTCTAATTAAACAAATTAAAAAAAATGTATACATATTTAATTTAATTTCTTTTTGGGACAATATGTCGTCCCTATAAGTTTTTGGAATCCTGCCAACATTTTTTTCATTCCCGCTTTAACATCGGAGACGATTTGTTGTCGCTTTAGCTTATAAAGTCAAAAATGTTTGGTCAACCTTATAGCAACAATATGTCGTCCTTATAGGGTCATCTATAGTGATGACTTTTGTCATCCCTATAGGTTTCGTGCCTATAGATGTTTATTCTTGTAGTGATTTTTACATATTTGTTTATTCACTGCATAACAGGATTTTGTGGTGCTAGTTTTGATAAATGAAAAGAAAAAAATACCCTTGCACTAACGGTACAAAAGTGATGGGGTTAGGGTCAAAGACCGATCGCGCAATGAACTGAAACCATAAGGACCAGTGACGTGACTTTTTGCTTGGAAGTCCTCAAAATGCAATATTCTATAAACAAAATGGACCAATTATGAAATTTTTTCATCTAAAGTTAAATTATTGTATAAATTGTGATTTTTGATCTAAATTCTAAAATCTTTGATTTTGGTGTATTATAGGAATGACGTCTTGTTGACGATGTCATTGTGCTCATATGGGTAGGGTCAATGCACGTTCTTGTGTGCAGAATGTTTTGGACTTTCTTAATTTGTTGGTATTGATGATGTGGATGAATTATGGTATCAAAATATCCATGGCCTTATTTGGTGTCCTTGTTTCGAATAAAACAGAATGTTTTTGGCATTCATGAATCATATTTCTTCTCCACTGTGGTCTGTGTTTCTGGACGTATGCCACAAGTAGTACATCAAACTTGAGCTAGAGCCGAAGTCGTTGGTGGATCGACAAAAAAATAAAATAAAGAAGAAGAAGAAGAAGAAGAAGAGTAGTTGTTTGATTATTAGTTGTTTGAAAATGTGTTCATCATCTAAAGGGTTGAGGCAAGTTCAGTGATGGGCAAGTGAATAGTTTTATTAGTTAAAAAAAAAAAAAAAAAAAGGATTTAGAAGATATTTTTTACTTTTTTTTAACAAAAATAATACATTATAATTTTTTGTTTAAAATAACATTTATGTAAGAAAAAGAAAGATAAGCATATGCATACTTTTTATCGTAGGTCCATGCCACATACAATGTATTGGAGGCTGGAACTAATTTTATTGTATTTTGTTTAGATGACACCACTAAAATAACTTATAAACTTGTTAGTGTAAAAAAGCTATTTGAAATTTGAAATTTTTTTTTTCATAAACTTTTTAAATATATCATTACACGTCAATAATATATATTTGAATGTTTTGTTATATCATTTTATATTTAATACCTAGCTTTTGAATCAGTTTTTTTTACCAAACTTTATCACTTTATTAGTGAGCTCATACTTTAACTATTATTCTTCACCTTGTTTTTTCTAAAAAAAACTCAAAACACCTCAAATATAGAGATAATTAATTTCTTTTTTTTATATATATATATGCTATTGACCCGTTTTTTCGATTTGGATTTACCATTGGACCAATCTTCGGCTGGAACTCGATACAGGTCAAGAATACATTTGAAGTCGACATGATCTCTTTATTAATAAATCAAAAACATGACATCTTTATTAATTTATGTCAAACACTTGATAGTTCATAACCATGTTTGGGACATCATACAACAAGTAATAAACATTTTCTTATGAATAATATAAAAAACGTCATATTCATTCCATTATTGTACCTGTTCTCAGTTTTAAATTTTAAATAGAATTACCAACTTTAATAACATCAAGTCAAATACTACAAATTCATAGCATTAAATAATATAATATTATTTATAAATGGATTAAGACCAAACCCACCAACCGAGGGAATCGTCTTCCTCATGATGGTGGTGGTGGTCGGCGGTGGCAAACTGATATGAGAAGTTATTCCGGCCATCGTCGCTACCATCATCTTCCTCCGACTGATCCACCGGCGCTGCATATTCATGAGGGTAGTCTGTAGCGGGGAAATATGAATCACCGCTGTCCACAAGCTGTGGGCCATCCAGATCATCAACCACCGCACTGCCGCCACTACCTGTACTAAGGTGGTCTTCTATTTTCACGGTGGCTGACGGAGGTGGAGTGTGCCCAGCTTCCTCGGCGGCTGTGTCAGCGTCTTCACCGGTCCTAGAAATGTTCGCCGCCTCCTTGGACTGCAGTTTCTCAGTCAACGAAACTACCTGAAGAGGAAATTAAAGTATCGACTATTCAATGATTTGTATATCTTGCAAAATACGGAAAATTAATTACCTTTTTTTTTTAATTATTTTACTGATTACATTTATATTTTATTGATCGTTATTTTTTTTTTTCTTATTTATATAATATTAACGATAGTTGGGTAAATTGATAAAATATGCTATATTTAAAATGGTTTTTTTTTTTCACCCTTGTATACCAAAACATGTAATCGGAGAAAAATTCAAACAATAAAAATATGATAATTTTAGTAACTATAAAAATAATTAGGTCATTAGATCCATAAAATTATAAAATAATAATAATAATAATAATGTTTTGTCATGATATAAAAAACGAATAACAAGGAAATTTTTTAAGCAGACAAAATAGATAATTGTTCTTTGTATCTGGGCCTTTTATATAATAGTTGACATATTTGGATCATATTAAATGTGACAACTTCTTTTTAGTTAAGTATAAAATATGTGGAGTCGTTGTTCTTAAAAAAGCCATGAACATAATAAATTCCAACATGTATTAATATGATTAAGATATATACAATATGAGAAAATAAAAAATAAAAAAAGACAAATCTAGCCATTATAGAATATGATTTACCGTTACAATTGATATAGAAATAAAGAAAAGAGACAAACTTGAAAACAAATAATGAAATTGGTGGTTATTTTGTGATACAAGAAATTTTTTAGGCTATTTTATAACAAAATTTAAGCGTAAATTACTGAATTTATCTTTTTTTATCTATACAAAAACTTTAGAAGATTGATTTAGTATTGGTAAAGAACGCAGATATGGTAAAGTTGATAGGATACAAGTGAAGTGAAATGGGTGAGTGCGACATTTCAACTTTTTGTAGGTAAGATGGAATATTATAAGCTAAGCAATGGACCCCTATAACAAAAGAACATTTTATTTTATTTTAACACCTGTTTTTATGTTCTTATTCTCTTCTCTCACATAAAATGTACGTTTCACCTTTTGACTTTTTCAAACTATCCTCATCAACTTTCATTTTCATTGCACAAAAATAAATAAATACCAACACTACAAATTATAAAAACAAACACACTTTTTAGACATTAAAAAGTAACTCAACGGTATATTTTGTATATTTTTACAAAGGTAAAAATATTATAAGTGTATTTAACAAACTAGTTAGTAATAGTTATAGTTATAAACTATAAATTTTATTTGTTATATAACTATTTTGTAAATAGTTGGTGGATTTTGAAATGTGTAAAATTACATAAAAATATAATTGTTTAAAAAATATAAATATATTTTTAAGGATGATTCTGAAAATTAATTAAAAAACCGAATAGTGTATACTCTAATAAATGAAGTTTTTGTTTACTATTTGTTATATTCTCATTTAATTTGTTTAATGTTATTTTGTAGTTATTTTGAATTAATTTTTTTTCGTATGTCATTTTATAAGTTTTTCTATTTTTTTTTTTAAATTTCATATAATATTTAATTGTAATAATTTCAAAATTAAAGCTCATTAGTTTTAATTATTTATCTATTCAAATTATTTGTTTAAATTTAAAAGAAAAAAAAAACATTTACATTTTAATAATTTATTTATTTATATATTTTTTTTTATAAATTCAAAATTCTCAAATATTTAGACTTTTATATTAATATTTTTTAAATTAACTCATCTCACAATTAGTTTTTTTATTAAACACTACATAAAATAGCTTTTTGATGAGTAAATTTTTGTTCAAATTGAGTTTTTTTGTTAAAAGCAAAAAAACGTCAAATATATTTTGGTCCTGATATTTCATATAAACCCACCTTTTTTGCATAAATTGAAAAAAAAAAAAAAAAAAAAAAAACATTATTTTGTAAATACACATTTAAAATTTTTCTTTTTCTATATCTACTTAATTTATGAAGACTCATCACGTACAATAGTTCATAACTTTTTTTGTTTTTTCATTCTAAACCTTTGTATCAAACTATATACCCTCTAAGTCCAAGCATTTTTTTTTTTTTTGTGTACATGTTAGTTTTATCACAATTTTTTTTAAAAACCTCTTGTAGGGTCAATAAATAATTTCTAATTTAATACATAATAAAATATAAAATACACGGATGCGAATTGTCAGTATCACTTGCCCTTTTCTAGAGAAGGACAGCTCCACAATCATATATACTGATAGCATATGTCCTTTTTCTTGATGCGTTTTCCAAAGCTTAATTACACGATGATATACAAATCATATGGGCAGTATGATATGGACTACACATGTGAACAAATAAACTAATGGAATTATATTGTTTACTCTTCATATGATAATTTATGTGTAATCTCTTTCAAATTGTTCATGGGTGTGTCTTATATGAGTGATTAATTTAGATAATATGTTTCAGGAAACAGAAATTATAGAATCCATGGATGCCAAGATGAAACTGGAGATAGATGATAATAGATCTTATGTGTAAGTGTATGAAAAAGATGAATAGAGGTGTAGGCTGTAGGTGTACCTCAGCCTTGAGCTTTTCGTTTTCCTTGGCTATGGAGTCAAAGTCGGATGTGAGGATATCGTAAGAAGATTTGAGGCGATCGTAATCCCTTTCAAGCGTCTTAGTCTTCCACCGTGCACGGCGGTTCTGGAACCAAACAGCCACCTGTCTCGGCTGCAATCCAAGCTTCTTCGCCAGCTCTGTTTTCCTCTCCGGCTCCAGCTTGTTGTCTTCCTCAAAACTTTGTTCCAGCATGTGTACCTTAATGGTGTCATTCATTCAATCCAACAATACATCAATAAAAGGATCGAACACTTTTTTATATAGATAGCTATAATGATATGATAAAATAGTCTAGTGATTCGGTGTCGATATCAAATATTCCAGAATCGAATGCGTAAATAGTGTATATCAGAACCTGTTCGGGGCTGAGACGCCGCTTCTTTTCCGTCAATTGTTCGTCGTAGTATTCTTCTTCCAACATGTCATCGATTGAGCTCAAAAATGGCCTCTTCTTCGAAGATTCTTCCATGTTGAACCCCATTCTCGTTCCTATCAACGAATTAATTAACAGATCAGTACAATTGATTCATGAATGATTAATCGGTGCAACAAATTGATGGAAATTAGCAGGAGTAAGAATGAGTAAACAGATCTCGAAGTCTCGATTGATACATAATATAGAAACAAGGAGGGCAATGGAACAATTACCGCGAAAGTAGTTGTCTCCATTCCCGTTCCCGAGGAAAAGCATGTTGCTGCTATTGCAACCGAAAAAAAGACGACCAGATTCCATATTAGAAAAGCTTTGATTTGTCTGTGACTAATAGTACTAGAGATCTCCGAAGGTTTCTCTATATATGTATGTATATATCAACTTCTGAAGAATCAAAAACCCTAGATCAGAGTTTAAGTATATACGTTATCGTATACAACCGATGTGATTATCTCTTAGAAAATCATGATCTTGTGGCGGAAGAAGCTAGTACTCCACAACAATCTCGCCGGAGACTCTAACGGACATACACAAAATCCCATCATGCGACCCTCCCCTTTCCCAGTTTGTCCGATGGTGGACTGCTTTCTCCGGTGAATCTAACACGAAATTTGAATTTTGTGACTATATGTGAGTAGGGAATATTTATGACTAAGACAGTAGGAAATTCACCGGAAATTCAGATCCCGGCGGTGTGGGACTGATCGGTTTTTCTCAGTATTGCAACCAGAAGTGATAGAGGAAGAGGCCCTTGCAATTTATACAGATGGATTGCATTATGCTCCACTGGTTTTAAAAAGATTTGCAGTATATCCCCTCTAGTTTGAGAAATATCAATTAACATACTTGTTCTTTTTGTCATTTGACCTTGGATTCACCTTTAAACAAATTAGGCATGTACACAGTTGTTTGATTGGTTTAGACATTAAACTATTAGCTCAATTTGATTTTATAAATAGAACCAATCATATAGATTTTGAACAAAATGACCAAACCAACCAAAAAGGGTTTGGTTTGGAAGATGATAGTTAAATTGGATTTTAACTGAAGGATACAGTCTTCTAAACTATAGTTATTAAGATATTGATCTTGATTTTAAGATTCTACAAGTGAAAATTACCATGATCACCATTATATTCGGATCTATCTAAAACAAGATCTATATTGAGATCTTAGGATCACGATTAGGATATTAACATCTTAACCTGGTTTGATCTCAATTTTTTAGTATTTATTATCTAGTTGAACTTTAAAAACTCATCCATACAACTTGAAATCGAACATCATATGTCCAAAGAGGCAAAAAGTCTCACTAAGTAGCACCATTTCATCCATTCACCTTGAATTAGACATATCATCATGACACTCATGCTATTCTCTTTATGATCTTATGGATTTAGTTATATATGATCACAATTATCTTTTTTTTCTTAATTTATGTGGTTTGCAACACCAAAAATTATGGTTTATATTAAAAAGTGAAAGTTAATTCGGCTTCCACCAACAATGTCTGAATCAACACCAAATTATAATATTACACAAACAAGACACTACAAACAAATTTGAAGATCAATTCATTCTCATAAGATATTTTGATCTTGATCTAATCTTACAATCATGATCTTGTAAAATATAAAACGATTTTGTTAAGATCCTGAACTTAACAAAGTTAATCTAAACAAATGAATGTTACATTGAGTAACTACGATTTCATTGATTACAAGTCAAGTACCATAAGTTCACTTTTTCAAAGGTTAGGAGTAATATTTGTATATCTAAGAAAACTCAAAGGGGTGTCTCTTCATAATACTTTGGTGATCTTATCAAATACGTGTCTCCATCCCCTTAAAATAATGCTCCCTAATATGGTAAAGAAAGGGGGTAAGATCGTCATTTTTTAGATTCCTTTCAACTGATTCAAATGTGGAAGAAGACTAAAAAATAGAGGGGCTGGCACTAACTTGCGCCGAAGGCGACGTGTAAGTGATATTGGACCTGAACCGTTGGATCCGAGTGGCATTACCCATAAATTAGCGCCAGATCATTAGAGAGAGAGAGAGAGAGGCGCACGATTATCAATAGTTCCCATGCTCTATGGTCGGAGAAAATGTATAATCCAAAAACAATTGGTATATAATAAATAATAAACAATTATTATAAATATATTATCCAAGATATAATGATAAAAAAAAGTAACATACTTTATAGAATTATATACGTTGGATTTTGATGAAAATAAATCTAAAGGGATAATCACAATATAAAATGGTGTGATACTTGATTTGATAAACTGATAATCTTTAAGCAAAATTATGTATTTTAAAATTCTCTCAAATTTTGGAATACGTTTTAAGAAAAATTTGATAGTTAGTTTTGCTAGTTTGAGTACTTCATTTCGAATTTCTTTTGTGAATTTGGTACAAAATTATATTATTTTATCTAGCATTTTTGTAAGTGCGATTTCTATTTCAAAATCTTCCAACACTTATTTGAACACTCTTTTGAAAAATCGAGTTCATCCACAATGTACTTAAAATATTTCTTTGATTCGGAAGGCTCAGAGAAAACCAGTGACATTATATAACATATAAATGGAGTACTGTTCATGTTTGACTAATCTGTGAATAATATTAAAATTAACAAGTTCAAGTTCATAGTCATACCAACTCAGACCAAGCAACGAAGCAAAGTATACCGTAGAGACAGAGTTATCATATTATTGATTGAGTGCTTAATAGCTATTACATTCAACTTAAACATTCCATTAGTTGTGTACTTTTGTGTCCTTTCTATACAAACATGCATACTTCTTTGAATAAACTTACAAAGTAAAAAAAGACAAGTGAAAATCATGCTTGTCAAACAATCAATAACACTGAATTCTTATGAATTTATATCACGAACGATGATACATCATTTTACGTAAGATATTTTCTCAACATCATCTTCATAAATATATGTTTGTATTTAATATCATCAATATTATTTAAATGTAATAGGATTAAATTTGTTGACAAAAAATGATATTCTTAAATACTGAACAAGTTAGAATGGTGTAGAGTGCACACTTGTTCAAGTTTTCAAGATTCAAAGTACAATGTTATTTAAGGGTGAAGCCCTGAACGAATGGGGTACGGGGGCTCTTAGCTAGTTTTGTTATGTTGCTATATTAAAAAATGCATCAAAAATCCGATTTTTAGAAAATTGACTCATGTTGACCCTTTTCACTGAGATCCGTTTTTTATGATAGGTTTTGGTAGTTTTATGACAGTTTGTAATTGTCTTGTGACGGTTTTCAGAGATGAATCATATAGTCGTTTTTTGGTCATTTTTATGGTACACTTCTTTAAGAACATTTTACATTCACTGATTTCGTAATCTCTAAATTTCATCCAATTGAGTGTTCAATCTGTACCATCGGAATATTTCAATTTGATAGTGATTCACGACTTTCAGAGAATCCAAGTAATCTGTTCATTCCCTATTTCTAACAGTATCTTTATTCTTCCCTTAGATCAACCTTATGAGCGGTTGAATTTCCCATGAACAATTAATTATCATTTTCAAAAACTTAGAAGTTCTTCAACATCTCCTTATTTAAGCATACATGAAAGATTGCACTTGTGTCAACACTACTCGGGTTTGAATCCATGATTGTAACTTTAGAACATAATATTGTAAGTTTTGATGATATACACATCTTGAGCGATGTTTTCCACAATGTTAGCCATGCACCTTAGCTTTTTCCTAAAACATAGACTTGCAATTTGCATAATGGTGGCCCTATCAGTCATGCATGTAGAAATTTACTTGGAGCCTGTTTTTAAAATATTCTTATTTTGGTCTTGAATTTGTACCTTTTCATATCTCTAGTTTTTCCATCTACAAACTCTTTCTTTAGCGATGATTATGTTGGAATTTCAATAAATATAGGAGTCATAGGACTTTCCTTATTTACAAGTTTCCTTCGCGTATTAGAAGTTATCTAATATTAGGATATATATATATATATATATATATATATATATATATATATATATATATATATATATATATATATATATATATATATAAGGTAAAGTGAATATACCTAACAACCTTATATAAGCTTATGTACCTAACCTCATCAAACTACGTCATTTTGCATTAAATTTTCATTGCAATCATCCAAGGTTCTTAAACTTCATCTCTAAACTTGATTTACTTCAAAAAAATTTGGAAATTCATCATTATATTTCTCCTACATCCTTTCATTTGTAGCGGTAGGATATGAAGCCCATCAGATGGTATTCGATAGAAAGACGTGATGTAAAAGAAAGATATTTGTGAAAGTCCAAAGATTTTGGAAGTAATCAAGTTATGAGGTTGAAGTTTAAGAACCTTAGGCAATTATAGTGTAAATAAATACAAACCAATATAGTATTATGAAGTTAGGTACCTAAGCTTATATAAGGTTTTTAGGTATATTCACTTTACCCATATATATATATATATATATATATATATATATATATATATATATATATATATATATATATATATATATATATATATATATATAGGTTCATGTTCATTTGAGACCATTCTAATTTTGTGAGACCGTGAGACCAAATCTAAAAATAATTTTAAAATGCAAAATAAATAGAAAAATCCAAAAATTCTTTTTTTAAATATTATTTTCGGAATTTGAATTAACTAAAAAAAATCCCGTCTTTTTTTTTTTTTTTTTTTTTTTTTTTTTTAAATACGTGAAATATTCTAAATAGAATATTATACTGACATATTCTAAAAAATAATTTTAAAATGCAAAATAAATAGAAAAATCTAAAAATTCTTTTTTTAAATATTATTTTCGGAACTTGAATTAACTAAAATAAATAAATAAAATCTATTTTTTTTTAAAAATACTTGAAATATTCTAAATAGAATATTACACTATACATATTCTAAAAATAATTTTAAAATGCAAAATAAATGGAAAAATCAAAAAATTCTTTTTTTTTAAATATTATTTTCGGAACTTGAATTAACTAAAAAAAATTAAAAAAATAAAAAAAAATGTGTTTCACGGTCTCACAAAATTAAGCCGTCTCACATGAACCTAACCTTATATATATATATATATATATATATATATATATATATATATATATATATATATATATATATATAGGGTTAGGTTCATGTGAGACGGCCTAATTTTGTGAGACCATGAGACACATTTTTTTTTTTTTTTAATTTTTTTTTAATTTTTTTTAGTTAATTCAAGTTCCAAAAATAATATTTAAAAAAAGAATTTTTTGATTTTTCCATTTATTTTGCATTTTAAAATTATTTTTACAATATATACAGTGTAATATTCTATTTAGAATATTTCAAGTATTTTTCAAAAAAAATGGAATTTTTTTTATTTTTTTTAGTTAATTCAAGTTCCGAAAATAATATTTAAAAAAAGAATTTTTAGATTTTTCTATTTATTTTGCATTTTAAAATTATTTTTTAGAATATATCAGTATAATATTCTATTTAGAATATTTCACGTATTAAAAAAAAAAAAAAAAAACGAGATTTTTTTAGTTTTTATTTTTGTCAGTTAATTCAAGTTCCGAAAATAATATTTAAAAAAAGAATTTTTAGATTTTTCTATTTATTTTGCATTTTAAAATTATTTTTAGATTTGATCTCACGGTCTCACAAAATTAGAATGATCTCAAATGAACCTGAACCTATATATATATATATATATATATATATATATATATATATATATATATATATATATATATATATATATATATATATATATATATATATATATATATATATATATATATATATATATATATATATCATATCCTTTTGCATTTGGATCTTCAAATGATACATGGCCATCTTGATTTAGATGCAAAATTGGCATCTTCTATACCATGTGTGGTATAGAAAATAAGATTCTATTTCCATTTATTGTGTTGTAGGATGACATCCATTTTCATTTTCCCCCATTTTGATTGAGTAATAAAATTTGAACTTTTATGCAAATCACATACAATATATTCTTGCTTGAGGAAGATCTTTTTAACAGGTAAACAATCGAAAAGCGGTTAAAACCTTGATGTACATCAAACTATTATTACGTAAGGGGTGATTCCAAATATTTTTTGATGGCCAAATGTATTGTAGAGATACCGAAATGACATTTTTTCAACAAAGTGAAAACCAAAAACAAATTGGATCCAGACTGATAAAAATAAATGAACCTCTAGGAACCAGTTAGGACATGTTCAAAATCGATTTGATAAAAAAAACAAACAAAAAAAAAATCCCTATGTTTTTGCATCACTTTTCCATGTTTTTCCGAACTAGATTTCAATATCAGAATTGAACCAAATTTTCATGGTTGATTATAAAAGGACCAATGAAAAAAGTCATGGATTCGTCACAATGCAAAGTGTTTTTTAACTTTTAATTTTTAGAAGTGTTTTTCGATATCCTGTACAACACAATGGTGAAAACCGGTCTTGAAAACCCTTGTGAACCATATATTAACAACAAATAGTAGAATTATTTTTTTAAAACGACCAACTCACTCAACCAATAATTTTATTTCTAAATCTATACATTTTGTCCAACACCTGAGAACTCTCAACTAATTTAGGGAGGGACACTTTTCTAATACGCATATTACCGTTAGGTTACAAACCATTTTTTTATTACTATATGGTAATCAGTTTAATATAAAAACACCTTTCAAAATCCAAACCAAATATTTTGTGCACCTATATGAACCGTGCCTTATACAAGATCGACATTTAGAACAAAAAAGGGGTTTTGAACCAGATGTTAAGTTAACCAGCCCACTGTATTCAGCCCAAACAAGATTTATTGTTATTTACATGAGTTGTTTGTGAATGTGACTTTGTTTATTATAGAAGTTTGAATAAACTTCAAATTTTCTGTTGATATTGAAGAGTTTGAATCCACTAAACAATGAAATGATCAAGAAAAATAAACTTCAAATGATCAACAGTAAAATCCCTTGGCATACAAAAGACGATTCGAGGTACTGACAATCAAGTTCAAATTTTCCAAATAGAGGATATGTCATAATTAGGGATGGCAAAAAAACCCGAACCCGACAAGAAAACCCGAACCCCAAAGATTTTGGGGCGGGTCGGGTCACCCTTATCGGGTTTCGGGTCATTATCGGGTTTTTAGTTCGGGTTCGGGTCAGGGAGTGGGGTATGCATGCCCCGCCCCGACCCGACCCGAAAAATTATATATATATATATATATATATATATATATATATATATATATATATATATATATATATATATATATATATATATATATATATAAAATGAGATTTCATCCCTCTAACCCATTTCAGCCACCTGAAGACTCTAACCTTCAATCCCATCACGTATTCCCAATTTCTCACTATTGTGATGAATTTAGTTACGATATTAGACTTTAGTAATTTCTATTTGGTTCACTTATGTTAAGAACTTATTTGTATTTTAAGCATTTGTAAGGTTTTAATTTCTCAATTGTTTCATTGTAGTTTTCCTAATTTTTTCTGCCACCATTTTCGGGTCGGGTTTCGGGTCTATATCGGGTTTCGGGTTTCGGGTCGGGTTCGGGGATATTTTTAGCCCCGACGGGGCGCCCCGATAAGAAACCCGTCGGGTTTCGGGTCGGGTTCGGGGACAAATATAAATATCGGGTTCGGATATGGGATATGCCGCCCCGCCCCGTTGCCATTCCTAGTCATAATCTTTCTTACACAAAACAAATTCCACTATAAGATATAACCATGTATTAATAGAAAACGAATATTTAATCAATTAAGAAAAAGTAAAGAGGTCTTTTTCAACGCTTTCATAAATGGAAAATGTATACATGGACATAGCTTTTGTGCATTTAATTCCTTCTTTGCTAAGGTAAATAAAGAATTGAGGGTATAGCGATAAAGGGGGGAAGCACCTGAGGAGGAAGGAAGAGGAATGGCTTTTTAAAGATATGTGTTTTTGCAATAGCCTTTGTTAATGTGTGGATTGAAAAAGATGATTCATTAAAAGTTGTAAGCATAAGCTAGTGGTGCTTTTAGAAGTGGAATTTGGATTGTGACTCCTTTGGACCATGGTGGACCATATTCATCTTTCCACCAATATGTTTAACAGAACATATATGAAAGCTATATTATTTTCTAAATTCATATCCTATTTTATATTGTTGTATACATATTTCTTTTCTAACCTTTTATTTTCTCCTATTGTATCTTTTTTGATTTTGATTATTTTACTTGAAAGACTTTTGACATGTACATTGGCATGTGTGATATATATAAAATAGGGGTGAGAATTTGGTTTGAAAACCCGAACCGAATTAGGCCCGAATAAACAATTTGATTCATGTTTTAGGTATCTATATAATGCTTATTCGGTTCTCGGATTACCTAAATAAGAGTTTATTTAGTTCTAAATACCCGACCCGATTAAGCATTCCTCCTCCCTATTTTTTCTGATCGACAGAAATCAAAATCACGATTCACACTTCTGTTATCGTCGTTCATAACAGGAAAAAAAAAACCATACGCTTATTCTCATCGTTTCAGAATCAACCAATCTTCTCATTTATTTTCAAACTCGAAATCACTTTTGTCGATCCTTCCTCTTGTTTCAAATTTTCAAAAATCAACAATTTCTACTGTCTTTAAAGATTCATGAATTCCTACTTTGTCTAGTAATGAAAAATTGGGCTCCAACTCAACAGGGTTTATTCGGTTATTGTGTTATGTAAGTCTTTGAATGTTTTATGTTGATATATAAAAGCACATTGTTATTCTATTATTTGGGTTATTTGGGTTATTTGGGTTATAAAATCTGAATACGGGATATTCGTTTTTTTTTCCCGGTTATATTAGGTCTTTAATCATCTTGTACATGTTATTCGAGTTTTAATAGAACCTAACTGATTAATACCCGAACCGAACTTAACCCGTATTGGTTAATCGGTTCATGCATTTACCCTTATTCGGTTTTTGAGTTATTTGGGTTCGAGTCGATTCGATCCGGTTCAGACCCGAATAAACATTTCATATATATATATATATATATATATATATATATATATATATATATATATATATAACAGTTCATTTGAGACGAACATAATTTTGTCAGACTGTGAGACAAAATTTTTTTAATGAAATATTCTAATCTTTTATTTTTCGTAAAAAAGAATATAAAATATATTCTAACATTATATGTTTTAGAATATTTCAATGGAAAATATGTTAAAATTACTGTTTTAGAATATTAGAATATTACACATATTTAATTTTTATGAATACTAGAATATTAGAATATTTTAGTAGAAAAAAAAAGTAGTCTCACGGTCTCACAAAACTAAGTCTATATATATATATATATATATATATATATATATATATATATATATATATATATATATATATATATATAAAGAGAGAGAGTGAGAGAGAGAGAAAGAGAGAACTAAGTTCAAATGTTCCTAGCATCTATTGTATGCTCATAGTAACCAATAGAAATTTAGGAATATACAAATAAATAAATAATCAAAATAAGGATAGATATGTAATTTTGCATATAAAATAAATAATAACCAAATTTAAATCCCTTGATTCATGGATCAGTCCCCTTAAATCAAGTAATCCATAACCTTATGCTTCCAAGAAGTCATCATCTTCTTCACCCAACAACCCTCGTCAAACTCAACGTGGTCATCATCTTCTCTACTACAACCCACCGGATAACACCATTAATCCCCTCTTATTACATCAAGACCGACACAATTACTTTATACCAAGAAGAAAGGGCATAATACTTTGAACAATTGGAGATCGGAGAAGAATTGGGGGTCGATTTGGCTTTATTAATTCAATATAACAACTATAAATGTTCCATTATCATTAAGTTTTTGCTCATCAGGTCTGATTTTGTTATCTATTTTCTTTTTTGCGTGTCTCTAATTGACTTTTGTTTCCTTTGTCCCAAAAATGATCTCTTGCAAATTAATCATTATTAGTAGTTTTCATCGATGTCCAATTAGGTCCGATTTGTACTTAGTTTGTATTTGGGATCGTTAATTTTTACATCAGCATTGACAGATGCTTCAAGATAAACTCTGAGTTAAACATGCCTGCTAGGTGTTTGTTGAAATGTCATATGCGTTGAAATGGTAGATGCTTGGAGATATGCTCTTGCAGTAACACCATTGGGAAAACAGGTTGTTCTGGCCGGCCCCCGCCCATCTGGAGGTGCACACCTATTTATGAACATATACAAAAGGTTAAAGAGAGAAGTCCATGGAGAACTACCAAATCCAATTACTTTGATTTGTTCAAACCATTCTGTCATCGATCATTGTTGGGTCGGTTGGTGAGTCACCCAAAAAACGCATCAAGAAAGGTCAAGCATATAGGTTTTATGAAATGATCAGCGGGTTCATTTATGCTATGCCCTGCATCGTGTTCGTCTGTGTTTATTGAGCTTTCAGCGCCATGCGCTTTGCTTCGCGGCAAAGCAAAACCAAGAGGAGGTCATAGATACGAATCAGTCTCTCTCTCTCTCTCTCTCTCTATATATATATATATATATATATATATATATATATATATATATATATATATCGTAGGGCATTTTTTGTAGTAATGTATTTCGGTCTTCATCGTTGCCCACTGAGCGGTAACGGGCGGAAATAGCTATGATAGGAGTCAATGCCTTTCTGTCCCGAAAGGCTGAAATCAAAAGGAGATCACTTTCGATTCATGATTAAGCCCAAGAGGAACTTGGCCACTAACGAAGGTGAAGGGTGGGTAAGAGACTAGGCCAACTTAATGTTGATAGTTGGAGGAAGAGGGAAAATAGGAATAATACCCTGCTTTAGGGGAACTCAAGTAGATTCCCTCATCTTATGTAACTTGATTGTAACAACAGGTTATTTCAGGTCAATGTAAAGTCTAAAAGTCGAGTCTTGTAATCTTTTTGTGAAGTAATAAGAATATCATCGAAAATGAAATGTTCAAAAAGCTTTGTTTGAGTACCTATGTGGTAGATATCGTGATAAGGTTTCCAAAAAGATAAAGAACACTAAAATCCGAGTTATAGCGAAGGAGTTATGACCAATCAAAGATTCGTAACACTACCGGTAAAGCGTTGTTAAGCATAAAACGAGAAATTTCAATAAAATACTTTTTATCCTTAGGTATCTAAATGAAAGTCGTAGATATCATTAAACCGTGAACATGCATAAAAAGAACGCCCAAATCTGACTTCGTATGAGGAAGTTATGATTTTACGAAGTTTCTGACCTAGCAGTAGACAGCTAAAGACTCAAATTAGAGATCGAGCGATCTTTAGCTAACACAACCTAAATGAAAGTTGAAGACCCTGACCATAGGAATACAACAGTAAAAAGACAGATAAAATCGAATGTCGGATGAAGAAGTTATGGATTTTTAAACGGACTTTAGCAGTCCCGGCCTACTAAAAATATACTATTAAAAATAAAGTCAAAAATAGCCGACGGAGTCTAAATGAAAGTTGTAGAGTACAGTCTCACCTACGCGTGGATATAAAGAACGCGAAAATTGAAGCTCGTACGCAAAAGTTACGGAATTTAGAAGTTTGGAAATCCAATTTACGCACATCGTAAATTGGGTTACGTCCAGCGTACCAGGCGATAAGGGCGTAGTCCCTTCGGCAGTAGACATCCCATCGTCCGTCAGGCGGCTGACGTACGCTACGCCCTGCGTAAGAGTGTACGCCCAACGTACGGAGGCGGTTCAACCTCCTATAAAAGGGAGGCTAGGGTTCCGAGTTTCTTATTCAATTCTTCTCTTTTCCAGCGCTTTTTCTCTGCATTTTTCCACTCGAAGCCAATGACTGCAAGGGAATGCTCAACTCCACACCAACTCCCTCCAGGAGCAAATGACTGCAACTCTCTCTGAAATGAGGGATTTAAGGGAGCAACAAGCTGCCTTTGGCATGCGTCTCATGGGAGCCAAGCAATTGGATGCGGAGTAAAGCTCCAAGCGCAATCCGCACCGCGAGTAGTGCTCGCCTAACTCCCAAATTTTGATATAGAATAGGACCATCGGCTAAAGTCTCACTTTCTTTAACTTTCTGTAAATCGAAGACCTTTAGAAAGGTCAATTTTTTTCTAACTTCAGATGTAACACAACCATATGTTTAATATATATAGGGCATATCTCTTTCATGTGTTAATTATGTGCATTTCATTCGAGTTCATGAGTTTATCTATTGCTATTCAAACTCCATTTGTGAATCAAAATTAAAGCCCTATATAGGTCAAACCGAATTCTTGAACTATTAGAAATAGTTAACTCGTTATCATTCAACTCCCAACCGCCAAAAGTTATAATCTTTCATTTTTATTTCTTGGCAGCGCGATGCCTCCTCGTCTAAACCTAAGACCCCGATCGGGCACGATACCAACACCACCTCCACCACCATCTTATGGTCTAGCCACGATCCAGGCTGCTATCACAGCAGCAGTAACCGCCGCCCTCTCACAAATAAATTCCAACGGAAATGGAAGGGCCGAAAGCAGCACGAATCATTCCAACCATGGCACTGGTCATGGTCACGTAAGGGAATGTACTTACAAGGAGTTCTCCAACGCAAAGCCAAAAACTTTCAATGGCACTGGGGGATTCATTGCACTGATGCAATGGTTCGAAAAGACTAAAACGGTCTTTGAGATCTGCTCTTGCCAAGAATCGAGCAAAGTCAAGTTCGCCGCTTGCACCCTCACTGATCGAGCCCTCACCTAGTGGAAAAGCCATGTGAAGTCCGTGACTCTCACTGTCTCCAACGCCATAAGTTAGGAGGAATTGAAGGTCCTACTACTGGAGGAATACTGCCCAAGGGGAGAGATACAAAAGCTAGAGCAGGAGCTCTGGAATCTGAAGATGACTGGGTCTGACCTAGTCGCCTACATGACCAGGTTCAACGACCTTGCTCCCTTGTGCCCTGCCATGGTCAATCCATAACCGAAAAAGGTTGACAGGTACATTTGGGGGTTGTCACCCTAGATTCAAGGTCATGTATTAGCCTCCAACCCTATCACTTTCAACAGCGCTAAGCATCCGGCTCAACGACTCATCGACCACGAGGTCAAACAGGGTATTGTTGCAACTACTGTCGATCGATCAAAGGAGGTACAGGGCCAGGGAAGGCCTTGGAACAAGAGAAGGGGACAAACCCTACAGGGGAACCCCAAGAAACAACAAGTGGTAGTGGCTCACGTTGTTACTGTTCCTACCACCACTACACCCACAAGTTCATACAGTGGGAGATTTCCGAAGTGCAACCAATGCAACTTCCACCACCACGATCCTTGTCGTGACTTCCAATGCACCAGGTGCAATAAGAAGGGGCATACAGTCTGATTCTGCAAGGAGCCAGCCCAACAAGCCGCCCCCACTGCTAATGTCGAAGTAAGCCACGCCTGCTTTGAGTGCGGAGCCATGGGGCACTACCGCAGGGACTGCCCAAAGGCAAACAACAGGAATACCAGCGGAAGGGACCGAGTGTTCGCAATGGGACAGGATGAAGTCGTTGCAAACCCCACTATTGTTACGGGTACGTTTCTTCTCGATAACTCGTATGCATGCATATTGTTTGATAGTGGAGCAGAGAGGAGTTTTGTGAGTCATAATTTTAAAGGCCTGCTGAAACAAACACCCATATCATTAAGTGAACTGTTTATAATAGAAATGGCCAACAGTAAAATAGAAGGCACTAAGGAGATATACTTAAATTGTACCCTAACTCTAAACGATAATCCCTTTCCAATCAACCTCATGCCAGTCTCGATTAAGAGTTTCAATGGCATCATAGGCATGGACTGACTGCGTTCTCATCATGCGGGCATTTTATGTTACGATAAGGTCGTTCGCCTTAATTTGCCAACCGACGAAACCCTCATTATCTATGGCGACAAACCCAGTACGACTCTTCGTATTATCTCGTGTATCTAAGCTCAGAAGTTCCTACGCAAGGAATGCCACGCGTTTTTAGCACATGTCGTGGATGCGAAACGCGAAGTCCAGGACATCAAGAGCGTGCCTGACGTATGCGATTTTCCCAATGTCTTTCCCGAGGATCTTCCAAGAATACCACCCGCGAGACAAGTCGAATTCAGAATCGATCTTATTCCTGGAGCTACCCCGGTAGCCAAAGCGCCCTATCGATTAGCCCCAACGGAGATGCAGGAGCTATCCAGCCAACTGAATGAGCTACTCAACAAAGGATTCATCAGGTCGAGCTTCTCACCTTGGGGAGCACCAGTGTTGTTTGTGAAAAATAAGGATGGATCATTTAGGATGTGCATCGACTACCGAGAGCTCAACAAACTTACAATCAAGAAACGATATCCCCAACCACGAATCGACGACTTATTTTACCCACTCCAAGGAGCCAAATACTTCTCCTAGATCGATCTGAGATCAGGATATCAACAGCTGCGAGTCCTGGAGAGTGATATTCCCAAGACAGCCTTTCGAACAAGATACGGGCATTACGAGTTTGTAGTGATGCCTTTCGGACTAACCAATGCCCCTGCCGTGTTCATGGACTTAATGAATCGGGTATGTCGTCCATTCTTGGATAAATTTGTGATAGTATTCATAGATGACATACTCATTTATTCAAAGAGTAAAGAAGAGCATGGTCAGCATATGAGATAAGTCTTAGAGATATTAAGAGCTGAGAGACTTTATGCGAAGTTCTCAAAATGCGAGTTTTGGATTAGGAAGGTGGACTTCCTAGGTCACGTGGTCAGCGAAGAAGGAATCCATGTGGACCCATCTAAAATCAAGGCTATCGAAAATTGGTCTGCACCAACTACACCAACGGAGATTCGCCAATTTCTAGGCCTTGGTGGTTATTATCGAAGGTTCATTTAGAACTTCTCCGGCATCGCAAAGCCTCTTACCTCCCTAACTCAGAGAGGTGTGACCTACAACTGGGGATAAAAGCAAGATGCTACATTTCAGACTCTGAAACAGGCCATATGCAGTGCACCCATTCTTTCTCTTCCAGAGGGGATCAAAGATTTTGTGGTGTATTGTGATGCTTCGAATTAAGGGTTGGGATGTGTGCTAATGCAGCGAGGAAAGGTTATTGTGTATGCCTCACAAATACTGAAAACACATGAAGTCAACTACACCACTCATGACTTAGAACTTGGAGTTGTGGTCTTCGCTCTAAAAATATGGAGGCACTACCTATATAGTACCAAGTGCACCATCTTCACAGACCACAAGAGCCTTCAACATATATTCGACAAGAAGGAGTTAAACATGAGATGACGACATTGGGTCGAATTGCTCAACGACTATGAATGTGAGATTCATTACCATCCGGGAAAGGCGAATGTAGTGGCTGATGCCCTTAGTCGTAAGGAGTACTCTGGTCGAAGAGTGAAGTCATTAACCATGTTGATCCATTCGAATCTGTCAACACAAATCAAGGAAGTTAAAATAGAAGTCTTAAAACCCGAAAACATGATAGGTGAAGCCCTTAGAGGGATGAACAAGAATCTAGAGATTAAGAGTGACGGAGTACGCTACCTCATGAACCGAATCTGGACACCAAAGTTTGGTGGGTTCAGAGAGATAGTTATGAACGAAGCACACAAGACTCCATACTCCGTACACCCAGGTTCAGATAAGATGTATCTGGATCTCAAACAACTCTACTGGTGGCCAAACATGAAAGCAGAAATTGCTACCTATGTGAGCAAGTGCTTGACTTGCGCCAAGATAAAAGTAAAAAACCAGAAGACCTCAGTTCTACTCCATTAACCTGAAATAACTGAGTGGAAATGGGAACAGATTTTCATGGACTTCATATCAAAACTACCCATGACTCAGGGTGGTCACGATACCATTTGGGTGATCGTCACAGACTAACCAAGTCTGCTCATTTCTTATCGATCAAGGAAACTGATAAGATGGAAAAGCTAACGAGAACCTACATCCGAGAGATCGTGCGACTTCATGGAGTGCCGATGTCTATCATCTCAGATAGAGACAGTAGATTCACTTCCAGATTCTGGCAATTATTGCAAAAATCCATGGGAACAAGGTTGGATATGAGTACAGCCTATCACCCACAAACTGACGGACAAAATGAGAGAACGATCCAAACTCTAGAAGACATGTTGTGAGCATGTGTGATCGACTTTGGTAAAGTGTGGGATGTTAACTTACCATTAGTCGAGTTCTCTTACAACAACAGTTATCATACTAGTATCAAGACTGCTCCATTTGAAGCCTTTTACGGCCGTAAGTGCAGATCACCTCTGTGATGGGCGGAAGTGGGCGACACGCAGTTGGCAAAAGGTCTAGTCCCTGATAGCGCTCTAACCAGTCCGGAGATCATTAGGGAAACAACTAAAAAAATCATCCAAATTCGAGAGCTTCTGAAAACCTCTAGGGATAGGCAAAAGAGCTATGTCGATAAAAGACGAAAACCCTTAGAATTACAGGTTGGTGACCGTGTTCTACTGAAGGTCTCACCCTAGAAGGCATCATACACTTTGGGAAGCATGTAAAACTAAATCCAAGGTACATTGGACCCTTCGAAATTACTTCAAGGATTGGTCCAGTGGCTTACAAACTTCAACTTCCAATCGAGCTTAACAAGGTACATCTAGTGTTCCACGTATCGAACCTGAAAAAATGTTTGTCCGACGAAACTCTTGTGATTCCACTCGATGAAATTGAACTTAACGAAAATATTAACTTTGTGGAAGAACCCATCGAGATCATGGGTAGGGAAATCAAACGAACTAAACAGAGTCGCATACCAATAGTGAAGGTTCTCTGGAACGCTAAGCCAGGACCTGAATTCACTTGGGAGCGAGAAGATCAGATGCAACAAAAGTACCCGCATCTCTTCCCTAGTCCATTAGACTTATTTTGTAATTAATTTTAGGATGAAATTCCCTCTAACGGGGGGATGATGTAACAACCTGTTATTTCAGGTTAATGTAAAGTCTAAAAGTCGAGTCTTGTAATATTTTTGTGAAGTAATAAGAATATCATCAAAATGAAATGTTCAAAAAGCTTCGTTTGAGTACACTATGTGGTAGATATCATGATACGGTTTCCAAAAATATAAAGAACACTAAAATCCGAGTTATAACGAAGGAGTTATGACCAATCAAAGATTCGTAACACTACCGGTAAAGCGTTGTTAAGCATAAAACGAAAAATTTCAATAAAATACTTTTTAGCCTTAGGTATCTAAATGAAAGTCGTAGATATCATTAAACCACAAACATACATAAAAATAACGCCCAAATCTGACTTCGTATGAGGAAGTTATGATTTTACGAAGTTTTTGACCTAGCAGTAGACAGCTAAAGACTCAAATTAGAGATCGAGCGATCTTTAGCTAACACAACCTAAAAGAAAGTTGAAGACCCTGACCATAGGAATACAACGGTAAAAAGACAGATAAAATCGGACGCCGGATGAAGAAGTTATGGATTTTTAAACGAAATTTAGCTGTCCCGGCCTATTACAAATATACTATTAAAAATAAATTCAAAACGAACCAACGGAGTCTAAATGAAAGTTGTAGAGTACAGTCTCAGCTACGCGTGGATATAAAGAACGCAAAAAACGGAGCTCGTACGCAAAAGTTACGGAATTTAGAAGTTTGAAAATCCAATTTACGCCCAGCGTAAATTGGGTTACACCCAGCTTACCAGGCGATAAGGGTGTAGTCCCTTCGGCAGCAGACATCCCATCGTCTGTCAGGTGGATGACGTAAGCTCTGACGTACGCTACACCCCGCATAAGAGCGTACGCCCAGCGTACGGAGGCGGTTCAGCCTCCTATAAAAAAGAGGCTAGGGTTCCGAGTTTCTTGTTCAATTCTTCTCATTTTCCCGCGCTTTTGCTCTGCGTTTTTCCACTCGAAGCCATCCCGACACCCCGGTTTTCATACTCAAGATCAAAAGGAAGTTCTACACTCCCGAGAATTCAACTCTCACTAGTCGAAATTCTGCTCGATTCTTCTCTCGACTACTTCAAAACAACCTGTTCAATCAAGTGAGTTCATACCCCACTTTTATACACCTTCAAATACTATTTAATGTACTTTTAATACATTTTGGGGGAGAATACAAGTAAACACACGGTTGATCCCAAGTGAAAACGTGAAAACTCTTGTTATACTGTGCATGCATTAGATTTATACAAAATGCATAGTTTCCAGGGTAGCCATCCTTGTTAAACCATTTTATGCATTCAAAGAAATTATGATTTATGCTTTGTCAAACATTGTGAAAGAGGATAAACATTGCATAAAAAACTATTATTTTAATACAGACTTAGTTGAGAATCCGTGAGACGATTACATCTTCAATGCTACCTTTTTATTAAAAGATACTATCTAAAGTCATGTCTATTATAACCACAGTCTCCCGTTTGGAGAGCGTATCAAATGTGTATAGATCTATACGGGAAGTCATGATCCCGCGCCCTAACTGTTAGCTACAGTCCTTTGGGTGACAATTTGTCATAACGTTTCGACGCCTTAAGACCGTCGCCACAGGCATATTATGTATAGTATGGTTATAAAACTCACCGGATAGACAATTACTATGGTGTTCTGATTTTATGAATGAGTAGTTATTAAAACTATTCTTCATCTAACAAGTGCGATCTTCTTATAGAATTATTATATAAAACTATGCCTCAGCCTTTTAAGCATTTCAGTTGTTTGCGATTTCCAATCTTGTACATTAGAAACTGCCTATTGCTTTAGGAAAATAAGGGATTTTCTTGTATCCAAAACAATCAACTAATAGGAAAATAAGGGATTTTCCTGGTACAACTATTTACAATTCACAACACGAACATTCATATGCATTTCATACTTTTATAAGGAAATAAAGGATTTTCTTGGAAAACGCATGAACTTTGGAATGGTATACATTTTCTCAAAACCGCTTATCAACTCACCAACTTAATTGTTGATACTTTTTCTTTGAAATAACTTGTATTCTCAGGGAACCGCAAAGCAGGTTTGGAAACCAACTTTTGGGGATTAATGCTCTGATGTTAATTACTTCTTTTGAAAGATGTTTATGTATTTATCTTTTGAACATGTAACAAATACAATTATATAAACATTTTGAAACCTTTATATATATATATATATATATATATATATATATATATATATATATATATATATGGTGGTGTGTACTTTCCTTACTATGAACTGTTATGATACTGAATATGACGTCCTCCGCCCCCGAACGTTTCTGTCGTTCTGGTTTGGGGGTGTGACATTGATTCCCTCATCCACCACCCTCACTTTATTAGAATGTATTGGTGTGTTGTAAGCACTATTTTCTATGCAGAAATTATTGAATCGACTGATGCTTATGTGTTTGCTAAAACTATATTCAAGGATTACAACTCCTTAGGTTACTTTAACAGTTAAATTTTGTGTTTTTCTTAGCCTCTTTACAAATTTACTATTTATATATCTTCGTTGAATTTTCTGTTTATGGATTATGAAACTAGTTTCTATTATAACAAGTTTCTCAGAGAATGTTGTCATCATATAGTTCAATTTGATGGCAATTATTCTTATAGAATGGACCATTTAGAAACATAATAGTTGCTAGAAACACATTAACCTAGCCCATTTTGATGGCAATTATTCTTAACATTTCTTTGATGATTTCTTTGTCTATTTATAAGGATCATGGTCTTTGTTGATACACACCTAGCACCCTCATTATTATTCTAACTTCATTAATTGTTTTAGATGAATTTCGGCTTGTTTGATGATAATGCCTAACAAGTGTTTGTTGAAATGCCTGAAAGAGAATCTAAAGAAATTAACATTGTGGTATGCATTCTGTCAGAATTACTAGCAATACATGTTTTATGTAATTGTTTAAAAATGTAATTAATTTGTCTGTGTATTATTTTGGTTCAATTTGTGATTTTGAATTCCAATTTCTATTGTCCCTCATTATTGTATATTTGGAATCTAAAATTATATTAGCAGTAAATACGATATTTTTGAATGTATTCTATAAATTCTATCAGAATGTATTTTGCTAGAATAAAATATATGTATTCTGCCGAAATGTAGTCTGTGTATTTTGTCATATTCTATATAAGTGATAGTTAATTGCAAGTAACATGTTTTTTTTAACCATTATTAGTTTTTGTTGTATTTATGATAAGAATAGCTGGAAGAATGCGTTGAAGACCTAATAGGAATAACTTGAAGAATAAATAAAGTTTGATCATACTCACACTTAAAGAATGTTGTTATTTTTTAAGATTTTTATTTATTTTTGTTGATATTCTTTTAGAATATGTATAATTATAATAAGACTTTCAGTCTGTAAGAATATGTATGGTTTTGTAGTTATGTTCAGATGTATAAGAATATACTTAAATGTTGTTATTTTTCAACCTCGGATTCAAGAATTTTGTTATTTTTCAATAATATGTTAATAAAATAAAATTTGAAAGAACGTCATTCTAACAAAAAATTATTCTGACAGAATAAAATCGGTTATGTTTACAAATTACATTAGAATTAAAATTAATTAATTAAAAAATCAGATTTTTATAATTATCAGAATTAATTATCCCTAAAAATCCAAAATTTTCCTTTTATAAATGTAGTTAATTATCCAAAATACCTTTTTGCTAAATTTTGTGTGATTATATGGTACATGTTATCCCATTGTAATATCATACACTCTCAAATTATGTCCATTGATTAATTTCATCCGTTGGTCCAGATCTGTGCATTCTGACACACAATAGTTAGTAAAAACAAAATAAACTAAGCATATATATATATATATATATACACACACACACACACACACACACACACGGTCGAATGAGAACTACAAAATGGGTGAAGAGTGTAAGGACAAATCCTAACTGTTTGATTCATTAAATTAATGGCTAAGATCAAAGTCAAAAAATTGACTGATTTGGGTTTTGTAGGTGGTGACATTTTTGTGATTTGTAGAACTTTTTTTAGATCAATAGGTGTGTGCAATTAGATGTAACACCATTTTGGTGTCACATCACATGCCACATCATCAATTTAGTTATAACACCAAGTGGAGAAATGGTTACTATGTTGTATCTTGTTATAACAACTTTTTTCCATTTTAAATTTTTTTTTTTTCGAATTTCATTTTTTTTTAATTTAGACAAATATTTTTTAAATATAACATAATAAATAAAACATAATGTTTAAAAATTATAAATAATATATAATAATTTTTAAATATTAAAATTAAGGGAAATCGCCAAAAAAAAATTCTATAATTTTTGTCTAATTTATAAAAAGATATCAAACTAATTTTTGTTTTCATGAAATCACAGAATATCGGCTAAAACTTCGAAAAAACCATTTTTGCCCGGTTTCAAAGATTTATCCGATATTCTGTCATTTTTCGTTAGTTTGCTCAAAATATTAGGATTTTTTTGAAAATTACCCGATAACCAAAATATTGAGACTTTTCTGAAAATTACTATAGAATTAATGGATATTATTATTAATAAATCATTTATAAACATATAATTTTTTTTTATTATAAACAAATGAAATACATTTTTAGCTAATTTCTAGGAATATAATGGTCAACTATGTACTTCTCTATTGTTTGTTGACCACTTCAAAGTCTTTATGTTTTTCCTATGTATCGTTGTGGGTGTCATAGTAAGAAGTAACTTTTTAGGTGTGACCATTACAAGATTTGATAATATTTATTAACACACAATCAATAAGTGTCTACTTGTTATTAGGCATGACGCTATATGATCACATCTTATTAGAAAATATCATTACATAACGATTCTTGAACATATAGATATTTTATTATGTTCTTTAACCTAATTACCACCTAACATTCATACATTACCCGGTAACAACCATCAAATTACACACATCTATCGAGAGTGAAATGTAAACTTTGAATGAAAATTTAAATAGATAATCACCCTTCACTTGTTTCCATATAAACTATCATTCATGGATCACTTTTCGCATTTGATAGATGTATGTTAGCTGATGGTTGTTAACATGTGGGGTATGGATGTTGAGTTGGAGTTCGGTTAAACAATATAAGATGAACACCTAACATTAAAGCGACACTAACTGAGTACATCTCACCATCATATCCTCAACAATGCATAAGATGAACGTAAAGAGTTTGAGTGGTCAGCAAACAATAGATGAGTACTTAGACAACCAATTTATTCCTAGAAATTAGCAACAAATGTATTTCTTTTTTTATAATAAAAATATTTTTTGTGTTTATAAATGATTTGTTAATAACAATATCTATTAATTCCATAGTAATTTTTAGAAAAGTCCCAATATTTTGGTTATCAAGTAATTTTTGGAAAAGTCCCAAAGTTTTGAGCAAACTAACGAAAAAGGACAGAATACCGGCTAAATCTACGAAACCGGTCGAAAAGGGTTTTTCGAAGTTTTAATCAGTATTATGTGCTTTTTCTGTAAACAAAATTTAGTTTGGGACTTTTTCATAAATTAATCTAAAATTTTAGGAATTTTTTAGAGATTTCCCTAAAATTAACATAGAAATTAAATTACACATAACATCCAAATTCAAAACAAAAAATAATAATAAAATCCAAATTCAAAAAAAAAAAAAAAAACAAAAATACAACGCTATTCGTTATTGTTACCATAGAAGATATAATTCATCAAGTTTTCTCGAAGTTGTCTGTGTTTATTTGCGTCCTGAATGTCAACAACGCGATGCAAATACTCTGTTGTTCCTGGTTGAAACTAAACGTATGTGGGCTTCGTTGGGATACAGTGTGCAGTATTTCGCCCTTTATCTTCTACTACGATGTTATGCATTATGATAGATGCATACATGATATATCGTAGAGTTTCTAAATCCAATGGTCGTGATGCATGTTCGACTATATGCCACTTCTCCTTCAGCATTCCAAAAGCACGTTCCATATCCTTACGTGCTCCTTCTTGTCTTCTTTTAAAAAAATTATCTCATTCTTCAGCCGGGTGGCAGAATGACTTCACAAACGTGGAATACTGAGGATATATTCCTTCTGTAAGGTAATACCCATATTTGTATTTGTTTCCATTCACCATGAAAGGAGCATCCGGGGCCTTTCCATTCAAAAGATCGTCGAATATTGGCGATTGATCAAGAACGTTGGCGTCGTTGTTGGAACCCGCAACCAAAAAAATTTATGCCAAATCCATAAATCTTGAGAAGCAACATCCTTTACAACCAACAAAAGTGATCCGTGATGACCACTTGCGTATTTCCCTTTCCATGCTACCAGACAATTTTTCCATTTCCAGTGTGTGCAATCAATGCTTCCGATCATTCCGGGAAACCCATGACATTCTTCATGCGCCACATACAATTATTGCAAATCATGCAACGAAAGTTTCCGCAAATACACGTCTCCAAATGTTTCAACAACACCCTTTGACAATGTATACAAACTCTCCCTTGCGGTTCTTTCGGACATTCTCATATAGTCGTCCATGGTGTCGGGTGACTCCCCCATAGCCATCAAACGAATGGCCGCAATACATTTATGTAATGTTGTAAACCCTCGTCTACCTCTAGCATCATATCTCAATTGAAAAAAAATTCATACCTAAACATAAATTAGCTACAGTTTAAAAATATATTGCATATGTTGTAAATTTAAAAAGAAATATGTAGTACATTTTTATTTATTTTGTATAAAAGTATAGTAAAGAAGTGATACCGACTTTCCAAGGCGTTGGCGATTCGTAAGAACACATCCATATTCAAACGAAATCTTCTTTTGAAGCCCTTCGCCCCGTATACACAATTATCCACAAAATAATCGCGATATAGATGCTTGTGTCCGTCCTCACGATTTCTGTTTAACATCGCACGTCTCGTTAGCAGCGGGACTGAGTCTGGTTGTAGCAGGTCGTTAGTGTAATAATGATACATCATCCTGAAAAATATATCGTCATCAGAATCATCGGACGATTCGAAAGGATCCATAATTTTTTTTAAGATAATTGAGGTTATATAGAGAGAAAAAGAGAAGGTATGTGTAAAAAAATGTTTAGATAATAGGTATTTATATAGGAAAAGAATAATTTTTTTAATTAAGTCAAAGGTTTGATACGCCAACAGTCCATTTTTTTCTCGTTTCACCTAGTGATAACGGCTACGAAATCCACTGCGACGAGCTGCAACAAGTGGGGAGGGGGGGTGTTCCCCCCGTTATGACCGCGTTTCGGACTTCCGCATTAGCCTCGTCGTTGCTCGTTGTGTCCCATACCGATCATTCTTATAAATTTCTTGAAAGGGTAAAAACAATTAGCGGCAAGCACAGTATGACTGACATAAGTCACATGGGTTAACAGCCAATATCTAGTCATTGCTACTTATTGCGCCGTCATTTGTGTTTGTCTAGTGGGCTTCGCCGACATTAACTATTCTACTTTAAGATTATGGGTGGCTCAACTAATTTGGGGGCTCTAAGCAAACAAAAAAATTGAGGACCTTCAAGTAAGCAAAACGTTTCGAACTTAAGACCCTTAGTTTTATAAACCAGCGCTTTTATCATCAGATCAAGCTCCAACTTGTTTGTGTAACTCAAGAAATGCGTATATATACATATATAATAGAAAAATCTTTAAAATTGGAAGCCCTTTAGATTTGGGGGCCTAATATGGAATTGTGACTAATTTTTTTCAAAAATTAATTTTAGAAGTGATATAATATTTGATGTATAGACTTCATTTCTTTATTGAACATCTTATTCTTACTTTTGAAAATAATTTTTTGTTTTAGAATACTTGCATCGAAAATACCAAAAATAAAAATAATCTCATGTCTAAAGTATGTAGCATATGTAATTGAACTACTTATAACCGATTTTTTTTCTTATAATCTAATCTCAAAAGCAAAAAATAAAAAAAATAAATAAATATATATATATATATATATATATATATATATATATATATATATATATATATATAATTTTTTGTTTTAGAATACTTGCATCGAAAATACCAAAAATAAAAATGATCTCATGTCTAAAGTATGTGGCATATGTAATTGAACTACTTATAACCCATTTTTTTTCTTATAATCTAATCTCAAAAGCAAAAAATAATATATATATATATATATATATATATATATATATATATATATATATATATATATATTTGAAAGCCTTACATATATTGACCATTGTTAGGAATATTTTGTGTAAATAAAATAGATCTTTGTGGGGTTGTAGTATTTTTGTGGGGTTGTAGTATTTTTGTGCATATTGATGAAATTATAGATAAACAAAATTAGTAAGAAGAAGATAAAGAGATGATAGGTCAACTATAGGTTTGTAGAACTATTAGGCAGCCTTTTCATCATTTATTTTTGTTTTAAATTTCAACTTATCATTTAAAATAAATCCTTATCCTTATTTCTAAACATTGATAATTTAATATATATAACCACAACCAAATCAACACATGAAGACTAAAAACATACATTTGAAAACAAAAAATGTTGGCCACAAGTTATTAAAGGATTATTAAACCTATGTGCATTTTTAGTATACCAAAAAAAATGCGTAGAGCGAGTTGAACCGAGTCTTTTCTATCCATAGGTCCAAGCCTGCAGCCACATCTATGCCCTATTATCTATAATTTCAATCATCATTTATTTCTTTATTCAAGAAAACCAAGAAATAGCTTCGTTATAAAAGAATTTAAAGAAAGTAATAGCAACATACTTTATCCCCTTTAATCCCTTTATAATATATTTTTATTTCTTATTTTAATCATTTTAAGTATAATGTTATTTCTTGCTTTTAATTGCTTGAAGTTGTAAACTAAAACAAAGAAAACGCAATTATCATAATTTTTATGTAATATATTATATGAGTAAACATATGTTTTTTTGAATATTTCAACCGTTTAGTCAATTTGTGTGTATATTTTAGCTTAATGGTTAGTAAAAAAAATATTTGTGTATAGCAGTATACTTATTGAATAGGTTTACATTAGAGATTGTATAAATATGTATATATTTATATGAAATTATTATAATTCAGATAGTTTACTTATCGAAAATATAGATAAACTTACTACATTTGCAAGGTAAAATAAAATATATTTAAGAATATTTATATCAGCAATATAAACAACTCAATAGAAAAGTACACTTTAAGCTTAGTAGTTTAATACATTTTTGGACAACTATAGCATTCTTAGATGTTTCATTAAGTCCAATGAATTGCCTTAGTCCACCTTCATGAGTGAAACCAACTACTCTATTTGCACATTTAAAGACATTACACTGAATATATATATATATATATATATATATATATATATATATATATATATATATATAATTTGTAATATAATATATAAAAGTCAAATTTAATTAATGCCATATTTTGTTCATCAATTAATAATAGGGGATTAACACTTACCCATAACTACTTTGGCAGGTATTTTGGAAGTCAAACTTTTTTTCACATCATTCCATTCGACTTGGAAAAAGAATTAACAGCTTGAGCAAATGTTTACATATGTAATTTTTTTGATATACTGATAAAGATAAAGCATGTTGCTACCTGCATACCTACAACTTGAATGATACACCCTTTAACCCAATAACAATGAATTTCAAAAACATGTCAGATAAATTGAATAAGGTACCAAACATTACTAAGCTTTTCTGTGATTCCATACAAACCTTAAGATAACTCGAGTATAAACACCAATTTTATCAACACTATTACCCCTGAGTTATGTCTTTGTATAGATAATCTATTAGACACTTAGTAAAACACTCATTTAAGTAAAAAATTGAACTTTTTTTTTATCAATCTATAAACTTTGAACATCTCAACTGATACAACTATATAAGCACCAGGAGAGGCAGTTTTTACAAGATATTATTTTCCAATTCATAAAAAAAATAAATTCCAAAAAACACAAACACAAACATATAAATACACACAAAAACTCCTAAATGTGTCATGATCAAGTTGGATGGAGTTATTAGACCTTACAACGTAAACAAAACCTTTGCAAGTTAAAACTGTGTTATACCCTAGTCTTACTATTGCTTGAGACAAGAAAAATAAATTAATGAATTATGCCCCAAATTGAGACCGAAAATGAATTAAATTGCCAAAAATAGTTAATAACTGAAGAAATATGAAGGTAATTTCCAAAATATGTTGAGGATGGTCTTACCAGGACAAAATTACAATATATGTAGCCACTTTTCATATTCATCAAAAAGATAATAGCACAAGCTATTAAAAAACACAACATCAGAAATCACATTATCTTCATAACATAAAATGGAACTGGTATAGGTCTACAATAAAAAACCCTATTTAATCGGTTTCTACCAAGTTGGAACTAAAGTAACGTCACCTAATTCTTTCAAACTTTCTATCCGAATCTTGTTCGTCAGGCTCTTTTCCTCCTCTGCTTCCTTCAAACTGGTAGTAACGGTGGTCGATGGTGGAGATGAAGGAAGGCAATGGAGAACTTCAACAGAAAGACGCCAAAAAGATGACCACAACTCTATACATTGGAAAGAAATGGAGATCAGAAAGGGGGAAAGCCTTAACATGAAATGAAAGAGATAGCTGAAGAAGGTCGCGGTGGTTTACAGTGATCATTTTTGGCTGTGAAGGTGGCGACGGAAGCTGGGGATGTACTTTATAGGTAACATTGATGTCGTTGAAGGTGGCTGGGGATAGGGTGATGCTTATTGAAGAACACTAACATTACCACTACTTTGTTGCATCTTTCCCTCTCAACCTCGATCTCTCTCCTTCTCCCTATCTGCTTGATATTTCTTTTCTTTCTAGTTTTTTGGTCGATGCTAACACACACAGACCATCTGCGAAGCAGAACGATGATAGAGATGGTAGAGGTAATAGACGCGTATGGTGGCGACCGATGGTGAGAGTGGTGGATGATAATGAACGTTTTTATGGCTTGTAGAAATTCCTGGACCAAGAGAGGAACACTGAACATTCCTAAAAAAATACCCATATTTTTCTTTTCTACTACTTCAATATGACATCTGTGATGGAGATATGGAGGAGATATGAGACATATTTGCATCTTCACTATACTTGAATGGTCCATTGACGTAGAGGATTGATGAAGAGAAGGAGATGAGTGAGGGAGGAAAAACTGGTACAATGGTGGTTGAATGCTTAAAGATGAAATAAACCCTAGAACTGGAAACGTCAGCGATATATATCCAAGATTTGTGAACAGAAATTGCGAGATTTGGGGAAATGCGGAGATAATGAATGAACTCGGTCAAAATAGTCTAATAATAGGGGATACGATATTTGATCTTTTCAACTGTTGACCATATGTACTCTACTTTTTTTATAATGCATAAATTGATTGTACAAATACATTGTATGTTTGTACGACTTAAAATTCAGCATTTGACCAAAAATGCTTTATAAGGTAATTAAGATATTTTAAAGTTTTAATTACAACCTTTTTACTTTTTTATTCTTTTTCAACATTAGTCCAATCACAATAATCATTATAATCTTTTAATAATATCGTGGATCATTATGGATTATATTATTGGATCTATAATCCCATTTTTGAACCACAGTATATACGAAATAAACTTATTTGTTCGAAAATGATAGTATCCAAAATAATTATGATTGAAAATGTTTATGATCATTCAATTGTGAGGATATATTATGTTATTTAATTGTATATTTATTATTCAAAATTATATGATTTAAAAATCGTTATGATGCAAAACAATACGATCCAAAATATTATTATGAACCGAAGTCTATTTGAAAAGACTTTATTTTGGTTGATCTTATTTGGTTTTTGGAAATGATATTATTTAGGAGTATTATTATTAAAAATATTTATATTTTTTAATTTTTGATCCAAAAATTAGGATCAAAATATAATGATTTAAAACATTATGATACAAATATTTAAGATAAAAAAAAATGAGATATATAATGATGGAAAATGTTATTATCCAACATAATTTTGATCTAAAATATTATTATTATTCAAAATATTTTTGATCCAAAATTATATGATCCAAAATAATTTTTGCTCTATAGTAATTATCATACAAAATATTTATGAATTAAAAAGTATTTATTTATGAACAAAAATCTATGTGAAAATTTGATATGATCCAAACTATATGATTAAAAATGATATGATTCAAATAAGAAACTATATGATTTAAAATTGTATGGTCTAAAATAATATGATTCAGGATTTGTTATGATCCAAGTTGCTATATCTGATATTTGTTATGAAGCAAAATTTATTTGAATAATTTGATTTGGTTTAAAATTTTATGATCAAAATTAGTTGATTCACAAAATATTATAAACACATTTTAAAAATATGATATAAGTCTATATTATTGATTAAGAAGTCTAGAATTTAAATCTTTTATGGGTTATAAAAGATTTAATTAAGTAAAAGTACATTACAAAAATTATAAATATATCAACAAGTAAGGTCTAGATATATTGAATGGGAAAATGACCTCACAAGGTAATTAACTTTTGAGTATGTTTACATCTGGGTAATTAGTTTATTTTTTGTACACATCTAGGTAACAAACTTGTTGGAAGTGTTCACATATGACTATTATGACCTGTTGTAGTAGGTTACATCCTAGATGTGAACATGTAACAACGTAAATTTTCAAAACAATTTTTCATTTTTCAAATAACATAAAACTCATTTAATATTCTTAAATTTCATGTTTAACAAATATCATCATGATAAAAACATGTCCCAAGATCATAAAATAAATCTCCTGCCAGTGTGTAAGGATCATGCCGATGCCTTCCCGCGATATTCGCTAGTACCCGAAACACATAACTCGTAATATTGTAAGCATAAATGCTTAGTGAGTTCCCAAAAATACCACATACAACACATACGCCACTCAAGGCCATAACTCTATGGGATCTTCCGATCCATGTGTCTCAGGGGACTTTCGTCCCAACTTTGGTAGACCTTCCGGCTCTACTTGCATGACCTTCCGGTCCATACACTGTTGACCTTTCGGTCCATATCATGGTACTCATAACATAGCATAACACATACATATCACTTAGCAACAGATATCACATACTTCGCATAGCATATTAGACCTTCCGGTCACAATAGTTACCACTCTAGGTAAAGTATAGTGAGAAGACTCACCTCGTATACTGTCTAGTAATTTACGTGCTCGGTATCCCTGAACCTCGTAACAATGACCTAGCCCCACCTAAACACATAAGCAATCATCTCAAATCAATAACTGTCACACCCCCAAACCGGAACGACGGAAGCGTTCGGGGGCGGATGACTTCATGTGGTAACGTAACAAATGAATACATAGTAAAGAAAGCAATACAACCATCATATATATAATTGAAAGTTTACATTGTTTAAAAGAGTACATGTTCGAAACCAATTACAATATGATGCCAAAATATGAATTTAAACTAGTGTCACAGCGTTCGTTCTTCAAAAGCTGTTTAGTACCTGTAATTACTAAGTCCCTAGGACATACAAGTAGTTTTGAAAGAGTAGATAAGCATTTAAGCTGGTGAGTTTCATAAGCATTTAATGATAGTATTTGTATGAAATGAAATGGTTCGTTTTTGTTTGTTAGTCTCTAGAAAATCCCATATTTCCTACTGGTATAAACGTAGCTTTAAATCAAGAACAATATATGTTAAAAAGTTGATGTTTTTCCATCTATGAGTAGTGGTTAGAAGTTCCAAACTTATATCACAATTGGGTTTTTCATGCATAAAATAAATGAACTTATGTATGTATAAAACCTCCGTTATATCTGAAAACCTCCGTAAATCAATGTGTTTTTAATACTCTATGTGAGTTTTATAACCATGCTATTGACAAGGAATGCCTATACACAACGTTCTTCAGGCGTTGGAATGTTCTAACGTTTGTCACCCTAAATGGTGTACTGCAGCTAACAGTCAGGGTGCGGGGTTGTCAATCCCGTATAGATCTATACAGAAACACCATGCTCCCCCTCCAAGGGATTTTGGTATATAATACAGGACTTGAAATGTGTACTCGAGCGTACATGAAGTTTAATGTCTCACAAAACTTAGTATAAAACAGATGTACTTGTGAAAATGTTCGTTTGTTATTGTATATGAAAGTAGTTTCTTGAAATAGTATTTCCATGTATGTAAAAGTTCGTAGTATTCTCGTAAAACTATACCTATTATAGTTTCCTAAAAGCGTGTTTTGGTTTGTAAAATAAACCCTTAGTGAAAATGCTCACTTGTTATGAAAAGTGTAGTTTTTGTAGTGCCAAAATCGACACACAAAAATATAGTATAAGCAAAGTGTCTGATTTGTATAAATACATAAATAAATTTCTTATTTCAAAAGATAAAATGTTGTCGTGGTATAATTTACATATGAGAGTTTCCCTATAATAGTTATAAATCACATATGATTCCGTTGATAAAACACGTATAGTGAAAGTTTATATAACACACAATAATAATCGAGCGTTTTACTTGTATTCCCCCCCCCCCCTTAAAAGCATATAAAAGTACTCATAAAACATTTAAAAGTGTGATTATAGGGGTATGAACTCACTTGAAAGATTGGAGGAGGCGGGATGTAAACCGGACAAAATTTCGACTCGAGAAAGCGGATTTTCTCGGGATTCTCGGGAATCTCGGGAGCACAAACGACACTCAGGACTTGAGCAATGTGATCGGGACTTCGGGATAGCACTCGCACGAAAAACGAGGCAAAAACGCAAGAGAAATGATAGAGAAAGGACCTTTTCTTCGGAACCCTCGCATCCCTTTTATAGGGGGTGTGAACCGCCCTCGTACGCGGGGCGTACCCGTGCATCACGCATGAGCGCATCCTCGACTGCTTCAGACTCCGGATGGGACGGGGCATAGCCTAGCATAGGGCGCGACGTGGACGATCTGAGGCTAAGGCCTTCAGTACGCTGGGCGTACTCGCGTGCATCAGCCTTCGGATAATACCGAAGTTTTCATTAAAATTTATATATTTATTATTTAATAAACTTCAAAAATTCATATCTTCTTCATACGAACTCCGTTTTTGACGTTCTTTATATCCACGCGTAGGTGAGACCATACTCTACAACTTTCGTTTAGATTCCGTCGGCAAATTGAAATTATTTTTATTATTTATTTTTAAAAGGTCGCGGTAAGAAAATTTCTTTAAAAATTTATAACTTCATTATCTGACGTCTGTTTTTGCCATACTTTTTACCGTTGAAAAACCATTGAGGAGATCTTCAATTCTCGTTTAGGTCATTCTGGTCAAAAGTTGCTCGATCTCTGTTTCGAGATTTTAGATGTCCGTTGCCAAGCCGAACTTGGAAAATTCATAACTTTCTTATACGAAGTCAGATTTGGGCTTTCTTTTTACGTACGATCACGGTTTTTTGACATCTAACATAATAGATAATTTAATTAGTGATTTTTGGATATTTTATTTTTGAAGTTAATTTCATTATAACAAGCATGGTTACAATACTTGACTTATTAGGTCGATTACATAGAGTTGAAATATCGGGTTGTTATAATAACGACTCTCCAGGCTAGGCTAGTCCATTCCAATGTTCTCTCAGAAGGCTAAAAGAGCATTTTACCCTTCTAATGGTCCAAGAGTCTAAGTGTTGACCCAACCCTAAAACTCAATGAAAGTCAACAGTTAAACTTTGACCAGACTCGTCGAGTGCACATAGGTGATTCGGCGAGTCCAAGCATGTCCTCTGGACCTTTCTAAACCTCACTTGACTTGTCAAGTGAACCTTCTACTCCACGGGCTACTACTGGTCACAAGCCGCAGGGCAACCCGACTCGACTCGTTGAGTCCCCTTATGGACTCGACGAGTTTCTTCCATGACAATCACCCAAACGACCTTCTGAGGTAAAATCTGCTTCTCTAACCTATAGATATGACTTTCCCATGTCCAATAATCACGTAAAGGTCAAATCTTAACACTCATGCAACGCACCCAAGGCTTCTTTTGGTGAAATGGCTTCTAAAATGGCATCCTAGGTTCATTTCCTCCATGGAACCACATAAAGCAGGATATATAATGCTCCCTGCACCTATAAAGGTCCAGATCCAGAGTCTAACACTCAAAGGGAAACATATGCATCAATTCAAGCTAATAAAGGGGTAGAGAAAACCCTAAATTCAAGGATCTTGTACAAAACAGAAGAAGAGATTGATTTACTACCTCAACAATGAAGACCCAAGCTGGAAAACCATAGAATCACAATCCCCTTGACCTCCTCTTGCTGGAAACACTTTCTTCTTTGCAAAGCCACAACAGAAAGGATCAAAATAGCTCTCTCTCTCTCTCTCTATATATATATATATATATGTATATATATATATATATATATCTATCTCTCTCTCACACACACACAACTGGCTCAAGCTCTCTAGGGTTTCTCTCTCTAGACTGGTAGCCGCAAATGAGGGCTATAAGGTCCCTTAAATAGGGCACATGCCCGGAGATTTAGGGTTTCTGACTTCAGCCTAGACTCGTCGAGTCCACCCATCGACTCGTTGAGTCTGTTCATTAATCCAGTCACCAAATCTCGATCCTACTCAACGATTCTACACGTCAACTCGTCGAGTCCCTCCTCATAACTCAAAATAAACAATTCAAATATGATACCTGGAAATTCGGATGTTACAATTCTCCCCCACTAGAACCAGACTTCGCCCTTGAAGTCTCATTATGCAAACAATTCTAGATGTTGCTCCCGCATCTCCGCCTCCGCCTCCTAAGTCAGCTCGGACCCTCTCCAATGTTGCCACTAGACTTGAACCAGGGGCACCTCCTTGTTCCTCAGAACCTTGATATTCCGATCCACCACCGTGATTGGCCTCTCAACATAATTCAGGCTTGCGTCCACCTGAATATCCTCCAATGGTGCCACTGCCGACTCGTCGGCTATACACATCCTCAACTGAGACACGTGGAAGGTATCATGTATCTTGCGCAACTCTACAAGTAGCTCTAAATGATACGCTACCCTGCCCACCCTCGCGGTCACCCTAAAAGGACCAATGTACCGGGGCCCCAGCTTTCCTCTCTTCTTGAATCGGATCACTCCTTTCCAAGGAGACACCTTTAGGAGTACGAAGTCTCCAACCTGAAACTCAAGCTTGAATCGTCATCTATCCGCATAACTCTTCTGGCGACTCTGGGATGTTAGCAATCTCTGTCTGACCTGCTGTATCTACTCAGTCGTCTAAAGCACTATCTCAGTGCTACCCATCACTCGCTGCCCTACCTCTCCCTAGCAGATGGGAGTCTGACACCTCCTCCTATAGAATAACTCGAAGGGAGGCATAACAATGCTCGAATGGTGGGTGTTGTTATAGGAAAACTCAGCCAATGGTAGGTACGTGTCCTAACTTCCTCCAAAGTCCAACACACATGCTCGAAGCATGTCCTCGAGCGTCTAAATCATCCGCTCACTCTGTTCGTTCGTCTGTGGGTGGTATGCGGTACTGAAATGAAATATTGTACCCAGCTCCTCATGGAACTTCTTCCAAAACCTGGAAGTGAAACTTACATCTCGATCTGACACAATCGAGATCGGTACACCATGTCGCGATACCACCTCTCTCACATACATCTCTGTCGGCCTCTCTGCGGAAGAGCTCTCACTAATAGCAAGGAAGTGAGCGCTCTTCGTCAACCGGTCAACGATCACCCAAATTGTGTCAACACTCATCGCAGTCCTCGGCAATTTGATGATGAAACCCATAGAAATCTGTTCCCACTTCCATCGGGTAACATCAAGTGGTTGCAACTTGTCATGAGGACACTAGTGCTTAGCCTTAACCCTGCGACAGGTCAAGCACCTCTGAACAAACCATGCAACATCCCTCTTCATACAGGGCCACTAATAATCTTTCTTCAGGTCCAAATATATCTTAATGGCCCCGAGATGGAACAAGAACCTCGATCTATGTGCCTCCTCCATCAAGATGGCACGTGCCTCGCCAGTAAATAGCACCCAAATCTGACCCTGAAAAGTCATAAGCCCTCGACTATCGGTAATAAAATCCGATACCTACCCAATCACTCGCTCTCTCTTGCGATTCTTCGGTCTCACGGCCTCTTCCTGGGCCTCTCGAATGGTATCCAACACCGGAGTCATCACCGTCATCCTCATAAAAATATTTCGTATCGAGGCACGCTCCACCCTACGACTCAGGGCATCAGCTACAACGTTAGCCTTTCCCGGGTGGTACAGAATCTCGCAGTTATAATCCTTTACCACATCCAACCATCTTCTCTGGCGCATATTCAGGTTGGGACGATCCATCAAGTACTTCAAACTCTTGTGGTCCGTGTATATGATACACCGAACTCCATACAAATAATGACGCATATCTTGATGGCTAACACCACGGCCCCCAACTCCAAATCGTGGGTGTGATATCTCACCTTGTGAGGCTTCAATTGCCTCGATGCGTACGCTATCACGTGCCCTCTCTACATAAGCACCGCGCCCAACCCCGATGCCGATGCGTCACAATATACCACAAAACCATCCATCCCTTCCGGGAGGGCTAATACCGGGGCTTCGCATAATCGTCTACGAAGCGTCTCGAATGAGTCCTGCTGCTATGGACCCCAACTAAACGTCATGCCCTTCCGAGTCAACGTGGTGAGAGGAATGACAATCTTGGAGAAATCCCTGATAAATCTCCGATAGTAGCCGGCCAATCCCATAAAACTCCTGATCTCGGTGGGGGATTTTGGCACCTCCCATCTCATAACCGCCTCAATATTGGTTGGGTCGACCAATATCCCATTCTGGTTAACGATGTGTCCCAAGAACTGGCCCTCTCGTAACCAGAAATCACACTTGGAGAATTTGGCGAAAAGCCTCTCCGACCTCAATACTCCGTGAATCTCTCTCAGATGCTCCTCATGTTGCTCTCTAGACCTCGAATATACCAGAATATCGTCGATAAACAAAATCACCGACCGATCCAACATCGGCCTGCACACTCTGTTCATGAGATCCATGAATGTTGTCGATGTATTGGTGAGCCCAAAAGGCATCACCACGAACTCGTAATGCCCATAACGAGTCCTAAATGCCGTCTTCTGGATATCTTCATCCCGCACTCTCATCTGATGATATCCAAACCTCAAATCTATCTTGGAGAACCAAGACACTCCCTGCAACTGATCAAACAGATCATTGATCATCGGTAATGGATAACGGTTCTTCACCATCAACTTGTTCAACTCTCGGTAATCAATGCACATCTGGTGTGAACCATCCTTTTTCTTGACAAAAAGGATTGGCGCTCCCAACGGCGAGCTACTCGGTCTAATAAACCCCTTTCCCAGTAGCTCCTGAAGCTACAAAGATAACTCTTGCATCTCTGGTGACGCAAGGCGATAAGGCGTGTTGGTGATAGGCGCTACCCCCGGAACCAAATCGATACAAAACTCCACCTGACTCTCGGGAGGCACACCCGGCAACTCTTTGGGAAAAACATCCGGGAACTTACGCACTATCGGAACATCATCAATCGAACTTGGTCTCTCCGCGACCACTCGTGTATCCATCACATAAGCTACAAACCCGTCGCAACCCTGCTGTATACTCTGCCTCGCTCTAGCAGCCGAACAGAATGCTGACCCACATCGGGTACCTTCACTATATACAGTTAGTACTCCCCCACTAGGGTCTCGTATCGTCACTTTCTGACACTCGCAGTCTATAACCACCCCAAATTGGCTCAACCAATCCATGCCCACTATAACGCAAACGTCCCCCATCGCAATCGGGACCAGATCTATCGAAAACTCAACACTGAAGATCTCAAGTATACATCATTGGATCACATCAGTAGCATACACCGCTTGCTCTTTAGCTATGGAAACTCGTAGAGGTCGACTCAACGCATCTTGCCGAATACTGATGTACTGACTAAATGTTAACGACACAAATGATCGACTCGCACCCGAGTCAAATAACACCAAAGCAGGCACATAATTCACAAGAAAAGTACCTACACATATCATAAAATAAGCACATTATCTCAACTCAGTATAAATAAATGAAAGAATACATACTAGCAACGACGTCGGGCTTTGTAGGTGTTGGATTAGTGTCTAAGTCCATAACTATTTTGGTATGTACTTGACCCGATGGTGCATCGTCCTTTTGGGTTGCCTTCACCAAAGCAACCTGATAGGATAAATTATGGAGAGAAAGGATTAAATATGATTTATTAATATATTATGAGAGTAATATATTAAAGGAGAAATCATATCGTTTAAATTAATATTAGTCAAGAATTAATTGGTAATTAGTTTTGTGACTAAAAGAGATTAATTAAACTTAAGGGACTGGAATTGTAATTATAAGATAATTGCAATTTGGGCTATGGATTGCCTTATATTAAGGAGTGGATGAATTCTATGGGAAAGCCCATGAGGAAATCATCCAAGGCCTTAAGGAAAGGAATCTATGGGTTGCTTAGGGCTTAAACATCCAATTTAGGGTTTCCTTGCTAGATAACCCTAATAGCCTAACTATATATACATCCCTTATGACCCAAAAACGTGGCTAAGCATCCTTCTAGGGTTTCACACGTTTTAGGGCAGCCTCTATCCTCTCTCCTATTCATCCTCTTGCTCTTGGTGTTTGTGAACCATTAGAGGAGTGACATTTGTGACTCTAAGCTTTCTAAAGTCAATACAAGGAGGAATTGAGATTGTTATTGCTACATAACAATCAAGGTATGATCTTAAACCCATTCTTATGTTAATATGATTACTTGTATGCTAGAATTAGGGTTTATAGTCTTGGATAACTTGCATGTACAATAGAGAAACCTAGATCCAAGCATTAGGGTTTGTATGAGCACATAGGATGTTCTTATGACCAAAACCCATCAGTAGGGACCTCCTCTGCTGTCAACTGGAAGGGTCTCCCTCGTGCCTTACGTGCTTTGGCCTTCACTGGCTGACCCTCAGTAGCTCGTGCAATAGCAGGGGAAGATCCCTACGTTGATCCCTATAACAGCTGTGGGCACTCAGCCTTCTAATGACTCATCTGGTTGCAATGAAAGCAAACCATAAATCCCTTGGGCCAGTCCTTGGCTATATGCCCCTCCTTGCCACATTTTTAGCAAGCACCCGACCGAAAGACTCCACCATGTCCTTTTCCGCACTTCCAGGTGCGACCCTTCTTGCCTCCAGATCTCGAATCGGAGGGCTTAGCCCGCTTGGCTATCGGCTGAGACTGTACCGACCGCCTATCCTTCCCCTGAGACCCGGCCTCTACTTTGGCCTGAGTCTCCAGCTCAATCTCCCTCTTCTGGGCATTTTCCTGGAGCTCAGCAAATGTCCGGTAAGTCAGGTTCGCCACGAACTCCCGGATGTACCTCCTCAAAATGCTCAAATACCGGCTCATGGGTGCCTTCTCAAAAGACACGTGCTCAGGGCAAAACAACATCCTCTCATGGAACATCCGTGTGATCAAAATCACTGACTCCGTCCCTTACTTGAGGGATAAAAACTCATGTGCCAACCATTCCCTCTCCAGGGGAACGTACTCGTCTCTGAACATGGTGGTGAACCTCTCCCAGGTCACCTTCGAAATCTCTGCAAGAGTGAAGTTCATTGTCATAAACTTCCACCAGTCCTTCGCTCTCGAGCGAAGCTGGTTCAGTGCAAACCGAAACATCAAATGCTCCAAACACGAACAGGTGTAGAAACATCCCTCGATATCATAAATCCATCTCATCGCAGCAATCGGATCCTGCATCCCATCAAACTCCGGTGGCTTTGTGTTGTTGAAGTCCCAGAACACCATTGAGGTACCCCCTGAGGTCTAGCAGCAGCCACAACTACAGTAGCTGCAGCCGCAATAACCGTTGCGTATCTCTCATCAAACGTCTCAATCGAAGTTGTCTTGATAGACCCAAAAATATCCGGTATCTCTGCGCGGATAGCTGCAGCCACCTCCTCGTGGATCATCTGACGAAGCTCCTCGTCACTCACGTTGCTGGTCTCTGGTCTGTGGAGTGCCGCAACCATGATGTCTCTGAAATACAACATAAAAATATCAGAGACTTGCTCGAGTGTACTCACACACGACAACTTAATCCTACTTGTTCCTTAGTACCCTAAGGATTCTTACTTGGAATGCACATTGATCTGGTGCTTCCATTAGTACAAGCCCTATACTACCTTCCACACCGCATCAAAATTCATACCAAGTCCTCCTCCTAGGATCCCAGATCACAAGTACTCTACTTCTTGCTAAGCACTGGCTACCCTTTCGGTAGGCCCCTCATAAGCTCCTCACTGCTATCTATTCACTCTCAAGCATCTCATAGCAACAGTAATCTCCTAGGCTAAGGCATCACATGTCAGGCCACTCTAGTCCTAATATGAATACCTACCCTACTCTAGCATATATTGTTGGAATAGTGTCTAAGGCTGCAACTATATTAGGCAAGTATTTGATCCGGTTGTGCATGGTCCTTTTGGGTTGCCTTCACCATAGCAACTTGATGGATGATTTGTTAAGAGAGAGTAAATATTATAAGGAATAATATTTGGTTATTTGATTAATATAAGTCATAGATTAATTGGAATTAATTTGGTGACTTAAAAAGATTAATTAAATAAGAGGGTATAAACTGTCAATTGTTTGATAGTTACACTTTAGACAATAAATCCTTATCCAAGATAGGTTGGACGATTTCTAGGGCTTGGATAAGCCAAAATCGTCCATAGGGTTATCAAGGAAAGGATATGGATCAACTTAAAGTCTAAGTTATCCAATTAGGGTTAAAGCTGTAATCCTTAAGAAGTCTACAAGTATAAATAGACCCTAGGGGTGACGGAATTCGACACACCATCTAAAGTAGAGATACTCTGGTCGAATTCCTCCCCTCTCCTCTCTCCTAAATCATCCTTCTTGCTATTGGTGTTTGTAAGTCATTAGAGGAGTGACATTTGTGACTCTAGAAGCTCCAAGACAACAAGATCAACAAGGAATCCAAAGGTATGATTCTAGATCTATTTCAATGTTGTTATTTAATCTAATTAGCCATTAGAAGTCTTGGATTCAAATCATGTTTAATTAGAAAGCCTAGATCCAAGCATTAGGGTTTTGCATGCGCACATAGGAAAGTTCTTATGGTTAAAACCCATCAGTGGTATCAGAGACTAGCTTGGTTTTCTTTAAATTGTTGCTTGATTAACTGAAACAAACCTGCAAAATTCAATTTTTGGGTTTTTGAGTCATGGACTCGGCGAGTTCCAAAGTGGACTCGGTGAGTAGTCCTGACTCGGCGAGTCCGGGCGTCAGGATTAGGCAAAACCGGGATTTTTTCATGTTTATCTTATGGAAACTTACCTTAATCATATTAGATCAACCCTAATCCGTTTTTTTGATATATATGACTATAATCTTGATCTAATTAAAGATACTTATCATCTAATAAAATATTTAATTTACTTATATGATAATTGATTAATTATTTTGATAATTATCTTAAAAGAAATCTTGGATAAATCAAATAAAGATAATTAGGATATTAATTGTTAATTGGAATTATTTGTTATTTGATCCTCCATGTTTTAAATGTTTAAAACTAACCCTCAAGTTTTGAAATTTATATTTGTGATTAAAAGGTTTTAATTTAGACAACTTAAATTTCAAACTCTACGTTTTAAAAAGTTTAAAACACAACCTTATACTAATATGATATTACTAGAATAATATATATATATATGTATAACTAAATGCTAGTCTTACCGTTAGTAGGCCTCATTCACGAAGCCGATCTATAAGGTGGGTATAACGTTGCGGCCTATAAAATAGCGCTTAATGGGTGTACACTCACACCCACCGCTTGCTTGATTGGTGGAGGGTCGTTAGCCGAACGGGTAGGATAGGGCAAGCTCATCCTCTCATTAAAAGTATAATAAGAAATACAAAGTAACTACACGTTTTAAATTTTTTTCCCAATCTTAGTTACTTTAGGAAAAGTGAATTGATGCAATCCCATGAAATTACACTTTGCACCCTTGCTAAGAAGTTAGTGGAGCGTGTGTGGTTTACCGGCACACTAATTGGTTCTAAGCAAAGGTGGCAAAGGGTGATTCATTGTTTATCATAGTTCGATGGAGCGTGTGTGGTTTACCGGCACATCGAATAGGTGATCGTTACAATGAAGGCACCATGTGAATTTGCATGGTAATTCACACCCGCTTTGTGATCCTCGGCATCCCAGTCACAAACAAGAGGGGCATATCGAGATTTAAACATGCCATTGAATAGTTTCAATGAATCTCATCCGAACCTAGGAATTCTCAATACACTTAGGACTAATAGTCTAGGTTTTGTAATGGAGAATTAGTGAATCGTCATTCACTTACCTTCAATTTATTTTCATGTTAGATTACGGCATCCCTTTTCTAATATGTAAATGTTATTGTTGGATCCTAACCCTAATTTTCTTATTGGGTGATAATTAGGGATTCTTATTCTAATCTATCTTTGTCCTTTCTATAGATGTCGAACACAAACAACGCTGCTGCTAGTTCTTTCACGTTGATGAGCCTTTGCCAAAAGGTCACCTTCGATGGAACGAACTTTAGCGAATGGATAAGATACATTCGCACCATTGCTCGCTATGAGGATAAGGAGTATGTCCTCGATGAAAAGCTTGAGAAGATCAACCCCGAAATCACTACTCCGGCCGAAATCACCGCCTTTGAGACTCATGAGCAAGATGCAACGAAGGTACATTGCATCATGATTGCCACCATGAACTCCGAATTCCAAAATTCCTACGAGGACATGTATCCATATGAGATGCATCAAGACTTGTTGGAGAGATACCACCAAAACGCGAGACAAGAGCGTTATGAGATTTTCACTAACATGATCTCCGCTAAGATGGGTCATGGAGAATCTCTTACCGTGCACCTGCAAAAGATGCAAAGGTATGTCGATCGCCTTCGCAAGTTAAATGTTGACTTTGGGGAAGACTTGGCGATCGACATGGTGCTTCACTCTTTACCTCCGATGTACAACCAATTTAGGATGACCTACCACATGAATAAAGAGGAGGTCACCCTAAGCAAACTCCAAGGTCTTTTGAGAGTCGCTGAGAGCAACTTCAAAGACAAGTCTGTTGCACCTACTCCCAATCCGTCTGCTGCTCCTGTCTTGGCAATTCGTCAAGGAAAGGGAAAGAAGAGGAAGGCTTCATCAAAGAACTATCGCAAGGTTAAAGCCCGAGATGGTGCCTCTTCTAGTGGGACCAAAGTTGATCCCTCTAAGACCTATCCTAACCCGAAGGAGGCAGAGTGCCAGCACTGCCACAAGATAGGACATTGGAAGAGAAGTTGTCCAGAATACCTGCAAGCAATCAAAGAAGGAAAGATCAAGCCATCTTTCGCAGGTATATACACAATTAAATCTAACGATTCTAATCATGCTATTTCTTGGGTTCTTGACACCGGTTGTGGTTATCACATTTGTTCAAATGTGCAGGGACTAAGAAGAAGTAGGGATGTGGAGCAAGGAAGGATCAATCTAATCATGGGGAACAGAAGATCGTCGCCTGTTACCAAGATTGGAGTGTATTCTTTAGTGCTTAGGAATAATTTATGTTTAGATTTGAACAATTGTTGCTATTCGCCAGAAATGGCTAGAAACATCATTTCATTTCATGGTTTGTATAAGCAAGGATTTAGATTTTCTTTTAATAATGAGAATGGTTCTATTATGGCTTATCTAAATAGTGTCTTTTACTTTGAAGCTATACCATATAATGGAATATATGAAACTGTTATGATTGTTGATAACTTAGGAAATGATGTTTTGAATATTGATTCTTCCACTAGTGTGGATAAAGCATCCTTGTGGCATTGTCGTCTTGGACATGTTAACAAGAAACGCATAGCCCAACTCCAAAAGGATGGAGTGTTGGAGTCATTCGACCTTAGGGAAGATGACACATGCGAGTCTTGTTTACTTGGAAAGATGACTAAGTCACCCTTCACAAATACTTGTGAAAGGGGTGAGGGACTATTGGACCTAATACATACCGATGTATGTGGACCATTTAGATCAACCACGAAGGATGGGAACCGCTTCTATGTGACTTTTACCGATGATTATAGTAGATATGGGTATATCTATTTAATCAAGCAAAAGTCAGAAACCTTTGAAAGGTTCAAAGAGTTCAAGAATGAAGTGGAGAATCAATTGGGCAGTAAAATCAAGATGCTTCGATCCGATCGAGGAGGAGAGTACCTAAGTCTTGAATTCCACGATTATCTCAAGGAGTGTGGAATAGTTTCGCAATTGACGCCTCCTAGGACACCGCAGTTGAATGGTGTGGCAGAAAGGCGTAATCGAACCTTATTGGATATGGTTCGCTCTATGATGAGTCGTGCTTCACTACCTATCTTCTTTTGGGGGTATGCCTTAGAGACTGCCGCCCATATCCTTAACCGAGTCCCTACTAAGAAGGTTGCCAAAACACCTCACGAGATGTGGACGGGGAAAGCTCCCTCGTTGGCACATATCAAGGTTTGGGGTTGCGAGGCTTTCGTAAGACGAGATACTCACGACAAGCTTGAACCTCGAAGTGAGCGATGTATTTTCATCGGCTACCCGCAGACATCCTTTGGATATCTCTTTTATAGACCGAAAGACAATGTTGTCTTTGTTGCGAGGAGAGGAGTTTTCCGAGAGCGAGAACTCATAAGCTAAGGAGACAGTGGAAGGCAAATCGAACTTGAAGAGATTCAAGAGTCGATAGATGAAGGAACCTCTACCGCTGGCATTCAACCCGAGGAGGAAACTCCGATTGAACCGATTGACGAATCCTTACCTCTTAGACGTTCCGATAGAGTTAGAGTTCATCCCCAGTTTTATGGTTTTCATATTACTACCGAAGGGGACACGTATATTAGTGATGGTACACTAGTAAATCTTGATGAACCTAATAGCTATAAGGAAGCCATGGCAGGTCCGGAGTCTGCGAAATGGAAAGAGGCAATGGATAGCGAGATCCAATCCAAGTACGATAACCAAGTTTGGAATTTGGTTGATTATGTGCCCGGACGTAAGACCGTTGGGTGCAAGTGGATCTTCAAGAAGAAGACCGACATGGATGGGAAAGTACACACGTATAAAGCGCGATTGGTTGCGAAGGGCTTTACTCAAACTCCAGGAGTTGACTATGATGAGACCTTCTCACCAGTTGCGAAGATTAAATCAATTAGAGTGATGCTAGCAATTGCCGCATTTCATGATTATGAAATTTGGCAAATGGATGTCAAAACCGCCTTCCTTAATGGAAAGTTGGCTGAGGATGTTTACATGGCTCAGCCAGAGGGGTTTGTGGATCCGAAGCATCCAAATAGAGTGTGTAAGCTTGAGAAGTCCATTTATGGACTTAAGCAAGCGTCTCGCAGATGGAATCTTTGCTTCGATGAGAAAGTCAAAGAGTTTGGATTTGTACGAAGCGAAGACGAATCTTGTGTATATGTCAAAGCCAGTGGGAGTATAGTAAGCTTCCTCGTTCTATATGTCGATGACATATTACTCATAGGAAACGACATCCCGACTCTGCAGGAAGTCAAGTCCTGGCTCGGGAAGTGTTTCGCTATGAAGGACCTCGGAGAGGCTTCTTACATTTTGGGAATAAGGATAGTAAGAGAAAGAAGTAAGAGACTAATTGGACTTAGTCAGAATACTTACTTAGAGAAGGTACTAAAACGTTTTAGTATGGAAAACTCAAAGAAGGGAGAACTACCGATACAAGGAAATGCCAAGTTGAGTAAGACTCAAAGTCCGAGTACTGAAGCTGAAATAGCAGAAATGAGCCGAATACCATATGCTTCCGCAGTTGGCTCAATCATGTACGCTATGACTTGTACTCACCCTGATGTAGCCTTCGCTTTGAGCATGGTTAGTAGATATCAAGGGAACCCTGGAAAAGCACATTGGATTGCAGTAAAGAATATCCTTAAGTACCTTCGGAGGACGAAAGAATGGTTCTTAGTCCTTGGAGGGAGTGATGACTTGAAGGTGAGAGGGTATAGTGATGCTAGTTTTCAGACCGATAGGGACAACTACCGTTCGCAGTCGGGCTGGGTCTTTACCCTAAACGGAGGAGCAGTAACTTAGAAGAGTTCCAAGCAAGAAGCTGTAGCTGATTCAACGTGCGAATCAGAGTACATCGCAGCGAGTGAAGCGTCGAAGGAGGCGGTATGGCTAAAGAACTTCATTGGTGATCTTGGAGTTGTGCCTGCCATAAAGGAGCCCATGGAGATTTTCTGTGATAACGAAGGTGCTGTTGCCTTGACCAAGGAACCGAGGGATCATGGTAGATCTCGGCATATCGACAGAAAATATCACTTCATTAGACATCGTGTAGAAGAAGGACAACTCATAGTTAAGAGGATATCATCAGAAGATAACCCAGCAGATCCGCTTACGAAGGGACTGAGTAGGGTTAAGCACTTGCAGCATGCTAGGAGTATTGGGCTGAAGGATGATATTAGTATAGATTAGATAGCATTTAGAAACATATAATAGATAAATGTAATTAACATTTGATGATTAAATAAAGGAGTTTTATTTATAAGTAAAGTTACTGTCATATGTTAATTGTTTAACTATTGTTTCACTTTGCATGTTTTGACTTCCAGAATAATTAAGTTTATTAGGAATAATCGAATTATTCAAATTGTCCACAATCGTTCATATGTTGGAAGTAGATATGAATGAAGATTGTCATGAATTGGTGTGTAGATTGTCTAAATGGTGTTAGACATAGCAAGGGTTGTTGCAACGTTCATGAGTGCTTATGAACTGGTTTTGAGCATTGGAACAAACCCGCGCTTACTGGAATCACCTTATGGAATACGATATAAAAGGTGATCGCAAGACGATAATATCATATAGTCTTAAAACCTAGATATATGGTTTATTATTTGTTAATTGATTGTACATTGATAATGCGAAAACGCATCAGTAACTTGGTGTTATAAAACGCATTGTTGTGTATAGTTGGTTAATGAATAAGTAAATGCATATAAGTCGAAGTTTATCTGTAAATTTTATCCTAAGAGGGTAGAAGAGATATCTTGGCCACTCGATGATTTGATTTGACTTATGTGCCGGGCCCGGTCAGAACTGAATTGATGTGTTTGATTAAGTTCTATGTCGAATAAATCGGAGATCGAGAAATCAAATGCTAGACTAACCATTCCATAGGATTGTCAGCATGATATCTAACAGAGGACTGTACGATCCCTTATCTAAAGGACAAGATTGATTAGATCAGAGTTTGATAGCGTCTTTGAGAGCTACGATTGCAAACTGAATTGTACTTGTATAGTTACTAGACTTATCCAAGTGGGAGACTGTTGGAATAGTGTCTAAGGCTGTAACTATATTAGGCAAGTATTTGATCCGGTTGTGCATGGTCCTTTTGGGTTGCCTTCACCATAGCAACTTGATGGATGATTTGTTAAGAGAGAGTAAATATTATAAGGAATAATATTTGGTTATTTGATTAATATAAGTCATAGATTAATTGGAATTAATTTGGTGACTTAAAGAGATTAATTAAATAAGAGGGTATAAACTGTCAATTGTTTGATAGTTACACTTTAGACTATAAATCCTTATCCAAGATAGGTTGGACGATTTCTAGGGCTTGGATAAGCCAAAATCGTCCATAGGGTTATCAAGGAAAGGATATGGATCAACTTAAAGTCTAAGTTATCCAATTAGGGTTAAAGCTGTAATCCTTAAGAAGTCTACAAGTATAAATAGACCCTAGGGGTGACGGAATTCGACACACCATCTAAAGTAGAGATACTCTGGTCGAATTCCTCCCCTCTCCTCTCTCCTAAATCATCCTTCTTGCTATTGGTGTTTGTAAGCCATTAGAGGAGTGACATTTGTGACTCTAGAAGCTCCAAGACAACAAGATCAACAAGGAATCCAAAGGTATGATTCTAGATCTATTTCAATGTTGTTATTTAATCTAATTAGCCATTAGAAGTCTTGGATTCAAAGCATGTTTAATTAGAAACCCTAGATCCAAGAATTAGGGTTTTGCATGCGCACATAGGAAAGTTCTTATGGCTAAAACCCATCATATATAGCATATCATGTCATATCTCATGACACATAACGTAAGGGTATTTTGGGAAATCACCGTTTGGGCGCTGACTGATCGTACACACTGCTTCTTTCCGCTTTCGTAAATTCTTTTACTTTTTAGAAAAATTGTTTCTTGTATGAAAACTTTTTCAAATCCTCAGTTTGAGTTCAGATACGCCCGAAGGTGCATCCGAATACCTCAACCCAAGGCTTTGATACCAACTTGTAAGAATGTAAATTTTCAAAACAATTTTTCATTGTTCAAAGAACATAAAAGTCATTTAATATTCTCAAATTTCATGTTTAACAAATGTCATCATGATAAAAACATATCCCAAGATCATAAAATAAATCTCTTGCCGGTGTGTACGGATCATGTCGGTGCCTTCCCGTGATCATCACTAGTACCTGAAACACATAACACATAATACTGTAAGCATAAATTCTTAGTGAGTTCCCCAAAATACCACATATAACACATACACCACTCAAGGCCATAACTCTATGGGGTCTTTCGATCAATGTGTCTCAAGGTACTTCCGTCCCAACTCTGGTAGACTTTCTGGCCCTACTCATATGACCTTTCGGTCCATATCATGGTACTCATAACATAGCATAATACATATATATCACATAGCAACACATATCACATACTTCTCATAGCATATAAGACCTTCCGGTCACACATAGTTATCACTCTAGGTAAAGTATAGTGAGAAGACTCACCTCGTATACTGTCTAGTAATTCACGTGCTCGGTATCCCTGAACCTCGTAACAATGACCTAGCCCCGCCTAAACACATAAGCAATCATCTCAAATCAATAACGACTCTCTAGGCTAGACTAGCCCGTTCCAATGTTCTCTCAGAAGGCTAAAAGACCATTTTACCCTTCTAATGGTCCAAAAGTCCAAGTGTTGACCCAACCCTAAAACTCAATGAAAGTCAACAGTCAAACTTTGACCAGACTCGTCGAGTGCACATAGGTGACTCGGCGAGTCCAAGCGTGTCCTCTGGATCTTTCTAAACCTCACTCGACTCGTCAAGTGAACCTTCTACTCCACGGGCTACTACTGGTCACCAGCCGCAGGGCAACCCGACTCGACTCGTCGATTCCCCTTATGGACTCGACGAGTTTCTTCCATGGCAATCACGCAAACGACCTTCTGAGGTAAAATCTGCTTCTCTAACCTATAGATCTGACTTTCCCATGTCCAATAATCACGTAAAGGTCAAATCTTAACACTCATGCAACACACCCAAGGCTTCTTTTGGTGAAATGGCTTCTAAAATGGCATCCTAGGTTCATTTCCTCCATGGAACCAACTAAAGCAGGATAGATAATGCTCTCTGCACCTATAAAGGTCCAGATCCAGAGTCTAACACTCAAAGGGACAACATATGCATTAATTCAAGCCAATAAAGGGGTAGAGAAAACCCTAAATTCAAGGATCTTGTACAAAACAGAAGAAGAGATCGATTTACTACCTTAACAATGAAGACCCAAGCTTGAAAACCACAAAATCATAATCCCCTTGACATTCTCTTGCTGAAACCACTATCTTCTTTGCAAAGCCACAATAGAAAGGATCAAAATAGCTCTCTCTCTCTCTCTCTCTCTCTCTCTCTCTCTCTTTCTCTCTCTGACACACACACAACTCGCTTAAGCTCTCTAGGGTTTCTCTCTCTGGACTGGTAGCCTCAAACGAGGGCTAGAAGGTCCTTTAAATAGGGCACATGCCCGGAGATTTAGGGTTTCTGACTTCAGCACGGACTCGTCGAGTCCGTTTATTAATCCAGTCAGCAAATCGCAATCCTACTCGACGAGTCTAAGCGTCAACTCGTCGAGTCCCTCCTCATAACTCAAAAATAAACAATTAAAATATGATTCCTGGAAATCCGGATGTTACAGAACATTTGGTCTCTATTTTACCTAAAAAGATTATTGTGCCCTTATTAATTTATTTTTTAATTAATTTTCTTATTTATGTATTTATTTTTTATATATTAAAAAAAATTAATAGACCCTACATATCAGTATCTCCTCACCGTAAACCGAAACCACATTTGAGAAATTTAATTTGGGTCTCACCAGTTACCATCCTATCTCTCATCCTCATCAACTTCTATTTCTTTTCCATCTTTAGTGACATCAACGTCTTCACAATGTTTTTTTTTTGTCCTTCAACTCTGGCGAACCAACACCATAACCCAATGTATCTTCATCTTTAGTCGGTTCACTGGGTTGTGGTGTTAATTCGATGGAGTTGAAGGACCGAAAAAATAAGGATGGTGAAGATGTCGATATCACTAAAAATGAAAAATAAATAGAAGTTGAGGAAGATGAGAGATGTGATGGTGAGGAGATACATATATGTAGGGTCTATTAATTTTTTTAAATATATAAAGAATAAATACATAAATAAGAAAATTAATTAAAAAAATTAATTAACAAGCGCACAATAGTTTTTTTAGGTAAAACAGAGACCAAACGCATAACAAAAATAAACAGTATAGATCATTCGAGTTAAAAAAAAAAATAAACATTAGAGATCATCCGATGAGATACAGATATGTAGGGTCTATTAATTTTTTTAAATATATAAAAAATAAATACATAAATAAAAAAATTAATTAAAAAATAAATTAATAAGGGCACAATAGTCTTTTTAGGTAAGATAGGGACCAAATGTGCAATAAAAATAAACAGTAGGAACCATCCGAGTTTAAAAAATAAGTTAGGGACCAAAAATACAAATTCCTTAAAACCACAAGGACCATTCGTGTAATTTACTCTTACTTTTCGTTTTGCACACATCTAGGTAACGGACTTGTCAAAAGTGTTCACATCTATAATGTAACCTGTTACAGCAGGTTATATTGGTCATATGTAAAAATTTCCAACAAGTTTGTTATCTAAATGTGTATAAAAAAAATAGTTAGTCAGATGTAAACATGCCAAAAAACTAATTACCTTGATAAGCCAAATGTAAAATATACAATATAGAATATTAACTAAAAGCATGCAAAATATTTATTACCTTGTTTTAAAAAAAAAAAAAAAAAAAAACAAACATAATTTATTTAATTTCAAATAATGGCTGCGCATTAGTTGTGCACATTACGACAAGACAATTACTATGCCGCACAAAGCCCAAATTCCTAACGCGTTCAAACATAAGAAACCGGCGCATTAACAGCCCATATCATATAACGCAACAAACACAATTTATTCCAGCCCACCTCCTAGTAATCATTTTGACAAGTTTACCTTTATTAGGTTAAGGGTATAATTACTACCAATCTATTAGACAAGTGTTGTCATGTCTCATTACATGTGAGCTCTAGTAAATGTTCACTATTAGTCTTCTACCTCTTTAAAATGTTACCATTCCACATTATCTATTTTTTATATTTTTATTTTTCTTGATATCATATTAAATAGAGTAAATTACACGAATGGTCCCTATAGTTTAGGGTAATTTGCATGTTTGGTTCCTAACTTATTTTTTTAACTCGGAAGGTCCCTATTGTTTGTTTTTGTTACGCGTTTGGTCCCTACTATTTGTTTTTGTTATGTGTTTGGTCCATGTCTTACCTAAAAAAACTATTATTTAAATAGGGAAAAATGGCGGGATAGGAAAGGTAAGGTGAGAAGGTGAGGTTGGAAGTGTGTTTATTTAAAAAAAATTTAAAAATCAAGGGCAAAATAGTCTTTTTAGAAAAGACAAGGACCAAGCGCGTAACAAAAACAAACAATAGGGACCTTCCGAGTTAAAAAAATAAGTTAGGGACCAAACGCGTAAATTACCCTAAACCACAGGGACCATTCATGTAATTTACTCTATTAAATAAAAAACACATTTATTAAACATAAATAAGTATTTTAGTAATAAAAAAAGTACAATAAATGAAAAAATATAATCTTAAAATTCAATAAATATTTAAAGGTATATTAGAAATTAAAAAAGTATAATTGAAATATATAAGTTAAGAGTCTGTAGTTTTCTAAAACACATTTAAATATAAAAAATTTGACTTAGGGTGGGATTTGTAACCAGCCAAGACTTTAGGGACCAAAGTTGCCAAGTTTTCGAGTTACTTCTTCTTCTTCCCTCACCTGCACATCGCCATTTTCTTCCTGTGGAGCTATTTTTCTTCATTTTCTTCATTTTATTCACTCTTTAAAAACGAGTAATTTTTTCTTTTTAAATTCAATAACGCTCACACAAAAAAAGAGGTTAAACAGGACATTAACCAATCATCTTTCCCATCTTCGCTCGTAGACACACCCACATCACAAGATATCTACGCACACCAGATGTTGTGTTCACGCGTAGGTGGCTTTGCCACGTAGGCCCCACGCGTAGCCACAATAACTCAATACTGTATAGCCTTACAACTTACAACAAGTGGTCAAGAAATTATCTAACCGTCCTCGTTGAAATTGGAGTCTTCGTGGATACTAACCATTTCTTCCTATTCTAATAAATTAATAGTTTTATTTTTCTACCGATAAATGTCATTATATTATAACTCCTTATTAATATTATATGTCTATTATCATATCACTTGTCAACATATTAATTATCCATTTCAAATTTCAAAATTTAAAATTTCCACTGTAATTACATTAAATTTAAAATTTTTTCATTTCAATTATATTAAATTAATAACATTAGATTGAAAAATAAAATAAAATTAATACAGATTATAAGGTTATATAACTTTACGTATTTATTTAAATCAACGATTATAATTTTATATAACTAAAAACATATATCTTAAGTAAAGATTTATTTAAAATAATTGATTAATAATTTTGATTTTTTAATATGAAAGTTTAATTGGTTTTATAACCGTAGTTTTCACGGGTTATATATATATATATACACACACACACACACACACACACACACATACATACTAGTGAATTTTAGAGGTCCGTGCTGAGCACGACCCATAGAGGGTAATTTTGGAATTTAAAAAAAGTTCCGCAATATCTAATCTTAAAGGGTTTTAAATGAATTACATTTTGTTAGATGCCCACTTTTCATGTTTTTAGTAGATTCAACTTCAAAATACCCCAAAAATGGATAATGTAATTAATTTGCTACAATGTAAAAGAATAAGACAAAGTACAATGCTATAATAATAAACACATACACATTCACACACACAGACATTATAATTTGTAAAGCAATATGCAGCTATAACAACATGCTTGTAAAATACAATGCTTTAATAAGAAAAAAAATGAAATGTTCAAAAACTAAAAATAATTTATAGAAGTTCTATTACATTTTTGTGTTGTTAATTATTTACACTAGTACATACATCATTTAATAATGCGAGTGATTTTTATTTTTTGAGTATTTCCCTTCTTAAAACTGTACACTAGTACACAAGTTATTTTTGTGTTGTTAATTATTTACGCTAGTACACTAGTATACAACATGTTTTCTTTTTTATTATTTACACTAGTACACAAGTCATTTAATAGTGCGAGTGATTTTTACTTTTTGACTATGTCCCTTCTTAAAACTATCTTATTAAATATTTACAACATCAAAAAATAAGAGAACGGAAACATAAAATAGCTTTTTTAGTGCGGTTTCCCAAAATCACACCATTAAAGTATTTTTTAATGCGGTTTCCCAAAATTGCACTAAAAAATCATGTGGAAACCATACCAAAAAACAATTACAACCGCCCCAAAAAATAATTCGCACTAAAAAACATTGAACTTTACAAAAAAAAAAAAAAAAACAATTCTCACTAGAAAACATTGAACCACAACATTAAACTTTCCTCTAAAAAATTCATTCGAATTTTTCATTTCGCACGAGATCCCTCCAAATTTTGTTCGAAATTTTCATGTGGTACAAAATTTAATTCAATCTTCCCTTTCTTATGTAATTTTGGAGATGCAACATCTTCTCATAATTATAGATTTGTCGATTCCATGCTTAAAACCACAAGTGAGGTATGTTCATTGTTTATCTTTTTTTCATTAATGGCATTTGAGACTTCATTTTTCTCTTATTAATTGTAAACATATGTCCTATTTTAAGTTTTAACGATATTTTCTTGTTTTGAATCTTTAGAGATGTTTATTCTTCCATGATATATCTCCAAGAAAGGATGTAAAGACTTATGATGTTGCTTCAATGACTTTCAATCAATGGTTATGGAGCTACTTTTTGTAAAGTCACTTTTAAGATGTTGTTGAAAAAGAATTGAAAACAATGTCGATTAAATGTGATTTCCCTAGAACAAATTTTTTATTGGTAGAGAAAAAGAATTCGTTGAAATGGAAACCACTCTTTTTGGAAAAACTAAAATTATAAAAGGAACAATTGGAACCTTTAATGGACCTGCAGTTGATGAAATAATAGGTAGAAAGTTCAAAAACTAGATTAAGATATTACGATTCAACCATTGATTGAAAAACAGGCACCGAACATACCTAAATACAAGAAAACGAAACTTCATAAGTAGCGTGGTGTGCTTCAATGGAGAACCTGTTAATTGGTGTTGTTTTAGCTAACTATTTTTAGGCAGTTTTGACTATTTTTTGGTGCGATTTTAGCTATTTTTTGTGTAGTTATGGTACGACACCATTAAATAAGGGTATTTTTTATTCGATATTTTTTGGTGCGGTTCAATACTCGCATCAATTAATCATTTTAACCGCATCAACAAATGTTTTATGTACTAGTGTTAAATAGATAAAGAACGATAGCAAAATAAAATATAAATACATAAGAATATTGCAATAATTTTACTTTTCAGAGGGACTAAATCCACATAAAAACATGGCAAAAAAAAAAAAAAACAAAAAACAAAAAAAATATTTTGACGAAAACCCAGAAAAATACACACATAGATCATTTTTGCAGTTTTGTCAAAATGATATCTTTGTTTTATTTGAAAATAAAATAAAATATACAATTATAATTGTAAATAAATTTAAAAATACTCTATAATGGTAAATACTTTTCTTATATGCTACCTTTTAGTAAAAAAAACGCATGTAAATTTAGGTTTTTATATAAAGAAACATGCAAACTTATAATAAAATAAGCATAATAAATCTAAATTTTTTATCTTCAAATCCAAAAAAATCTGAAAAAGAAAGTACATTGCTAGATCCAGAAGAAGTCTTGTGAGCTAAGAGAAAAAGGGTAAATGATTTAGCAAGGTAATTAATTTTTCAGTAAGTTCACATCTGAATAACTATTTTTTTGTACACATCTAGATAACAAACTTGTTGGAAGTGTTCACATATGACTATTATGACCGGCTGTAGCAAGTTATATCCTAGATGTGAACACTTTCAACAAGTTCGTTACCTAGATATGTACAAAAAAATAGTTACCCAAATATGAACAAAACGAAAAGTGATAGTAAATTACACGAATGGTCCCTATGGTTTCGGAGAATTTGTATTTTTGGTCCCTAACGTTTTTTAACTCGGATGGTCCCTACTGTTTATTTTTGTAGCACGTTTGGTCCATATCTTACCAAAAAAAGACTATTGTGCCTTATTAATTTATTTTTTAATTAATTTTTCATATTTATCTATTTACTTTTTTATATATTTAAAAAAATTAATAGATCTCAAGTATTTGTATCTCGTCACTCACTAAAGATGAAGTGACAATGTATATTATAGGGATGTTCCGATCCGCAAGGACCATGATTGAGAACTGTTTGATCGTCTTTCTCTGAGGAAGAGACAAAAAAGAATCAATTTGAATTCGGGACCACTCTTCGAAATTTTAGTGAAACATTGGATTTTTTTTTTATCTAATGTCTACTTTTTGTGTAAAAAATACCAATTGAAGTGGAAGTTTTTTTCAAACAACAAGGGGTTGGTTAACTATTGAGCACTAAAGATGATGAGATACAAATATGTGAGGTTTATTACTGTTTTTTAAATATATAAAAAATAAATATATAAATAAAAAAATTAATTAAAAAATAAATTAATAAGGACACAATAGGGACCATCGGAATTTAAAAAAAATAAGTTAGCAACCAAAAAAAATAAATTCCCCCAAAACCACAGGGACCATTCGTATAATTTACTCGTACTTTCGTTTTGTTCATATTTGGGTAACTATTTTTTTTTTTGTATATATCTAAGTAACGAATTTGTTGAAAATGTTTACATCTAGGATGTAACCTGCTACAGACAATAATAATGATCATATGTGAATACTTCCAACAAGTTTGTTACCTAGATGTGTGTAAAAAAATAATTACTTAAATATGAACTTATGAAAAGTTAATTACCTTTCCAAATCATTATCCTAGAGAAAAAAAGACCTAGAAAGTATTTGGCATTATGTGTATGTATATATTTTTTAAGTTAATCACTATAAATCTAACAAATTATATACACAATTATTAATTTATCTTTGAGATAAGTAGATAACTAATATTAAGAGCTATAATGGCGATATGGCATCCATCCAATAAAATTCATACAAATTTGGTTGCGAAATAATGAATTACGGTAAAACAAAAACAACAATGAGCAAAAGATATGGGGCGTGTTTGGCATGGAGCTTTTGGAAGCGTTTGGGAGCTTCTAGCTTTTAGCTTTTGACAAAACGCTCTAGTTTAAACAAAAAGCTTCGTTTGGCAGTACGAGCGTTTAGCTTTTAGTTTTAACAAAACGCTCCGATTCTAAAAGCTACTTCATGTAGCTTTTAACAAAACGCTCCGGAGCTTTTGAAATCAATTTCCATAATTACACTTAAAAATATATTTATATATATTTTTTATTTTTAATAAATTGTCCTTTTATGTAATTTTATATATTTCAAAAGCTTCCAGCTACTTTTGCCAAACATTCATATAACAAATAAAAGCTACAGCTTCCCGCTACCAGCTACCAGCTACCCGCTACCAGCTAACCGCTACCCGCTTCCAGCTAACAGCTACTTTTGCCAAACACGCCCATGGAGAGAGAAAAGAAGATGGAAAAGGAAAATGAAACAATTTGAAGTCCTGTTAATTTTCTTCTGAACCTGGTCCAACACACACAAATCGAATCACAAATCCCTGATACTCAACTTTCACACAATAATTCATTAAATTCTTCAAATCAGACATATTTTACTAACAGTTTAATAACTGTCTACAGATACTTGGCAAATTTTAAACTTATCTTCAAATAAAATTAAAGAAAATCTGAAGATCGAGAAACATTAGGGCTTGACCCTCATTTGAAATCACATGTTTCTCGTGAGAAGGTCAATATTTAAATTTCAACAGGAATCAACCAATCTTCTTGGAGTGGCCGTGTCTCATTTTCGGCGACTTTTTCTTTTGTTTAGTTAGAAAGAAGTAAAAATACAACATGACCCCCTACACTATAACTTTACTATAATTAACCCCTCATAGTTCTCACTAATCACAAGTTTAGTCCTATAAACTGCTTCTTAATAAAAAGTGCCAATAAAAGAACTATCTTATTATTGTGTTAGCATTTTATCTTCTAATTTGGTCAAACAACTTCAAAAATAATTATTTGTGTTTATTGCAATGCATTTTTTTGGCAAGACCATTAAATTACCATATAATCCAGGTTTTTTTTTTCTAAAAGAAAACACATTTGATATAGTTTATTAATAAATTAATGGAACTTTTTACCTAATTTTTCCAAATTACCCATATGCTCATTCTACTATATATATTTATCCCAAGTTTTATTTTTCATTTAATTTATCACTTGTCAGCGAACTTATAATGTACAAACTATATTTCAACTAAAATTTAGTTTTTAAGCTAATATGTCAAACACAAGGTTAAGCAGGTAACGAGTGAAGTGGAAAAGGTAATCAAATCAAATGGTTTGATTGGTGTACTAACCAGTTTCGGGTATGTTTGTATCTTTCATCTAGCCATTAGCTAGCTTAATTTCTCTAATAAAAACTTTTTCGTTGTTAAAAAATGTCAAACATAACATTTGTCAGCATTTTATATATTTTGTTAGTTTATCTTTACTACTTATAAAAGAAATCTAATTATTTCTATAAATAGATTGAATATAATAATATTATTTTTTTTAAGACGTTCAAACTATTAAGTTTGAAATACAACCCATTTATAATATAATAATATTAAAACTTTAACCCTACCCTTTATCCCCTAAAAATCTCGTATCAAATTAATAGAAGAATTCATTTGCAAATTGAATCCGTCAATCTTAACACTTCAGCCATTTGAAGCGGTCAATGTCAACAATTTATAGATGATTTCTTCTCTCATATTGGTAACAAGCCATCTCATAATATCTATCTTCGTAATCTCTTCAAAGTAAGAAATATACGTACACTATTTCGAAGAACCCTAACCAGTAACCAAGACAGTATAACCATCACCACCACAGCCGCTCTGCCTCCTTCCGCCTTCAACCAACCACTATCACGACTACCGCCATTCCTTTCACCCACGACATGAACTTTCTTTTGGAACATAATATTTTTCTTTAAAAAAATATCGTTGAAAGAAGCTATTTGTCTCCGCCGCTGTGCACGGGTAACGACTAGTTATACAAAAGCTAAACTTAAAAAATTAGTTTTTAAGCTATTCAGTCAAAGATAAAAAGTATTATTGGCTTAGTTATGATTTTAGAAGTTCAGTGAGCAAATGATAATTAAGTAATTAACCAAAAGTAATTTACCTTTTAAAAAATAATTAGTTTTATACTCAAAATTTTAAACTTTTTAGAGGATATGAACAACTGTGCAATCCGTATTTATAGGTTGTTATCTTGTTATTAAAAGGATAAATTAATGGATAATTTGTAAATTTAAACTTAGTCATACTACTATTTTTGGGAGACTAAGAAGTTATCCGATTAAAGTAGAACTAGATAGGCGCTTATAAATACATATTTCATTTCCATGCTGTGGTGAATTCATACATCATAATCATTCTCATCTTTTCTGAATCTTCTTCGTTTGGATTTCAAATATGGTGATGAGTAATGAGAGGATACGGACGATTGTTGGACTCATTGGTATGTTTTCTTCGAATCTCTATAATTATTATTATTATTATTTTTTTTCTAATTAACTGCTCGGTTGGTGATTTCATGGTGGATCGATTAATCGTTCCTATATATACATTATATGTATTTAGAACATTTTGATCATATAGATTTAGATTTTATGACTGTTGTTTCTTAAAATGCATATGTTTATGTACGTAATTGGTCAGAGTTTCAGAAGAATTGTTCTGAAACCCGACATTAAAAAGGTATGTATTGAGATTTCCTTCACTTTTGACGTTTACATTTGTTTAAATAACGGGAAATAGTTTGTGAAATTCATATTATTTCATAACCTTTTTACGTTTTAGTGATTACATGCAGATGTGAATATGAATCGTGAATGTATTAGTTATTAGTCGATAAATTACTTGCTATGAATTTGTAGTATAATTATTTGTTGACGCATGAAATGAAATTTAATTTCTTTTATTGTTTCTTCCGTTTTATCAATCGGTTATATCTGGACGATCAACTTCCGTTGTTACTATATGATTCGTCTGTTCAACTTGCGATTTCAAATTTACATTGTTGTTTCTTCTCTTTGCTATATTTCAATAATCATTACTAATTCGTGTTCATAACTTTAGGGAATGTCATCTCTTTCGGCCTGTTTATCTCTCCCTCGTAAGTTCATTTATATAAATCCAACTTGTTGTTTATTCTATATATCAATGCGATAACAACATATATATATATATATATATATATATATATATATATATATATATATATATATATATATATATATATATATATATATATATATATATATGTAATCAAACTGAAAAATCACACACAGGCCTACGATATGGAGAATCTTTAAGAACAAAACAGTAGAAGAATTCTCACCAGACCCTTACATAGCTTGTGTAATGAACTGTTTGCTATGGATCTTCTATGGCTTACCTATCAATCATCCAGATAGCACTCTTGTAATCACCATTAACGCTACTGGTTTAGTGTTGGAGCTCATCTATCTAAGCTCATTCATCATTTATGGTAAAAGTGCACATAGGGTACGTACTTCACTACTTCATTACTTCTTTCTAATTTTCATATCAAAATTAATAAGATCTAAACTTTCTTAATCTTCCCCTACAGAAAAAGATCTTTAGCTGGTTAGCTGCGGAGCTTGTTGTTCTTGGTGCAATTGCAGGTTTTGATTTGGGATTCTTTCATACTCATGATAAGAGATCAACCTTCGTTGGGATTTTTTGTGTGGTGTTTGGTATCCTTATGTACACTTCCCCTCTAACTATCATGGTATGTTTTCATTTCTCTTTTGCATAAAATAGTAATTCAACCTTTTTGATTGATTTCATTTATTTTGAAAAACCAACAGTGGAAAGTAATAACAACAAAGAGTGTCGAATACATGCCTTTCTATCTTTCATTAGCTGCGTTCTTGAACGGTTGTTGCTGGACGACTTATGCTCTTCTCAAATGGGATTGGTTCATTCTGGTAATTAATGAATCTGTTAAATGTTTTTAATTAATGTTCTTCATCCAATAAGTTAAAAACTAATTAAATCTTAAATGCTAAATTTTGTATTTTGAAATTACAGATTGCGAATGGTACTGGGGCTCTTTCTGGGTTTGCACAACTTATTTTATATGCATGTTTCTACCGAACAACTCCGAAGAAGAATAGCAAAAGGCCGGAGTCTGAAGTACAAATGGCTTGAAATGAGGACCTTTCGTACCCTTTTGATATAATGTGAATTCAGATTTGGATTTGTAGATTTTTGAAGGTACGTATGAGGGATTTTTGTTTAATAGTTTGTTTAATTAGGTTTTTGAGATTCTCTTTGAGTTTTTGGTCAAATTTGAATTTACTTTGATCACTTGCTTCGTTTTTTTGTTTGTTGATAATTTTTTTTTTTCTTCCATTATAAAGTTAATTAAATGGATAACTTTTTATGGAAAATCATCACATATAAATTCTAATCTACTTTTTAAACTATTCATTAATTTAACCTATATAAACTTCAATCTAAAATAAATAAGGGATCTCACCATATCGTCACCACTAGAAAATGAGAGAGGTTTGTCTAAAATCGTTCATGGGTAATTATTTATGAGATTTCCGTCTCACTTTTCCATTGAAAATACGGATGACCGACTCAAATAAATTCGCTTTGACCACTTTTACAATGGATTGTTTTGCTACAGATTTTCGACGGACTATTTTAGTTTTTAGTGAGATGATATTTCTATCACTAATACATCATTAAAATGATTTTTTTTAAGTAAACAAATCATGCTAGAAACATGTGTTTGATCACTAATGAATCAATGATAATTTTACGTTCATTTATGTATCTAAGTCATTGGTCATGGTTAGGTTTGCAAACGATGCCTCCAATTATGTCTATTTTGATTTTCAAGGAGCTTTGAATTCTCAAACCCCAGATCCTTGATGAAATCTATGATGTTTTGTTTCATGTATGATGCTAGAAACAGATGGTTAATCACCATTGAATCATTACTTCATCCTAGAAGTTTTAGATTCCATCTCCATGGATGAAATGGTCATTTAAATCCCTAAACTCATGTCTAGTGTTGTACTTAAGCTTCATTAAGATGTACATCTTCATGGAACATGTTATAAATGTAAATCTAGAGTGTCAATGTTAGTGGATTATTCATATTTAACTCTAGTCGTTATTCCGCGGTGTCCCTTTGAAAATGTATTTGGAATTGGCAATTACAATGGTGGAAACACCATTAAATGGAATGAAGAGTTTTTTGGAAATAAGGTTCGACTATTAAACCAATAGAATGATTTTGAAAATGAAATGTGAAAGGTTATCTAGAATGATTTGAGTGAGATAAACTAAGCTTTATAAAAACATTATTACAATTTCGTTGATGAAAATCAGAATCAACACAATGATTTTTTGGTTTATATAACATAACTTAGATGTTTATTTAAGATTATTGTTTTGGAATATGAACGGATGAAATAAGATATAATTTAGACTAATATAATGGGTTATTGACATAAAAACCATTAAGTCTCAAAAAAGTCGGTTTTAACTTAAGTCCTATTTTATATTTACTAATCCCTAAATATTTGTAACGTTTCTCTCTCTCACACACACGTTATATATATATATATATATATATATATATATATATATAAAAGGTCAAGCTGGTTGCCATTACATTACAATGAAGAAAACTTTAAACTTTTCAAATTTTATTTTACAACTTTAGCCTCCAACTTGCTAGGGTTGGGATGTGAGCCATTAAAGGCACGAGACTTTTAGTTAATTTCAAAAATAGCAATATACTTCTAGGGTTCTTAATATTCGATAGTTGTTTGCAAATCATAGTAAAAACATAGATCCTTTAGGGTGAATTTGAACTTAGGTTTTATGTTTTTCTACCAAAAAATAGACTTTTTGTAACATATAACACTCATCAGTGGTATCAGAGTCATTGTTCTCATTGATCTTATACAAAGCTGAATAGATCAAAATTAGGGTTTATAAAAACTAAACCCTAAGGAGGCAAATTTTGAAATCTCCATAGGTTTCTTGAAATCCTAGCCTCCACCTTAGTATTTTCGAAATTTGCAAGGGTTTTAGAAACCATTGTAGTTAATAAACAATGATTCCTTCTTGATCTAGCTTTAGAAAGCAAGCACTAAAAGTCTCGTGCCTCTAGTAACTTACACCCAAACCATAGCAAGTTGGAGGCTAAAGAGGAGAAATGAGAGTAGGAAGGATTTTCATTTCTACCTCTCGTAGAAGGGATGAACAAAATTGTGAACCCTTAGGAAGGTTTATATAGGTGATAGAGTGGCTATAGATAATGTAATTTCTTTGGATAAGTCTTATCCCTTTTGCTTTTCTCCTAAGGCATCCAAGTTTCCTTAGAGCCCAAGAAAAGCTCTACAAACCCTCTAGAAACGCTATAACCATCTAGAATTTCGTCCCCTCTCCTAGGAAGTTTCTAGAATTGGTCAATGTTCAACTTCTGAACATTGTCACCTTTAGTCCTTCCATTTTTAATTAACCCAACTAATTTCAAAATTAATTCTATTTAATTTCTGATTAATTCTTAGTTAAATAATATTATTTCTAGTTAATATATTAATCTCATAATATAGTAATAAATTATTTATTTTGATTTCTAATTAATTTATTAACTGTATAATAAATTAATAATTTAGTCTCTTTCTCCAAAAAAAAAAAAACATATCAGTCAATTGGTTTAAGGACAACTCAAAGGACATTGCTAATAATCCAAGATAATATTAATTTAGTTATTGTCTTGGACACCTAATCCAAAATTTTCTCTTTGTTCAAGTATTTTATATAAATTATAAAAGTATTCCATTGCAAAATCTCTTGATTTTATGATTTTAGTAAATCTCGACTTGAACAAAAACCCAACAAGTGGTATCGTGTTGTATGAAAAGTTCATTCAAGGCTTCTTTGGCAACATGTAATGGTAGTTTTAAGCAATATTCTAAATGGTGTGAGGCGTGGCGTGGCGACAAGGCCAAGCCTCAAGCTTAACGAGTCATGGCGACCCACAACCTTTTTCAAGGCATGATGTAAGGCGGTGGTTTTGTATTAATTTATAGTTATATTACCATATAAATATAAATTTATATTAAATATAACTATTTTTTAGAAGTATTATATCAATACCAAATAACAAAAAGTTAACAAAAAACACAATACTTGTATCACCGATTAGAAAAGACAAAAAAAAATAGCAAAAAAATGTGTCTCAAATGAAAAAACACGCGCCATAACACGCCATAATGCATCATGACATGTCTTGCCTCGCACGACGCCTAACACCAACGTTATGAAGCTTTTCGTAACGACGAAGACACGCCTCACGCCATGGTGCGCGCCATGGGACGCCTTTTAGAACACTGGTTTTAAGAGAGAATATGTGATCAAAGTTTTTTTTGGAAACTTAAATTCATTTGATCACATGAATGTTGCCTTAGAAAAATAAATATTATTTGATAATTTTCATATGATTTTATGTGCATAAACAATCCATGGACCTTGTGTAAATATTAGATTAGTTTGTAATATAGTATAAGTATAGTAAATCTTTTGGAAATATTAAATTAGTTTGTAGTCTAGTATAAGTACCTTAAAATGTAATAAGAAATGAAGATGAAGCAATTTTTAAGATCGAAAAGTGTTAGAATTTATTAATCTTAATAGCAGTGGAAAATGCAACCTTTTCTGTAAAGTGTTGCACCGTATTTTGTGAAGCTGAAGCAATATCTCCAAACATAACCTTTCTGTGAAGTGTTTCATGTTGTTGGAATGATATATAATTAATAGAGTATTCAACATCTTTCATGCATTATATGTGTTCATAATTGGGAGATTCAACAACAACATTTCTTGAGGATTTTGGTCCTTATTTCCCTTTAGGAAATAGACTTGATATTTCATGTGTACCTCATATGAAATATCACATAGTTATGGTTTGGTTTATGCATTCATGTTTGTGTGTGATGATTGTATACTGTCATTTTGTTTGTATGGATGAAAAATGAGATTTTGCCTACTAAACAACCAAATAACTACACACATATCATCATGGAGTTTTTTCTTTTCAAAACAATAATTTTTTATACATAAGATGCTAAAATCGGATTTTTAAATAAAAAGGAGATTTATTTTAGAATATTAAATTTTTGAAAATAAGCAATATTTGTTAAAATATGTATTTTAAAACTCATGATAAACTCCAAGTCTAAAATAATAAAATGTTATTAAAACACTAATATTAGTTCTAAACACACAAACTCAAAAGTTAATACAAGATATTGACAGTTGAACTAAGATGAACAAATAAAAGAAAATATGATTTTTATAAAATGTACCATGTATTATTAGATACATGCAATATACATGATACAACACATTTTTAAAAGTAGAATTCTAAAACATATAAACCCTTTAAAACGTAAGTCCATGTCTTCCTCTTAAAAGACATTCACTCGTTACTTGTATGGTGATTGTGGGATAAAGGTCAGCTAACCATTAGTATGTGCTTATTCTACATGCCTTTTAAGATGGATTACTTGATCTGGAATCTTTTGTGATAAAGGTCATCTAAGCATTCAAAACCTGAGGCATATATGAGATCAAACATGCCAATTAACAAAAGGTTGTTAAGGATCCCATATGACTAGGAATTACATTTGAATGTAATTGGTAATCACTACTTACTTTGTTGAAATAAATAACAAGATAAAGATCACCTAACGAATTATTTGATTTGCAACATTAGATCCTAGACTCTAATTAATTAATGTTTAAGGAAACAAAAAGTTATTAATTATTAAATATTTAAAACATCAAAAATTCTAAATAAATTTTGTTAAAATTTAGTAGATGAGAACTCAATCGAATCTCATAACTAGGCATCATCTTAATATTGTTAATCAACGCGAAACAATAACATTCGATGGGTACCATATTATCCAATGGATTCGTGTCTTGAGAGACAATCTCAAGAGAGGTAATAAATTGTACATTCTATAAGGTCTTATTCCTAAACAACCTATAATTACCAGTAGAACTGAACACAATGTTTGGTGGAAACATTGTTTTGATGCTCAAGATGTTTTTAAAAATGATACTAGGTACAGTTATTGCTGACCTTTGGAGGGAACTGGAAGGCTTGGAAACATTTCATATGTTTCGTCAGGTTGAGCATATATTCCGTAAAATACATTGATTTTTTAGTTTGAACCAATTCATACATAGGAAAACTACAAAGATGAAGAGAGTCACCATGTGTGCTCTAAGAGGCCCTTAGTTCATGGAAAAGATAAGGCCGAAGAAACCCAAGAAGGCCTACATATATGGATTATGTTTCTTCGATAGAGAAACAGGACACTGGAAGAGGAACTATCCCTCTTATCTGAAAATAAAGTCTAGAGAGACTAGTACTTTAGGTATGTAATAGATAGAACTTATAAAATTTCATTTAGCACTCAAGTGTTTTGGTACGTAGTGTTAATCTAATATTTTTAAATGGATTTCAGATATTTCAAGAAGAGTAGCCAACTAAGCATAAGCAAGTTGGAACTACACTCTTGGAGTTTAGTTTATTATTTATGCTTAGAACATGAAGTAATTGGTAATCGTGTAGTAAACCAATATTTTTTTGGAACAATATATCTTTTAAATTTAGCATGCCTATATATATATATATATATATATATATATATATATATATATATATATATATATATGTCTCAGTTAGACTTTTAGACTTATATATATATATATATATATATATATATATATATATATATATATATATATATATATGTCTCAGTTAATGTCACAACTGAGAAATTTTAGACTTAGCAAAGTCCAAACCCTAACCAAGTACTAGTGAAAACCACATCGCAATCCTTGTTGCATTGTATCCTCTATAGCCTTGAAGGCTTATTTATAAGCTAATAACTAAGCACAATTTGAAACCTAAGTTGATTTATGCTAGAATAAATTAATATAAGGCAAAAGTTTATAGCTTAAACCATAAAGTAATACCTTAACTAGATTTTTCTGTCTTAAGCTTCTAGAACCATGGAGTTTTCGGCCTAGGGATTTAATGTCAAGTAATTTACAGTCCAAGGAATTAAAGTACAAAGTTGTTTTCTGTTGTGAGTCAAAGAATCATGGGTTTTCGGTCAACACATGATTGAAATCTCTAAAGCTAAGCCTTTAGGGCCGGAAACACAAAGATATAGGACCAACATCTCTAGAGTTCTAGATGGAAACTTGGCCGCAAACACCCTATAATATCTATATTTTAGTCATTTAGGCGGTGATACTCTTTCCAAGATGATAAGTTACATTTCCCAAAGTAAACATCACAATCTCATATATATATATATATATATATATATATATATATATATATATATATATATATATATATATATATATATATATATATATATATATTGTGACATCCCCAAAATCTCGGCCAGAAAAGACCGATTTTCATTTATGCTTTTAAATATTTTCAGAGTAAATCCTTTTGATTTGAAAGAGTTGCGGAATTTGTTCCCAAAAACAAAACATGATAAAACAATGTTTACCGAAGCATTTCATAAAAGAAATGTATTTTCATTATAATCAAAACTCGAGGTGTCATGTTCCGATACAAACCAATAAGCATAAACGAATACATTACAAGTCATATAACAAATATAAACATATGTAGACTTGTAAACAAAACAACTTGATGGTTCATCCATCTTACGCCCTTGCGCCACTTCCTGTAATACAAATAAAACTGAGTGGGTCAGGCTTGGGAGCCTGGTGAGCATATAGGGTTTTCAACCCACGATAAATAATTAAATTAATTATCATCCAACAATAACCCAGTTACTCATTCACGTTATTCTCACTTTATGTCCCTAAAATAACTAACACAAGGGACCTAATCTAAGAATATTTTCATCGGGGTGACAACACATGCTGCGGGGTTTCCTCAGCAATATAAGTCAAATAAGGCAACTATGAGGGGGATGGAATACAGCGAATGAACACCCAAGTTCATTAACACCTACAGGTTATGAGCCTGCTAGCGTTCCACATGACTATCTAGAAAAGTCCGTGGTCGTCATCTAAATTCCGCTAGATGACTGGATCAAACAACAACGAGGCCTCTCATCTGTTTATTACACACCAACTATCTACCCATGTTCTACCCAACATATTAGTAGATAAAAACATACATTTTATACATATTTTCAAAACCTGTATAGCATGCTTGATCAAAACATTTTCCATATAACAGATGAGACATACGCACATAACACGTATTTCATATAGAAATAATCATATCTGTAAGATAGAAGAAAGTGAATATACATTCACACACATAACAACAAAATATACACATAACACGTATCTCGTATAAAATACTTCATAGTTATACGTTATGAGAAAGTAACAACGCATTCACACGTATAAACGACAATAAACTTAATACTCTCGAACCATACTTGTATTATTATTGCGTTTATGAAAGGTAGTATACACTCACTTGATCAGAAGATGATCGGACAACACTACGGCTTGCAGAAGTAGTAATCCTCCGCAGATCTGGAAGATCTCTACGGAAATCGAACTTCTCGCGGGCAGAGCTTCGGCTCGGAAACCGCACTTCTCGGGATCTTCGGGATCTCGGGACTCGCTTCGGGACTCGGGAATATTACCGGGGCTTCGGGATGGCTTCAGGGGTAAAACCGCAGAGCTTCGGCACAAAAACGAGAGGAAATTAGCAAATAAACCCGGAACCCTCGCATCCTATTTATAGGAGGCTGGAAGCCTCTCGTACGCGGGGCGTACGCTAGTATGCGGGGCGTACTGGTGCGAGAAACGTCATCGCTTACGTCATCCGAAGCCACTTGCTGCGATGTCGACACTTTCGGAGTACGCGGGGCGTACTCACTTACGCGGCGCGTAAGTCGGATCGGAATGATGACTCGCCTTCGGATAAGGCTTCCGAATTTTGATTTAAAAATAAATACAAATTATTTAGTAAACTTCGGAAATTCATATCTTCTTCATACGAACTCCGTTTTCGACGTTCTTTATATCCACGGAAAGGTGAGACTACGCTCTACAACTTTCGTTTAGACTCCGTCGGCTAATTTTGAGTTTATTTTTATTATTTATTTTTTTAATAGGCCGGGACAGAAAATTTTGTTATAAATTCATAACTTCTTCGTTTGACGTCCGTTCTCGCCTAACTTTTTATCGCTTTGATACTAACAACGAGATCTTCGATTCTCGTTTATATCACTAAGGCTAAATATCGCTTTAACGTAAATTTCACTTTTTACGTTATCCAGCGTTGCCGGTTCTGTCGCGAAACTTCGACAGGTCATAACTTCCTCGTTATAACTCGGATTTCGGCATTCTTTATATCTTCGGAAACCTTGTTTCAACTACTACAACATTATCTAAAGATATCAAGTTTATTTTACACTTAAGTTTTGACGCTTATTTTAATTCTTAATTAATCAAACCACATAATTAAGCAATTAAGCACAAAATACATAATACTCAAATAATACAATCTTATTATTTCAAAACGGGTTACAAAGGTTAACCTAGACCATTACATTGCTAAAAATGGTAAGCCCAGAAACACAGGCGTTACAATTCTCTCCACCTTAGAATGATTCCGTCCCCGGAATCACACATCAACAAACAAATGCGGATAGCGACTCCTCATGTCACTCTCCGTCTCCCAGGTGAGATTTGGCCCATTTGTGTGTTTCCATCGGACAAGCACTAACTCGACCATCTTGTGTCGCAATTTCTTAGTCTTTCGGTCAACGATTTCCTCTGGTTCTTCAATCAACCTTTTGTTCTCATCAATTCTCAACTCCGAAAGTGGAATCATGTCGGGAACTTCCCCCGTGAACTTCCGTAAATAACACACATGAAAAGTGTTATGCATTCCATTCAGTTCTTCTGGTAGTTCGAGCTTGTAAGCTTGGTTCCCAATCCTCTGAAGAACTTTAAACGGTCCAATAAACCTTGGACTCAACTTTCCCTTTTTACCAAATCTTATAAGTCCCTTCCACGGCGAGACTCTAAGCAAAACCGAATCCCCAACTTCAAAAGTCATCGGTCTTCGCTTCTTGTCAGCATAGCTCTTTTGACGATCCTGAGCTGCTAACATTCTTTCCCTGATTATTTTCAACTTTTCAGCAGTTTGATGAACCATCTCCGGTCCCATAAACTGCTTTTCCCCAGCCTCAAGCCAACAAGACGGCGTACGACACTTTTGTCCATACAAAGCTTGGTAAGGTGCCATCTTAATGCTCGAGTGAAAACTATTGTTATAGGAAAATTCTACCAACGGTAAATGTTCATCCCAATTACCTAGGAATTCCAAGATACATGCTCTCAGCATATCTTCAAGTGTTTGTATCGTTCTTTCACTCTGACCATCAGTCTGCGGATGGTAAGCTGTACTTAAACATAACTTGGTACCCATTTCCTCTTGTAGACTTTTCCAAAACCTTGAGGTGAAACGACTATCACGATCTGACACAATTGTTAGCGGAACACCGTGAAGTCTCACAATTTCCTTCACATAAGAATTCGCAAGCTTTTCCATAGACCATTTCTCCCTGGCTGCTATGAAATACGCACTCTTAGTGAATCGATCAACGACCACCCAAATCATGTCGTGACCATTCTTTGTTCTGGGTAGTTTAGTGACAAAATCCATAGCAATGTCTTCCCACTTACCCATAGGCACAGGTAAAGGTTCTAAACTCCCATATGGTTTCTGATGTTGTGTCTTGACTCTCGCACAAGTCACACACTCGGCCACATACTTTGCAACATCAAGCTTCATCGTCGGCCACCAGTAGTAGGGTTTCAGGTCCCTATACATTTTAGTGCTACCGGGATGAATCGAATACATGATCTTGTGAGCTTCTTCCATCAGAAGATCTCTAATTCCTCCTGACTTAGGTACCCAAATACGATCTTGGAATACCTTCAGTCCATGACCGTTTGTACCAAACACCAACGTTTTACCCAAACGTTCCTCCTTTCGGTCATTTTTATCAGAAGCTTCCTCTTGAGCTTTCTTTATACTTTCCACAATGGTCGAGACAACTTCAATTCTCAACGCTCTTGGCCTTTTCCTTTCAAGATTGACTTTCCGACTGAGAGCATCAGCAACAACATTAGCCTTACCGGGGTGGTAAAGTATCTCGCAGTCGTAGTCCTTGAGTAATTCTAGCCAACGTCGTTGCCTCATATTCAATTCCTTCTGATTAAAGAGATATTGGAGACTCTTATGATCAGTGAAAAGTTTGCACTTAGTGCCATAGAGGTAATGCCTCCATATCTTCAGAGCGAAAACTACCGCTGCCAACTCCAAATCATGAGTCGGGTAGTTCTTTTCATGCTCTTTCAGTTGTCGAGATGCATATGCTATCACCTTTTCTCTTTGGGTTAAAACACAACCCAATCCAACCCCAGACGCATCCCTATAAACGGCGAAGTCTTCAACTCCATCGGGTAGAGAAAGTATCGGTGCCTCGCACAGCTTCTTCTTTAGCTTCTCGAATGCTTCTTTATGCTTCTCACTCCAAGCATAAGTAGCTCCTTTGTGGGTCAAAGCTGTCAATGGAGTAGCAATCGAAGAAAAGCCTTGGATAAACCTTCGGTAATATCCGGCTAATCCTAAAAAGCTTCGGATCTCCGTGGGACTTTTCGGTTGTTCCCACTTCATCACAACTTCGATCTTCGCTGGATCAACCATTAACCCTTCTTGGTTGACCACGTGACCCAAGAATTGGACTTCATGAATCCAAAAATCACATTTGGAGAACTTAGCATACAACTTCTCCTTCTTCAAAACTTCTAACACTTCTCGCAAGTGTCTGCCATGCTCCTCCTGGCTTTTTGAGTAAATCAGAATGTCGTCTATGAACACTATCATGGATTTATCAAGGAACGGATTAGAAACCCTATTCATTAAATCCATGAATGCTGCCGGAGCATTGGTTAGTCCAAACGACATAACCAAGAACTCGTAGTGTCCATATCTAGTTCTGAATGCAGTCTTCTCTATATCCTGCTCTCTTACTTTCAGCTGATGATATCCTGACCTTAGATCGATCTTCGAGAAATAGCTCGAACCTTGCAACTGATCAAATAGGTCATCAATCCTTGGCAACGGATATCTATTCTTTATTGTTGCCTTGTTCAGCTCTCTGTAATCAATGCACATTCTCATACTTCCATCTTTCTTCTTCACGAATAACACCGGAGCTCCCCAGGGTGATGAACTAGGTCTAATGAAACCTTTGTCCAACAATTCCTGAAGTTGCATCATTAGCTCCTTCATCTCCATCGGTGCTAATCGATAAGGTGCTTTTGCTATTGGCGTGGTTCCTGGTAACAAGTCAATACGGAATTCCACTTGTCGATCAGGTGGTAATCTAGGCTGATCTTCGGGAAATACTTCCGGATAATCACACACCACAGGAATACTCTGCATCACCTTCTTCTCCTTCTTAGCATCAATTACGAATGCTAAATATGATGTACATCCCTTGGTCAAACACTTTCTGGCTTTCATTAGGGAAATGATTCCAGAATTCACTCGGCGTTTGTCCCCATACACCATAAACGATTCCTTCCCAGGCGGGTTTACTTTAACAATCTTCTTCTTGCATAAAATTTCGGCATCATTGGCACTGAGCCAATCCATTCCCAACACGATGTCGAAACCGTTAAGTTCGATAGGCAATAATTCCTCGCAGAACTTATTCCCATTCAAGTCAATTAAGATGTTTTTCATACGATGGCTAACAAGTACAAACTTGCCACTAGCAACTTCGACTAATAAAGCATTATCTAGTCTATCAACAGGCAAAGCTAGTTTTCTACCAAATTCATGCGATATAAAGGAGTAGTTGGCTCCAGAATCAAATAAAATTTGGGCAGGCAAATTGTTAATGAAAAAGGTACCTGAAGCGACATCAGCTTCATCCTTAGCAGCTTCCAGTGTCATCTAGAATGCTCTCGCCTTCGGCTTTGGTGGAATGTTGGGCTTAGCTGCCTCCTTCTTCTTCGGACAGTCTTTCAAAATGTGCCCCTCTTCATTACAACCAAAACACATCCTTTTGTTGTTCGGACATTCATTGGCAAAATGTCCAACCTTTCCACACTTGTAGCAGGTCACATCCTCGCTACATTTCCCAAAGTGCTTTTTCTTACACTTTTCACACCACTTTGCTTCTCCTCCTTTTCCCCCACCAAACCTTTTCGAATCAGATTTCGAAAATTTACTTTTCTTACCGGAACCAGATGTTCCCTCAAACTTTCTTTTCTCACCAACCTCAACCTTGTTGGTGGTTCTCCCCTTTATCATGTTCTCAACAGACTTGGCAACCCAGATAGCTGCCTCTAAAGTAAGTGCCTGACGTATTGGCACCTCATACTCCCATGGAAGTCCCTTCGCATACCGATCCACCTTAGTCAGCTCGTCTGGAACGATACGCAAGGCAAACTCCATCTTATCGGTGAAGTTGTTGGTGTATTCATCAACTGACATACTGCCTTTCGTTAGTGTCAGAAACTTGTTCTCCAATTCCAACAAATTTTGAGCCGAGCAGAACTTGCGCTTAAACTGCACCAAGAACTCTGCCCATGACAATTGCAGTGGCTCATTTGGGCTTATGGTCTTTCCTAAAGTGTTCCACCAACGAACGGCTCCACCTCGGAATTGACGCACGACATAGATAGTTTGCAACTTATCTCCGCAGCCACACGTCATGAAGGCTAGCTCCATTTCGGATATCCAATCCATAACCCCAATCGGATCCTCCTTTCCATTGAAGGTTGATGGTTTGCAAGTCAAAAATTCCTTGTACTTGCATCCCATTCCATCATTCCTTCCATCACGGTTGTCTTGTCTAACTATTGGTGGGTTGGCTGGACCAACTGATCCACTGAAGTTTCCACCTTCCGAGTGCCCTTCATTTAATTTAGGCTCTTCCACACGAATTGACAGTTCTTCACGATTTTGTTGAAGCAACCGTCTAGTTTCATCCATCTAACGATCCAACATCGTCTGAATCATCAATTGCACACCAGCCATGGTTATTGGCTCAGGTGCTGCTGCTACAACAGGTCTTTGTTCAATTACTGGTGGTTGATTCCTGTTTTCATCAGCATTTCCAACTCCACTTCTTGTTCTCACCATTTTTGATCTACACACCGCATAAGGTGAAATTAGATCCCCATTCACGATAGATATTCAAATCTTCCTTATCACTCCGAAACATTTACATGCTAGTTCTAATATCGTAGACGTACGCTTAGAATCCTACACACATAAGGTTTCTAGATCCGGTCGGCAACAGACCATAGATCCGAACAAATAATATCATATATGGCAACATATAACATTTAGCACATAAAGCATTTTAGGCAACTTTCCTAAAATAAACTAGTGCTTGTGTCTTAAAACATAACAGACACATCTCAAAATTCCACTTAGCATTCTAAGTTTAAGTCTAGAAATCCTAAAAATTCCTAGTTCGCTTAAACTAATGCTCTGATACCAACTGTGACATCCCCAAAATCTCGGCCAGAAAAGACCGATTTTCATTTATGCTTTTAAATATTTTCAGAGTAAATCCTTTTGATTTGAAAGAGTTGCGGAATTTGTTCCCAAAAACAAAACATGATAAAACAATGTTTACCGAAGCATTTCATAAAAGAAATGTATTTTCATTATAATCAAAACTCGAGGTGTCATGTTCCGATACAGACCAATAAGCATAAACGAATACATTACAAGTCATATAACAAATATAAACATATGTAGACTTGTAAACAAAACAACTTGATGGTTCATCCATCTTACGCCCTTGCGCCACTTCCTGTAATACAAATAAAACTGAGTGGGTCAGGCTTGGGAGCCTGGTGAGCATATAGGGTTTTCAACCCACAATAAATAATTAAATTAATTATCATCCAACAATAACCCAGTTACTCATTCGCGTTATTCTCACTTTATGTCCCTAAAATAACTAACACAAGGGACCTAATCTAAGAATATTTTCATCGGGGTGACAACACATGCTGCGGGGTTTCCTCAGCAATATAAGTCAAATAAGGCAACCATGAGGGGGATGGAATACAGCGAATGAACACCCAAGTTCATTAACACCTACAGGTTATGAGCCTGCTAGCGTTCCACATGACTATCTAGAAAAGTCCGTGGTCGTCATCTAAATTCCGCTAGATGACTGGATCAAACAACAACGAGGCCTCTCATCTGTTTATTACACACCAACTATCTACCCATGTTCTACCCAACATATTAGTAGATAAAAACATACATTTTATACATATTTTCAAAACTTGTATAGCATGCTTGATCAAAACATTTTCCATATAACAGATGACACACACGCACATAACACGTATTTCATATAGAAATAATCATATCTGTAAGATAGAAGAAAGTGAATATACATTCACACACATAACAACAAAATATACACATAACACGTATCTCGTATAAAATACTTCATAGTTATACGTTATGAGAAAGTAACAACGCATTCACACGTATAAACGACAATAAACTTAATACTCTCGAACCATACTTGTATTATTATTGCGTTTATGAAAGGTAGTATACACTCACTTGATCAGAAGATGACCGGACAACACTACGGCTTGCAGAAGTAGTAATCCTCCGCAGATCTGGAAGATCTCTCTACGAAAATCGAACTTCTCGCGGGCAGAGCTTCGGCTCGGAAACCGCACTTCTCGGGATCTTCGGGATCTCGGGACTCGCTTCGGGACTCGGGAATATTACCGGGGCTTCGGGATGGCTTCGGGGGTAAAACCGCAGAGCTTCGGCACAAAAACGAGAGGAAATCAGCAAATAAACCCGAAACCCCGCATCCTATTTATAGGAGGCTGGAAGCCTCTCGTACGCGGGGCGTACGCCAGTACGCGGGGCGTACTGGTGCGAGAAACGTCATCGCTTACGTCATCCGCAGCCACTTGCTGCGATGTCGACACTTTTGGAGTACGCGGGGCGTACTCACTTACGCGGTGCGTAAGTCGGATCGGATCGATGACTCGCCTTCGGATAAGGCTTCCGAATTTTGATTTAAAAATAAATACAAATTATTTAGTAAACTTCGGAAATTCATATCTTCTTCATACGAACTCCGTTTTTGACGTTCTTTATATCCACGGAAAGGTGAGACTACGCTCTACAACTTTCGTTTAGACTCCGTCAGCTAATTTTGACTTTATTTTTATTATTTATTTTTTTAATAGGCCGGGACAGAAAATTTTGTTATAAATTCGTATCTTCTTCGTTTGACGTCCATTCTCACCTAACTTTTTATCGCTTTGATACTAACAACGAGATCTTCGCTTCTCGTTTAGATCACTAAGGCTAAATTGTAACTCCTGTGTTTCCGGGCTTGCCATTTTTAGCAATGTAATGGTCTAGGTTAACCTTTGTAACCCGTTTTGAAATAATAAGATTGTATTATTTGAGTATTATGTGATTTCTGCTTAATTGCTTAATTATGTGGTTTGATTAATTAAGAATAAAAATAAGCACCAAAATTTAAGTGTAAAATAAACTTGATATCTTTAGATAATGTTGTAGTAGTTGAAACAAGGTTTCCAAAGATATAAAGAATGCCGAAATCCGAGTTATAACGAGGAAGTTATGACCTGTCGAAGTTTTGCGACAGAACCGGCAACGCTGAATAACGTAAAAAGTGAAATTTACGTTAAAGCGATATTTAGCCTTAGTGATCTAAACGATAATTGAAGATCTCGTTGTTAGTATCAAAGCGATAAAAAGTTAGGCGAGAACGGACGTCAAACGAAGAAGTTATGAATTTATAACGAACTTTTCTGTCCCGGCCTATTAAAAATAAATAATAAAAATAAAGTCAAAATTAGCCGACGGAGTCTAAACGAAAGTTGTAGAGCGTAGTCTCACCTTTCCGTGGATATAAAGAACGTCGAAAACGGAGTTCGTATGAAGAAGATATGAATTTCCGAAGTTTATTAATTAATTTGTATTTATTTTTAAATCAAAATTCGGAAGCATTATCCGAAGGCGAGTCACAGGTCTGATCCGACTTACGCGCCGCGTAAGTGAGTACGCCCCGCATACAGCCAAAGTGTCGACACTTCGGATGACGCATGCAGTGACGCATTTCGGAGCCTGTACGCCGCGCGTACAGGCGTACGCCCCGCGTACGAGAGGCTTCCAGCCTCCTATAAATAGGATGCGAGGGTTCCGGGTTTATTTGCTAATTTCCTATCGTTTTTGTGCCGAAGCTCTGCGGTTTTACCCCCGAAGCCCCGGTAATATTCCCGAGTCCCGAAGCGAGTCCCGAGATCCCGAAGATCCCGAGAAGTGCGGTTTCCGAGCCGAAGCTCTGCCCGTGAGAAGTTCGATTTTCGTAGAGATCTTCCAGATCTGCTGTGGATTACTACTTCTGCAAGTCGTAGTACTGTCCGATCATCTTCTGATCAAGTGAGTGTATACTACCTTTCATAAACGCAATAATAATACAAGTATGGTTCGAGGGTATTAAGTTTATTGTCGTTTATACATGTGAATGCGTTGTTACTTTTTCCTAACGTATAACTATAAAGTATTTTATACGAGATACGTGTTATGTGTATATTTTGTTGTTATGTGTGTGAATGTATATTCACTTTCTTCTATCTTACAGATATGATTATTTCTATATGAAATACGTGTTATGTGTGTGTGCCTCATCTGTTATATGGAAAATGTATTGATCAAGCATGCTATACAGGTTTTGAAAATATGTATAAAAATGTATGTTTTTATCTACTAATATGTTGGGTAGAACATGGGTAGATAGTTGGTGTGTAATAAACAGATGAGAGGCCTCTTTGTTGTTTTGATCCAGTCATCTAGCGGAATTTAGATGACGACCACAGACTTTTCTAAATAGTCATGTGGAACGCTATCAGGCTCATAACCTGTAGGTGTTAATGAACTTGGGTGTTCATTCGCTGTATTCCATCCCTCTCATGGTTGCCTTATTTGACTTATATTGCTGAGGAAACCCCGCAGCATGTGTTGTCACCCCGATGAAAATATTCTTAGATTAGGTCCCTTGTGTTAGTTATTTTAGGGATATAAAGTGAGAATAACGGGAATGGATAACTGGGTTATTGTTGGTTGATAATAATTAATTTAATTATTTATTGTGGGTTGAAAACCCTATATGCTCACCAGGCTCCCAAGCCTGACCCACTCAGTTTTATTTGTATTACAGGAAGTGGCGCAAGGGCGTAAGATGGATGAACCATCAAGTTGTTTTGTTTACAAGTCTGTATATGTAAATATTTGTTGAATGACTTGTAATGTTATCGTTTATGCTTGTTGGTCTATATCGGAACATGACACCCCGAGTTTTGATTATATAATGAAAAATACATTTCTTTTATGAAATGCTTTGGTAAACATTGTTTTATCATGTTTTGTTTTTGGGAACAAATTCCGCAACTCTTTCAAATCAAAAGGATTTACTCTGAAAATATTTAAAAGCATAAATGAAAATCGGTCTTTTCTGGCCGAGATTTTGGGGATGTCACATAAATATCGCTTTAACGTAAATTTCACTTTTTACGTTATCCAGTGTTGCCAGTTCTGTCGCGAAACTTCGACAGGTCATAACTTCCTCGTTATAACTCGGATTTCGGCATTCTTTATATCTTCGGAAACCTTGTTTCAACTACTACAACATTATCTAAAGATATCAAGTTTATTTTACACTTAAGTTTTGATGCTTATTTTAATTCTTAATTAATCAAACCACATAATTAAGCAATTAAGCACAAAACACATAATACTCAAATAATACAATCTTATTATTTCAAAACGGGTTACAAAGGTTAACCTAGACCATTACATTGCTAAAAATAGCAAGCCCAGAAACACAAGCGTTATATATATATATATATATATATATATGTCAACCGAAAACCTCACTTATTTCATACACATTCTCTACGAAAACATCACATATTCTCTCAAAACTCTTAAGGCTTCTTCAAGTCTTCAAATAGTCACATTAAGATATTCATAGTTTTGCCCGGATCACCTTCACATCTCCTTATTATTCAACAATAATACTTCATACATTCAACCAAATTTCCTAGGAAAACATCACTTAAATTAATTATTAGGAATTAATTTGGTAAGTTCCTATTACCTTCTAGTGTTTATTTAACACTTCAAATTATTATATGAACTAATTTAAACACAATATTATGTGTTAAAATATTATTAGGGATTTTGGAAATTATACGTGTTCTAACCCGATGATCATCGCGACCAAGTTATAACCAACCAAAAAACACACACTAGAGATGAGTTCATAGCCCTACGTTTTCATTATTTTTAAATTGTTTTAGGAGGGAGGGGAAATACAAGTAAAACACAAGAAATCTTGTGTTTAAAAATATAGATTGCTTATTTTATTTTCTTACTGTAATATACACTTAAAAGTGAAATCTACTAAATATACAACATATCATTACTATTGAATTTACAAATGATTTACAAAACATGTTAAGACGCAGTGGTTTTCGCACCAACACGGAAACAAACTTATAAACTATAACAGGTATAGTTTATGGAACAAAGACACTATTTTACAAAGTTCAGGTTACAACACAGAAACAAACTTATAAACTATGATATGTATAGTTTATAGAACAAACAGACTATTCTTACAAAGTTACATGTAATTACTAAAAGGTTTTCAGTTATTACTCGTAAACACATTGAAGCAATGTGTGAGATGTCTTTGCTTTGCTAATTCCGTTTGGAGTCAATCATATGTGTTTTAAATATAATGTATACACAATATTATTAATATAATGGTTGTTGTGATACTATACATGACGTCCTCCACCCCCAAACATTTCCGCCGTCTCGGTTTGTGGGTGTGACAGATTAGTATTAGAGCATTGTTTATAGTGAACTAAATATATCAACTCGTAAAAGATATATAATTATAAATACAATGGGATAGAAACACTCTGACCAAGAATTATACTTTTAAAATATATTAATATTTTTATAAAAGTATACATACATATATATATATATATATATATATATATATATATATATATATATATATATATATATATATATACTAGAACAAGTATCACAAGAAGAATAAGAAGAACAAGAAGAACAAGAAGAACAAAACAAAAGTTTTTAGAAGTTGGTCACTATAGTCAAACCTAGACGATTATATAATCATACTTGGGATATATATAGCCTGATCAACTCTATTTATTTGGGATACGACCAACATGTGTTTGGGAGTGATAATGGTGTTGCAACAATTCTAAAACTTACCAACTCTATATATACAAAGGAATACTAGAATCAAACATAAAGTTTAAAATACTATAGGAGTATTTTATGATAATATACATTAACAACTAGTCTAAAAACCTATCAACTTCATATACCAAGAAGCTTTAGAATCAAACGTATAATTAAAATACTATAGGATTATTTTAGGTACTATAACTAACTTATGTGAAAACTAAAAGACCCTTACTGGTAGGTCTATAATTATTGAGTGTATACATTAAGGTTATATACAATTGAGATTTCATAGACTTAGAGTTTGTGATCTTCGCTCTGCTTCCTGTTCATTGATTAGTTGTGGTCTTAGAGTATGATCACTTATTCGAAGGTCTATTTTGATCTTGGTTATATATAATATGTATACACTACGCAACTATAGGAGGATCCGGTAAGGATCATCATAAAAATCTCAATAGATATACTTTTATTAATGTCATAGATTCTTTCGACACTCCTATTCTCGCACAAACGATATATTTAGACATCATAACCCCACTAAAACGGCCAAGAGAGTGAACTTAGGATGAACCAAAAGAGGGTTCATGAGGAGAATCTCGAGAAAGGACCGAATGAATAGAAAAGCACTAGAGAGATCGTTAACAAACCTTACCCTATCGGGAGGTAACTAGAAAGCACTCTATACGTCACAATAGTAATTTATAAATTGGTATAACCTAGTGAGTTAGTAATTTACCATACCCCTTCATCATAAATAGTAACGGTAAAATCAAGAGATATACTCCCTTCCAAAACCTATGAAACCCGATCAACTTAAAGATTTCAATATCTATACCCTATTTTGTTAAACTTAACATTTGTACAAAACCTATTTCTACTCTTGACCATGAATACATCATAAGGATATAGGTCGAAACATTGAGAATCGTACAACAAAACGGGAAATTTATATGTATATATAAATAGACAGAGTACAACTAGCAACAACCACAGTTACTTACGATCTCATTTCACATCATGCAACAGAATCATGCCTTCACATGGAAATAACCGGCCAACCAATGAAATCCCAATTCTACGTATACACTCCACTACATTCCAAGCCGCCTTAACAGCTGCTATGACAACTGTCATGGCGCAATTCAACACTAACAACACAAACAAAAATGGAAACAGTGTCGATAATTCATACCGTAGTAACAACCAAGGAAACCAATGAGCGTCGGTAATCAAGGTTACCCTAAACCACAAACCTAAGAACAAGAAAAGAAAGTTTGGAACAAAAAGGAGCACAAATTATCTAAAACACTTGCCAAGAGACAGCAACCTGTGGCAACCCCTGCAGCCACAACATCTACCGCTCCGATACCAACCAGTCGCTATACTGGAACACTACCGAAGTGCAAAATTTGTGACTTCCATCACAAGGGATATTGTCGGGATTTTCATTGCAAGAACTACAACAAGAATGAGCACACTGCCCTCTTCTGTAGGACTCCGGCCCAACACATCACTTCAACCACTAATGTTGGAGAAAGACTAGTGTGCCATGCATGCGGTGCAACGTGACATTTTAAGAGAGATTATCCAACAAAGATGAATGATGGAGGAGAGGGAGGAGTTTAACGATAGGACGTAAAGTAGCAACGAGGAACCTACTGGGATTTTTGGTACATTTTCCAGATAACAATAATTAAGCATCGAATTTTCACAAAAGTTTTTGACAATTAAAATCAAAATCATAAATTTCCTTCTCATTCAAATAAAACACATCATTCATATAAAAACTAAGGATCCTTATAGGTGAGTTGTGATGGCTTAGTGTAACATTAGAGTCATATATAGTTGAGATTCTGCAGGCTTAGAGTGAGTGATTTCGCTTTATTCCTGTTTCTTGTTTGATTATGGATTTAGGGTAGGGTTACTCAGTCGACTGTCTTCTCAATATTAACTATATACGATTTTTATACACTAAGCGATTATAGAGTGACTTTGTAGGGATCATATTAAGAGATTTCATCATTTATTATCAGATCATTCTTAACAACTATATTCACTAAATGCAGTACAAATATTCGCATTAACAATAACAAGGATAAAACATAAAGCACTAAGGATATAAACATAGAATACACCATCGCTCTAAACAATCACTCCTTCCAAATCCTTCCAAATCAACTTAAAACCTATTACCATAGAACTTCTGACATCGTAATTTGAAATGGATTGGCTTGGTCCTTACCATACCAATTTCATGTGCTACCAAAAAGTTCCTCCACCTTAACCGACCGTCTAACAAAATCTTTTCAACCTATAACGACAAACCCGACATAAACCTCTGTATCATATCTCACTTTAAAACTCATAAGTACCCATGCGAGGGGTACCATTCCTTCCTAACTCACTCCATAGACAGAAACTAGAAGCGAAAAACAGTGAGGATGTTCTGGAAGTCTGTAACCTTCTCGAAGTAGTCTATTGTAGGGAGAGCGAGATATTAGTGTATAGATCTATTTGGGACTGACAATCCCCAAATCCTGACTATTAGCTACAGTCAGGCCGGCAGGCCTGGGGTGACAAATGCTGTTAACATTCCGATGCATGAAGAACGTCGCTGGCCGGACAATTCTTGGGTGCCCGACCTACCCATGTCAAGCCATTTTCGGGTGCTGACCTACCCATGTCAAGCCATTCTGGGGTGCTGACCTACCTGTGTCAAGCCATTATGGGGGTGCCTACCTACCCTCCGGTCTATCTCACCTGGTCATGGGCCGTGAACTGTAAACAACCATCGGGCCGTGAATACATCTAACCGTACACACCACATGGACCGAAAACCCAATTGCCTAGAAAAGAAAAGTATAAACCATATTTTTAGACCCAACAATCTTCCCCTTGGTTTATAGCTTTCTTTTCTTTAACCCAACAAACTACCCCTAAAAATGTAGCTGGCTATTCTTGTCAATCTTCATTTGGAGCTTGGCTTCAGCAATAATCTTCGATTTCTTCATAGCTTCAAGATGAACTTGATGAATCTTCAATAAATGACTTCATCTTGAGCAGTTGGGCATTTCTTCAAGTGTTTGAATTTGAACGCACATTGGGTGTGCAGACTTCTTGTAAAGATTCTTGAAAAATTATGCTTTCAGCTTGAGAATATTCAGAGAGAACAACAGAGAGAGCTAATCTTCTAGATCACTTCAGTAGGTTCATTGATAGCAACCAATTGATTAAGGAGGCTTCAATGCAATCTGTCACATAATCTTCAAGTACAGCTTCACCTTGCTTCTGGGGTTGAAAAATTATATGTTGAAATAATAATCTTTATTTCTTGTTCATTCGAATGAGAACTCTTCAATGATCACGGATGAAGCCATGGCTCAGAAATTCACGATACAGTCTCCATGAGTCTCATCTACATCTGAATTTACTTTTCAAGACAAAGAAAATTTAAGATAAAAACAAAACTAAAAGAAAACTTAGTACACAATACTTTTGGATTTTTCATATTTTTTGAAAGAGAAAAAAATTAAACATAAAAAAAATATTTTTTGATTTTTTTTGAAATTTCTGAAAAAGAAATAAAACGAAAATAAAACTATTTTTGGATTTTTGATTTTTTTGATTTTTGTTTTTTTTTTTTTTTTTAATTTTTAATTCTCCCCTTTAGATTTGTGCATAGAGGAAAAATATGAACAAATTTAACAAAAAAAAAATATATTTGGGATCAAAATTGTCAGGCAACCAATATCATGTATCAGCACACGCCTGCATGTCTGGATCTGGTCAATCACCGGTATTGTGGTCCACTTAAACACATATGATATTTGACAAATTAGACATATTATAAGTGACAGGAAATTACACCTATATTCCTAAATAAACCATTTAGTTGACGATGACCAAGGATATTGTTGTCCACTTAACTTAAGCAGCAAGATCTACAGAAAACCTTTTAAATTGTTCAATTTTAGATACACCAGAACGTGTTTCCCACTTCTCGATATACCCCGGTAATCAAGAACTTCCAAACAACTCCTTACTTTAGGTGAGTATTCAATCATTAAGAAAGAAGTCAGTTATAGAAGTGCATATGTTGTATCCCAGGTCGGATGACTTCTAATCACATAGAGGGAACAACATATGACTAGCATAGATAGAGGGTTAGAGAGGTAGTAGGGTGCATATGTTGTGTCCCAGGTCGGATCTTCCGATCACGCAGAGGTGACATCATATGGCTAACAGATAGGAAGAATTGCATAGATAAGGAGATGCATATAGATAGAGTTGCATATGTTACATTTTAGGTCGGATATGTTCCAATCACACAGAGGGGCCAACATATGACTAACAAATAGAAAACAAGAAAACAATTTCCTACAGACCTACTTTATCAGAACTCGCAGTCGCCCTATCAATACCGGAATAAAGGACATAAGTCCATACATCAAGGAAATGTTGAGCCAAAGTTCTAGATAATTAACCTCTAGTGTATCCTGCAGGTTCCCATGTTTATCTCACTGCTCAATCTACCAGAGCGTCGTATTGTCAGTCGAAATGAAACTATCTAAGTCTATATTGTGTAGTCCTTTCATGGTCAATCAATGTCTAGTCCTTTTGAATCCTTTGTGCCTACCAGCACATTGAACACAGAGTCTAGACAACTCGGCTTTAGTGCATTACATGCATCATAAATTGCCCTTCATCACTAGACTTCATATCGCTTCCCAATAACACCTACTAAAGAAAGACATATAAGGAAATTAAAAAATGTCTTTGAAATGAATCAATGTAAGAAAAACTCAGGAGTATCAAGAAGAAAACTCAAACCGTAAGTCACCGATTGAATTTGCTTCCATAAGGTTTGAGAATAACACACATAATCTCATAACACATCCAATAATTCTTCACGTTGTTAAGCACAAACCCCATGTGTGATCCTTTCCTTTCTTCCCTTTTTTCCTTTCTAGTAGAGGACACATACTCTTACTTAAAGTTCTGCGTGTTATACAGTTGAAACTGGGTCAACCTTTGTCATGTTTTCAAGGTACTCTCTCCCATGACATATCCTGCTTATCACAAACAGAAGATGTCGAAATGTTATAATCATTAGAGGATTTGGTAGAGTAAACCTTTGGTACCCATCTGTAGTTAGGTTTAACCCATTTCTTGTTCGAGCGGATGGGTGCCTCGACACTTGATTTTGAACTTGAAGTCGGTCGCCGAGATGGCTTTGACTTAATCGGTCTTGGTTTCACTGGAGCATCTCGTAAGCTTGGCTTCTTGGCTGGCATTCCCTTATTGACTTTAGGAGTTGGATTCCTGGCCATTTTCACGTTCCAGTCACCATAGTGCGATTGTGACCTCGAGGGGTTCCTTTTGGAAAATCTTCCTCTTGGCGCGTTCTGCCAGCCTTGTGCGTAGTAGGGAACGTATGCAAGATTTTGAAAATTTCTGGCAATGTGTCCAGGTGTTCCACAGTGAAAGCATGTTTTTTCCTTCATGTAGGAATTTTTTCTTTCTGCCCCTGGTGGCGCACCCTCGCCTCGCTTCTGGTTTTTCCCACATGTACACATATAGCAAGCACTCTGATTCGCTTGTTTTGGTGGCCTGTATTTACCAATAACAGGTTGATCAGAAGTAACTAAGTTAGAAGAAACATATTAAGAGTTCAAGGAGACATTGGTTTGTTTAATGGTGTTCTCCTTATTCTCATCTTCCATTACTTTACCTGCACAAGAAGTAGAATCATTAGTATCTTTAATCCTAACACCCTCAGTTGGCCCTGATTGTTCAGTCTTAACTGAAGCCGGTGCAGGGGCTTGGTCAAACTGAGCAGGTGTCTCTACTTCATTGATTTTAAGGGTTGGGTTATAGTTTTCATTAAAGGAAAGTGGAACACTGTGGTACCCTAGGCCCTTGTTTTGATTATCTTTAAATTTTAATTGTTTTCAATCATGTATGCATCTACCTCACTTGACCCATCATATTTTCTAAAATTAAAATCTGCATTTTTTTAACTTGATTTTTAAAGAGTCAAGCTCGACAGTCAAATCAACAAGTTATCTTTTAACGTAGTTATAGTTTTCACATTTGTTGCTATATTCCTCTTGAAGTTTTCGAAAGCCCTTGATTTTGGCGTCTAGTAGTTCTTTTAAGGGGTTTTGACCTTTCCTAAGTGTATATCTTTCATATTTAAGGTCCTCATTTTTCCTTTTTAGCAAATCAATTTGTTCGCGAAGAAATTTAATCGTAGCTTCACAAGATGGAGTACATGAAACTTCATTGATCGGGATGCTTGAAGAACTCATTGTTTATCAAAAATGCCCTTTGATTAAAAAAAAAAAAAAAAAAAAACCCTCAAAATTCAGCCTTAAAAGTCAAATTTAAAAAGTTAAACTTAAAAGTCAAAGTCAATTTTTAAGGTCAAAATTCAAAAATAAAAGTCAAAAATTAATAACTAAAATTTTTGGTTGAAAATGAAATTTTAAAATTTTTAAAAATTGATTTTTGGGCAAAAAGTGTTAATATTGCAAAATTGGAACCGAAATCGAGTCCTTTTGAATTAAATTTGGAATTAATGAATCGTGTGACAAACTAGATCAACTGGTAAGGCATAGAGTTGAAGGTTCAAGGGACCTGAGTTCGATTCCCGGCAACCCCGAAAAATTATTTTTTTAGTAAGAAAGCTGCGAATGCGAGGATGTTGCGTCGACCGAGAACTCCTGCTGACCGCAAACAAGCGAGGACCGCAGACGAGACTCCGGACCGTAAACCCTCTGACCGTGAACCTGCGAGGCTGGCCGTGAAATCTTCTTCGGAGGACATGAACCCTTCTTCGTAAACCCTCTGACCGTGAACCTGCGAGGCTGGCCGTGAAATCTTCTTCGGAGGACATGAACCCTTCTTCGTATGGCTGAGAACTCTCACAGATGATGTGAACAAAATGCATTTTCACCTCTTTTTGCTCCAAAATTCGATCAAAAACTCAAAGAACAAACCCCCACTATTTTGCCAAGAGTTATCCAAAAATGAAAAATACTTCAAGAAAAAGTGCAAAAACGCTCTATATCTTGCCAATTTGATTGATATAATCCAAGCTCTGATACCAACTGTAAGTCCCAAATTTGCTTGACGTATCAATTAGATCCAACTGAGGTACAGAATCCCAATCAACTAGATGATTCAAGATCAAAATAAGAAGAAGGAGAAGAAGAATAAGATGAATCTTGAATGATTTGATGATTAGAATGAAGTTCCTTACAAGATTCACACACATTTAGCACCACTCTCTCTCTCTCTCTCTCTCTCTCTCTCTCTCTCTCTTTCTCTCTCTCTCCTCTCTCTTCTAGCCGTACAAACTCTCACATTCACTCCTCACTTTTACATCTATTTATATAAGGTACATGGGCTATGAACAGGTTCATTGCGGTGAACCACTTCACGGCCGTAAACACCCATCGGGTCGTGAATACATTTAACCACACACACCACATGGATTGAAAACTCGATTGCCTAAAAAAGCAAAGTATAAACCATATTTTTAGACCCAAAATGGTCGTTGTAATTATATTTTACACGTTAAAATATAATTATGAAACCTTTGTTGATATTTTCAAATAAAAAGTTGAGATATAATACAGTAATACCATCTAAAGCCTTAGTGATTATAAAAAAATGACTTAAACCTTACTTGTTATGGTTTAATTTCTAATCGGTAGAAATATCTTCATTTATCAATATCTTTGGATTTATACCATAATCACTATTACTTGTATTTTGAATACAAACACAAACTAATGAGTACATAAAATAATTTATAATATTTAGCATGGATAGGGTCCATCCTTATCTTGTTTAAGGTTTTATGGATTTGAAGCATATATTAGACTAAGGCTTTTGATTTCAAGATCTACTATATACATATTTGTAAAATATTCTAAAAGGTTGTCTAGATTATTTTATACAAACCCACCAAGAATAAGCTCTCGTATTCCATTGAAAGTTGAGTTATCAAAAAGTAAGCTAGTAATGACAAAGCAAGTGGGAGGCACATGGAACTTGAAGTAACTTAAGAACCATAGACTGGTGTTGTACCGGTTGACCCTAGTTTTAAAAAGGGGTTGTTAAACATGAATACAACTATTCATAAACACAAACAATTTGTAAATTTGGTTAGAATCATCTATAAAATGAGAAATAGGGAATCTTTCATTGAGTTCTTCTTGATAGTTTGAAAATCCATAAACTACCAAATGCCATATGAGATCTAGAACCTAATAAATGAGTTAGTATCATGAACATTGAGATGCAATCTATGTCTAATAATCAATTATTGGCTTGATTAATCTTCCTCCCTATGAAAAGGCTAGATGGAGTAAGTGACCCTTTTAGAAAGAATATATACATGGAGATTTATACACATTTAGCATGAATTGTTGTTAAAGGCTCTAATTACATTCATATCAATGACCATGATCAAATCTTTCCTCAAGTAGCTATGATTAGATCAATAATGATATCATTTACCATAACTACATATTCTTAATATGAGATGTGGGCAATAGATTTCAAGAAAATTGTTTTTCTTAGTAGACAACTACTTGGAAGATATCTATATAGCTTAGCCTAAAGGTTTCTTTAATCCATGTTATCTTAAGAAAATGTGTAAACCTTATATCCATTTGTGGATACAAAGAAAACATTTTTAAATATGAAAATATAAGGGATGCTTTTTATATCAAAATGAAGATAATATTTGTTTTAATTAATAACTAGAGAGAGAAATAGTGATGATCCTAATCTTATATGAATAAGACATACTTAATCATGCGAAACTACATTCTGACTATGGAAGGACGTTTTTTCATTAACTCTGAAAGTATTTCTAAGATGAATGACTTAGGAAAGACAATATATATTCCTGGAATGAAAATTTTATAGAGATAGAAAAATATGAATGTTAAAGTTTTTGAAATCTTAATGCATATACTGAAAATATCTTGAAAGAGATCAAGATTCAAGATTCCTTTAGAGGACTCTTGGCATTGTCACATGACACTATTTTGAGATAGCCTCAAGCTAACATAACACATAGGTTTGAGCTAGATAACCTGATTCATATTATATTTTCTTTGACAAATGAATCCATCATTTATGCCATATTATACACAAGACTAGGTATATAATTATGTTAGGAACATATCATATGTTACCAATTAGATACATGGGTAAGTCACTAGATGACTATATAGGCATACACAAAATGCTGACTTAAAAAAATAGATATAAGTATGAATTATAATTCGATTATGACTTCATTATGGAATGAAGAGTAAGTTTTTTTAGAATGAGATCCAAGAAAAACATGACAAGATAGTCTACTACAAAATAACACTCTTACTACAGAAGATGTAATCAAATATGATTGCATGAATGAGTTCATTAAAAAAACTAGGTTGAATCCTACAATTAAAGGATAACTTAGAAATATTTTGTGACTTTAAGAGTGTACTTAATCAAGCTAAGTAACTCTAAATCACATCGAAGCACCAATCATATTCTCCAAGATATTTAACTATACCTAGAATAAATTTAAATATGGAGATGATTGTATTCACAGAATTTACACAAATTAAATTTAGTCACGCCCATTAATAAAGTCCTTCCTTTAAGCTAAGTATGAATGGTACTCTTACACTGTTAGACTTTCTTATTCTAGAAATGGGATTTTATTTAGATTTAGTAATTAGATGTTGGAACATTGTAAGCAACAATTATGTAATGAATTTGATATATGGAGATATAATACTTTCATTAATACTTGTGTTTTATATTAGCATGTTTAATCCTTGAATAAAACTAGTTATTATAAAAGGTCCATAGACGATCATATTGTGGGAACAAATATGAAGGAAGACTAATATGAATTCAATTTGTTGAATTTCACAAGATGAAATTTACAAAAGGGGTTGTAACCAATTTCATAGGTACTTTCTAAGAAACAAGTACTGGATATGACCCACTTCAAGATCACTTCATGGGTCGTCGTCATGGGTGAATCTTGAACAAGGTAGTATCTTTGTATCCTAGACATGAGATACATATTAGGGACTCAAGTGTAAGGAGTATTGTGCTTTAATATGGATCTTCAATGATCTTTAACTAGGAAAACTACAAATAAAATTACATTTAGTGGCATTTTTTTTTTGTGCTACTATACCCTACTTTTAGTGGCACTTTTGTTTGTGGCACTATAAGTTTTAAGAAATATGGTGACACTTTATATCTTATGACACTAATAGCCTGCTTTTAGTGGCATTATTTGTTTTACGACATTATTTTCATAATTATTAGTGTCATAAAAGAATATCACTAATTTTTTTATATATATCATTTGTTATATTTTATTTAAATTTTAATTTTAATAAAGTATAAAGTAAATTAAATCGATGTAGCACTTGAATTGAGAAAACTTAATTTAAAAATAAATGGTTATGTTTAAGAGAATCATCCCTAAAATTTAGAAAATCCCTCCACCTAACGCAACGGGAACTTCCCCAAAAATTAAAAAAATCCAACTTACATTTTGTTTCCCTCTTATCGAAAATTTCCCCCAATTTGAGAGATTAAGAGACTAAAATTTTTAATTCCACCCTTACCCTTCTATACCTCCCACGTTCCAAGTATGAGTCGTCTTCCACCAATGCCCTAAATCCCTAATTGTCGTCTCCATCACCATCGACCTGACTCTAGGCTCTAAATGGTTGTCGCTCAACCTTTGCAACATCGTCATTGTTGCTCTTGACACCGTAACACTGCTTGTCGTCGCGATTTACCGACGACTCAGGTGAAAAATCCTTCTTCCTTTTAGAAATCAGGCACAAAAGTGTAACTATAACGTCGATCGGTACACTTAATCACAAAAACCTGACAGCTATAAGGGATTAGAGCCACCACCGAGCTACCACTTCTATGTGGGACGACCAACTATCATTAACCTTTTCAATTTATATATATGTATTTATTTTTATTATAACCATAAAACTTTTTGTGTTATAACTTAAATTTTAAAATTGCATTGTTTTGTAGCAAAAAGTAGTGATACGATGTAAATCATGATGATAAGGCTTTGAAGTTTTAACAAGTTATGCTTGCAAAGTCTCTTCCAGGTGAATTTGGTGTTTTCTTAGAATGGGATTTAATCTGATGCTTTTTGGTTATCTTCTTAATATTTAGTTATGTTGAACTCGACTTATTGATGTTCTATATTCTTCTGATTTAATCCTTTGTTCTTAATTTCTTTTGTTTTACTCAAATATGGATTTGTTGTGCTTGATCATCTGTAGGAGTTCTATTGGGAAAGTTTGATTCTTGATATAATGTATAGTTAATGATTATATTATATGTTTTGTTGTTTATTGCTTATTTATGCAAAGTATTCTAACATTTAGTGTGGTCTATCTAATTTATGTCAGGTCTTATTTGAGTTTCCAAGGGAAAAAAGGTATTGGCGACCTCAAATGAGGTGCATCTTCTAAACATCATGTTCACACAAAATACCAACCACTTATTTTTTGTTAAGCAAGTGGTTGAATCATGGCTCTAGAGAATTACAGAGTTTATTATTGTGAGTGTTTCTAATTTTGGTCTTTTGGTGTATTATAATAATGTTATTATTAGTTTTTTATTTTTATTTTGGTGCAATAAAAATAGAAAGTATGCTATTGGTTTTTTATAAAGGCACTCAAAATTGATCACTTTGATAAGATATTGATTACTTTGATAACCTTGAAGGTGTGAATTACTTGGCCTTTCACAAATTTTTTGGATTATAACTAGCAGGGAAACTAAGAGTTAAAGATTTGATGAGGTTGACTACTAGAAGATGGTAACTAATATAATGTTTGGCTTATGAATGAACGGTGCAGGTAATCCTTGATAAACTAATTGAATAAAAAACCTAAAGATTCAAATTTAGCCGTGCCTTGGACCGGATGAAGGCTTTGTAGCTGAATACACTTGGGTGTATAATAATAGTATTAGAATAGAGTATATGTGTGCGTATTGTAATACAGTTAAGTGTATTTGAATACAACTACCTGGATGTATAATAATAGTATTAGAATAGAGTATATGTGTGCGTATTGTAATACAGTTAAGTGTATTTGAATACAACTACCTGGATGTAATAGAGTACGGCTATATTGACCCAATTATAAGTGATATGGGGAGTGGTATTCATTGACCAAGTAAACGTTTATTTTAAATAATGATATTATTATTTCCTTTTTAACATAATTATCTTATTATTATTAATTCAATTTAAAATTAAAATAAAACCCGGCTTAATTTACTAATCTATATTTTTGTTGTTAAAAAGTGCCAATAAAACTATGAAGATGATATTTAATTTAGCAGTCAAATAGTGTCATAAAAATAGCGCCACGAAAACCTATAAATTCTTTAGTGGCATAATTGAAAAGTGCTACTAAAACCCAATAAGGCTGCAGCGACACAACTAGAAAGTGCCACTAAAGACCTTTACTGGTAGTGCTTTTAGTGACACTTTTTTTGTGTCGCTGATTACCCAGGGGGTCTTTAACGACACTTTTTTGGTTTTTAATGACACTTTTTCTATGCCATTAAATGTTGTTTTATTTGTAGTGGCAGTCATTATGCCATCATTAGGTACAATATGATCTACTACATAAGAGGCATATGTAGTCAAAGTGAGATTTTTTCCTCTCATGTATTAAGAGTGAGACATCTAACGTGTCCAACTAAAGTTGAACACCAAATGATGATGATTGTGATCATTTTCTCATGTTTAACATGATGTCCGAAACATAGGGATAACTGATACATCACCTAAATACATCAATTAAAACTATGAGCTTTTAGGAATTGGATGTCGTTGAATGGCACTTCGTCATGTGTTGTTGGGGGAAGTGAAATGGTGTTATATTTTCACCGCTCTCTATATCATTCTATGATTCAATCCTACACAAGTGGAAGATTGTTGGTTCTATATGCTCAAGAATGATGATAAAATAATATTGCCAATAACATATGATCATATAAGGTCACACCAATAACACGCAGACATCAATTCATCGTTTTATTTAATGAATTTGATTCATAGTAAAATGTCATAACTCTTGCATCTATTATTTTGTGAAAAACAATATAGTATATATTAATTCATATGGAATGAATTAATTTAAGTGTGATAATTACATCATTTAAAGGTGAAATGACTTTAATAAATTGTATAACTTCATATAATGTAAAAGTTAAATTATATATATATATATATATATATATATATATATATATATATATATATATATATATATATATAATTTGGTTATAAGTATATGTATATATTCATACAAAGGATATTTAAAAGGATATTAGTTTATATTTTATAAAATGGTTAGAGTAACTTTTAGACAAAACTATAAAATTGGTCCCTGTGGTATTTAAAATTTTTTGGATAGGGTTCAAAAACTTTTGAACTAGCATGGAAGGTCCAAAATCAAGAATTTTGTATGATTTTAGTCCTAAAATTTTTGAAAGGACTATTTTGCGCTTATTGTTTCTTTTTTACACTTTCTTTATTTAATTTTCTATTCTAATAATTATAAAAAATCACCTACCCCACACCCTACACCCGTACCCTCCACCGTCTTTCCCCTCTATCTGTTTGACTTTCTTTCTTTATCTTTTACTCTCTCTTCTGTTCACCCGTTTTACTTATATACTCTATTTTCTCATTTTCATCGACATCCCATTTGCTCAATAAAGGACAAAGTTGTTGATCGGACATGTCAGGAGAATGGTGGTCAGACTAAGTCATCGACATCCCCTTTGCTTAACAAAGCACAAATTTGAAAAGGTCCAATCGTTCCCTCATCCCTCTCACCCGAAAAACCCTTTAAGACTTTTAATCTCTCTACTCCATACCAAAATCCTCTTAAACCAAACATCAATGGCGAAGATGAAGAAGTAAAGTGGTTGAGTTGTAATGAATAAGATTCCGAAAAACCAAAATTATAGTAAATATGTGAGTGAATTCGAACAAAAAACACATTAGGGTTTTTGTCATGTGAAATTAGGGAAGAAATGAGAGAAATATAGTAAGAATGCTATAAATCGAAGTAAACCCAATGAGTTTTAAGGTGGCTCACAGTGGCAAAAGGACCAAACAGGGGATGAAGTTGAATGGATTTTTTGATGGGTTTTAGCCATAAGAACTTTCCTATGTGCGCATGCAAAACCCTAATGCTCGGATCTAGGCTTTCTAATTAAACATGCTTTGAATCCAAGACTTCTAATGGCTAATTAGGTTAAATAACAACATTGAAATAGATCTAGAACCATACCTTTGAATTCCTTGTTGATCTTTTTGTCTTGGAGTTTCTAGAGTCACAAATGTCACTCCTCTAATAGCTTACAAACACCAATAGCAAGAAAGATGATTTAGGAGAGAGAAGAGGGGAGGAATTCGGCCAGAGTATCTCTACTTTAGATGGTGTCTCGAATTCCCTCACCCCTAGGGTCTATTTATACTTGTAGACTCCTTAAGGATTACAGCTTTAACCCTAATTGGATAACTTAGACTTTAAGTTGATCCATATCCTTTCCTTGATAACCCTATGGACGATTTTGGCTTATCCAAGTCCTAGAAATCGTCCATCCAATCTTGGATAAGGATTTATAGTCTAAAGTGTAACTATCAAACAATTGATAGTTTATACCCTCTTATTTAATTAATCTCTTTAAGTCACCAAATTAATTCCAATTAATCTATGACTTATATTAATCAAATAACCATATATTATTCCTTATAATATTTACTCTCTCTTAACAAATCATCCATCAAGTTGCTATGGTGAAGGCAACCCAAAAGGACCATGTACAACCGGGTCAAATACTTGCCTAATATAGTTGCAGCCTTAGACACTATTCCAATAGTCTCCCACTTGGATAAGTCTAGTAACTATACAAGTACAATTCGGTTTGCAATCGTAGCTCTCAAAGACGCTATCAAACTCTGATCTAATCAATCTTGTCCTTTAGATAAGGAATCGTACAGTCCTCTGTTAGATATCATGCTGACAATCCTATGGAATGGTTAGTCTAGCATTTGATTTCTCGATCTCCGATTTATTCGACATAGAACTTAATCAAACACATCAATTCAGTTCTGACCGGGCCCGGCACATAAGTCAAATCAAATCATCGAGTGGCCAAGATATCTCTTCTACCCTCTTAGGATAAAATTTACAGATAAACTTCGACTTATATGCATTTACTTATTCATTAACCAACTATACACAACAATGCGTTTTATAACACCAAGTTACTGATGCATTTTCGCATTATCAATGTACAATCAATTAACAAATAATAAACCATATATCTAGGTTTTAAGACTATATGATATTATCGTCTTGCGATCACCTTTTATATCGTATTCCATAAAGTGATTCCAGCAAGCGCGGGTTTGTTCCAATGCTCAAAACCAGTTCATAAGCACTCATGAACGTTGCAGCAACCCTTTGCTATGTCTAACACCATTTAGACAATCTATACACCAATTCATGACAATCTTCATTCATATCTACTTCCAACATATGAACGATTGTGGACAATTTGAATAATTCGATTATTCCTAATAAACTCAATTATTCTGGAAGTCAAAACATGCAAAGTGAAACAATAGTTAAACAATTAACATATGACAGTAACTTTACTTATAAATAAAACTCCTTTATTTAATCGCCAAATGTTAATTACATTTATCTATTATACGTTTCTAATACTATCTAATCTATACTAATATCATCGTTCAGCCCAATACTCCTAGCATGCTGCAAGTGCTTAACCCTACTCAGTCCCTTCGTAAGCGGATCTGCTGAGTTATCTTCTGACGATATCCTCTTAACTATGAGTTGTCCTTCTTCTACACGATGTCTAATGAAGTGATATTTTCTGTCGATATGTCTTGATCTACCATGATCCCTCGGTTCCTTGGTCAAGGCAACCGCACCTTCGTTATCACAGAAAATCTCCATGGGCCCCTTTATGGCAGACACAACTCCAAGATCACCGATGAAGTTCTTTAGCCATATTGCCTCCTTCGACGCTTCGCTCGCTGCGATGTACTCTGATTCGCACGTTGAATCACCTACGGTTTCTTGCTTGGAACTTTTCCAAGTTACTGCTCCTCCATTTAGGGTAAAGACCCAGCCCGACTGCGAACGGTAGTTGTCCCTATCGGTCTGAAAACTGGCATCACTATACCCTTGCACCTTCAAGTCATCACTCCCTCCAAGGACTAAGAACCATTCTTTCGTCCTCCGAAGGTACTTAAGGATGTTCTTTACCGCAATCCAATGTGCTTTGCCAGGGTTCCCTTGATATCTGCTAACCATGCTCAAAGCGAAGGCTACATCAGGGCGAGTACAAGTCATAGCGTACATGATTGAGCCAACTGCGGAAGCGTACGATACTCGGCTCATTTCTGCTATTTCAGCTTCAGTACTCGGACTTTGAGTCTTACTCAACTTGGCATTTCCTTGTATCGGTAGTTCTCCCTTCTTTGAGTTTTCCATACTAAAACGTTTTAGTACCTTCTCTAAGTAAGTATTCTGACTAAGTCCAATTAGTCTCTTACTTCTTTCTCTTACTATCCTTATTCCCAAAATGTAAGAAGCCTCTCCGAGGTCCTTAATAGCGAAATACTTCCCGAGCCAGGACTTGACTTCCTGCAGAGTCGGGATGTCGTTTCCTATGAGTAATATGTCATCGACATATAGAACGAGGAAGCTTACTATACTCCCATTGGCTTTGACATATACACAAGATTCGTCTTCGCTTCGTACAAATCCAAACTCTTTGACTTTCTTATCGAAGCAAAGATTCCATCTGTGAGACGCTTGCTTAAGTCCATAAATGGACTTCTCAAGCTTACACACTCTATTTGGATGCTTCGGATCCACAAACCCCTCTGGCTGAGCCATGTAAACATCCTCAGCCAACTTTCCGTTAAGGAAGGCGGTCTTGACATCCATTTGCCAAATTTCATAATCATGAAATGCGGCAATTGCTAGCATCACTCTAACAGATTTAATCTTCGCAAGTGGTGAGAAGGTCTCATCATAGTCAACTCCTGGAGTTTGAGTAAAGCCCTTCGCAACTAATCGCGCTTTATACGTGTGCACGTTCCCATCCATGTCAGTCTTCTTCTTGAAGATCCATTTGCACCCAACGGTCTTACGTTCGGGCACATAATCAACCAAATTCCAAACTTGGTTATCTTACATGGATTGGATCTCGCTATCCATTGCCTCTTTCCATTTTGTAGAATCTGGGCCTGCCATGGCTTCCTTATAGCTATTAGGTTCATCATGATTTACTAGTGTACCATCACTAATATACGTGTCCCCTTTGGTAGTAATATGAAAACCATATAACTGGGGATGAACTCTAACTCTATCGGAACGTCTAAGAGGTAAGGATTCGTCAATCGGTTCAACCGGAGTTTCCTCCTCGGGTTGAATGCCAGCGGTAGAGGTTCCTTCATCTATCGACTCTTGAATCTCTTCAAGTTCGATTTGCCTCCCACTATCTCCTTGGCTTATGAGTTCTCGCTCTTGGAAAACTCCTCTCCTCGCAACAAAGACAACATTGTCCTCCGGTCTATAGAAGAGATATCCAAAGGATGTCTGCGGGTAGCCGATGAAAATACATCGCTCACTTCGAGGTTCAAGCTTGTCGTGAGTATCTCGTCTTACGAAAACCTCGCAACCCCAAACCTTGATATGTGCCAACGAGGGAGCTTTCCCCGTCCACATCTCGTGAGGTGTTTTGGCAACCTTCTTAGTAGGGACTCGGTTAAGGATATGGGCGGCAGTCTCTAAGGCATACCCCCAAAAGAAGATAGGTAGTGAAGCACGACTCATCATAGAGCGAACCATATCCAATAAGGTTCGATTACGCCTTTCTGACACACCATTCAACTGCGGTGTCCTAGGAGGCGTCAATTGCGAAACTATTCCACACTCCTTGTGATAATCGTGGAATTCAAGACTTAGGTACTCTCCTCCTCGATCGGATCGAAGCATCTTGATTTTCCTGCCCAATTAATTCTCCACTTCATTCTTGAACTCTTTGAACTTTTCAAAGGTTTCTGACTTTTGCTTGATTAAATAGATATACCCATATCTACTATAATCATCGGTAAAAGTCACATAGAAGCGGTTCCCATCCTTCGTGGTTGATCTAAAGGGTCCACACACATCGGTATATATTAGGTCCAATAGCCCCTCACCCCTTTCACACGTATTCGTGAAGGGTGACTTAGTCATCTTTCCAAGTAAACAAGACTCGCATGTTTCATCTTCCCTAAGGTCGAATGACTCCAACACTCCATCCTTTTGGAGTTGAGCTATGTGTTTCTTGTTGACATGTCCAAGACGGCAATGCCACAAGGATGCTTTATCCATACTAGTGGAAGAATCAATATTCAAAACATCATTTCCTAAGTTATCAACAATCATAACAGTTTCATATATTCCATTACACGGTATAGCTTCAAAGTAAAAGACACTATTTAGATAAGCCATAATAGAACCATTCTCATTATTAAAAGAAAATCTAAATCCTTGTCTATATAAACCATGATATGAAATGATGTTTCTAGCCATTTCTAGCGAATAGCAACAATTGTTCAAATCTAAACATAAATTATTCCTAAGCACTAAAGAATACACTCCAATCTTGGTAACAGACGACGATCTTCTGTTCCCCATGATTAGATTGATCCTTCCTTGCTCCACATCCCTACTTCTTCTTAGTCCCTGCACATTTGAACAAATGTGATAACCACACCCGGTGTCAAGAACCCAAGAAATAGCATGATTAGAATCGTTAGATTTAGTTGTGTATATACCTGCGAAAGATGGCTTGATCTTTCCTTCTTTGATTGCTTGCAGGTATTCTGGGCAGCTTCTCTTCCAATGTCCTATCTTGTGGCAGTGGTGGCACTCTGCCTCCTTCGGGTTAGGATAGGGCTTAGAGGGATCAACTTTGGTCCCACTAGAAGAGGCACCATCTCGGGCTTTAACCTTGCGATAGTTCTTTGATGAAGCCTTCCTCTTCTTTCCCTTTCCTTGACCAATTGCCAAGACAGGAGCAGCAGACGGATTGGGAGTAGGTGCAACAGACTTGTCTTTGAAGTTGCTCTCAGCGACCCTCAAAAGACCTTGGAGTTTGCTTAGGGTGACCTCCTCTTTGTTCATGTGGTAGGTCATCCTAAATTGGTTGTACATTGGAGGCAAAGAGTGAAGCACCATGTCGATCGCCAAGTCTTCCCCAAAGTCAACATTTAACTTGCGAAGGCGATCGACATACCTTTGCATCTTTTGCAGGTGCACGGTAAGAGATTCTCCATGACCCATCTTAGCGGAAATCATGTTAGTGAAAATGTCATAACGCTCTTGTCTCGCATTTTGGTGGTATCTCTCCAGTAAGTCTTGATGCATCTCGTATGGGTACATGTCCTCGTAGGACTTTTGGAATTCAAAGTTCATGGTGGCAATCATGATGCAATATACCTTCGTTGCATCTCGCTCATGAGTCTCAAAAGCGGTGATTTCAGCCGGAGTAGCGATTTCGGGGTTGATTTTCTCAAGCTTTTTATCGAGGATATACTCCTTATCCTCATAACGAGCAATGGTGCGAATGTATCTTATCCATTCGCTAAAGTTCGTTCCATCGAAGGTGACCTTTTGGCAAAGGCTCATCAACGTGAAAGAACTAGCAGCAGCGTTGTTTGTGTTCGACATCTATAGAAAGGACAAAGATAGATTAGATTAAGAATCCCTAATTATCACCCAATATGAAAAATTAGGGTTAGGACCCAACAATAACATTTACATATTAGAAAAGGGATGCCGTAATCTAACATGAAAATAAATTGAAGGTAAGCGAGTGACGATTCACTAATTCTCCATTACAAAAACCTAGACTATTAGTCCTAAGTGTATTGAGAATTTCTAGGTTCGGATGAGATTCATTGAAACTATTCAATGGCATGTTTAAATCTCGATATGCCCCTCTTGTTTGTGACTGGGATGCCGAGGATCACAAAGCGGGTGTGAATTACCATGCAAATTCACATGGTGCCTTCATTGTAACGATCACCTATTCGATGTGCCGGTAAACCACACACGCTCCATCGAACTATGATAAACAATGAATCACCCTTTGCCACCTTTGCTTAGAACCAATTAGTGTGCCGGTAAACCACACACGCTCCACTACTTCTTAGCAAGGGTGCAAAGTGTAATTTCATGGGATTGCATCAATTCACTTTTCCTAAAGTAACTAAGATTGGGAAAATTTTAAAACGTGTAGTTACTTTGTATTTCTTATTATACTTTTAATGAGAGGATGAGGTTGCCCTATCCTACCCGTTCGGCTAACGACCCTCCACCAATCAAGCAAGCGGTGGGTGTGAGTGTACACCCATTAAGCGCCATTTTATAGGCCGCAACCTTATACCCACCTTATAGATCGGCTTCGTGAATGAGGCCTACTAACGGTAAGACTAGCATTTAGTTATACATATATATATTATTCTAGTAATATCATATTAGTATAAGGTTGTGTTTTAAACCTTTTAAAACGTAGGGTTTGAAATTTAAGTTGTCTAAATTAAAACCTTTTAATCACAAATATAAATTTCAAAATTTGAGGGCAAGTTTTAAACATTTAAAACATGGGGGATCAAATAACAAATAATTCCAATTAACAATTAATCTCCTAATTATCTTTATTTGATTTATCCAAGGTTTCTTTTAAGATAATTATCAAAATAATTAATCAATTATCATATAAGTAAATTAAATATTTTATTAGATGATAAATATCTTCAATTAGATCAATATTATAGTCATATATATCAAAAAATCGGATTAGTGTTGATCTAATATGATTAAGGTAAGTTTCCATAAGATAAACATGAAAAAATCCCGGTTTAGCCTAATCCTCACGCCCGGACTCGCCGAGTACACAAAGGGACTCGCCGAGTCCACTTTGGAACTCGCCGAGTCCATGACTCAGAAACCAAAAAATCGAATTTTGCAGGTTTGTTTCAGTTAATCAAGCAATAATTTAAAGAAAACCAAGCTAGCCTCTGATACCACTGATGGGTTTTAGCCATAAGAACTTTCCTATGTGCGCATGCAAAACCCTAATGCTCGGATCTAGGCTTTCTAATTAAACATGCTTTGAATCCAAGACTTCTAATGGCTAATTAGGTTAAATAACAACATTGAAATAGATCTAGAACCATACCTTTGAATTCCTTGTTGATCTTGTTGTCTTGGAGCTTCTAGAGTCACAAATGTCACTCCTCTAATGGCTTACAAACACCAATAGCAAGAAAGATGATTTAGGAGAGAGGAGAGGGGAGGAATTCGGCCATAGTATCTCTACTTTAGATGGTGTCTCGAATTCCCTCACCCCTAGGGTCTATTTATACTTGTAGACTCCTTAAGGATTACAGCTTTAACCCTAATTGAATAACTTAGACTTTAAGTTGATCCATATCCTTTCCTTGATAACCCTATGGACGATTTTGGCTTATCCAAGCCCTAGAAATCGTCCATCCTATCTTGGATAAGGATTTATAGTCTAAAGTGTAACTATCAAACAATTGACAGTTTATACCCTCTTATTTAATTAATATCTTTAAGTCACCAAATTAATTCCAATTAATCTATGACTTATATTAATCAAATAACCATATATTATTCCTTATAATATTTACTCTCTCTTAACAAATCATCCATCAAGTTGCTATGGTGAAGGCAACCCAAAAGGACCATGTACAACCGGGTCAAATACTTGCCTAATATAGTTGCAGCCTTAGACACTATTCCAACATTTTTTTGATGTGGATGGAAAAATCGACGTGGTTAGATGAATCAATGAAAGTCCCCAAAGATACATGGATGTATGATGGAAATACGTCGCATGGAACCTGGTTCTAACAATCAAATGTATATATTTTTCTGGATTGTTTCATTATTTTGTATATTAGAGAAAGGAATTTGTAGGTGGGACTTTTCTGGTTATTAATGTAAGGGCCATTGTTAGATATTCTTACAATACCGATGATCGTAGATACTTTACCGATTTGTTGTTTGGTGTGAACAGAAACTGGTCTGATGGTGTTAAATATTTCCTTTGTATTTATCTTTGAGGTGATGAAAAAGAACAGGGAAGCATTTTTTTTCTAGGGCATTGTTTAATGTATGTGTGTAAGAGAGAGAGAGAGAGAGAGAGAGAGAGAGAGAGAGGTGGGGTACCATGGGTGGGTGTAAAAAGGGGTGGGTGAGTTTTTTATTTCTTATATATTAAAGTAATAAACTATAAATAAATAAAAAAGGAAAAAAAATGAAAAGGGTAAATTTGTCTTTTAAAATCGAGCAAGGACCAAATTTAGCAGAAATTCTTTTGGGACTAAATTCAAGGAAAATTCTTGATTTTGGACCTTCCATGCAAGTTGAAAACTTTTTGGACCCCATCTAAAGTTTTTTTACAAACCATAAGGACCAAATTTGCAGTTTTGTCTAACTTTTATAAAATAAAAAAGTAAGAGTTTAGGACACACACACACACACTCTCTCTCTCTCTCTCTCTCTCTCTCTCTCTTTCTCTCTCTCTCTCTCTCCTCTTAATTTTGTTCACCCACTTCCTAGGGAGGTCCCGTAAGGTTTTCTTTCCTCTTAATTCCTCCGATGCATTCTCTTGAATGGTTCAAGACCCATAATTGTTTCGGATGACTTCTAGAAAGAGATAAATGATAAAAGGCTTGGGTTTTACCATTCTAACTCACTCTTGGATGAAATTTGAAACATACACACAAACATATTTTTTTCCTCACTCAAAAGGCTTAGTAAAAGGAAGGAAAACACAAGAACTCTCTTGAAGACCAAATTCGGATTTGGTGCTTCAAGCTTAAGCTCTTGTATTGTGCAAGACTCAGACTAGAATTTGGTGGTGTTTGAATATTGTTGGTGGATTATTTCTATAGAGTAAGTATTAGTTGCCTTCTTTCCATCTTCACCAATGTTCAAACCTCCCAAGAGGATTTAAAGGCTTCAAATGTTGCAATCCTTAAAATCCTTTATGGTTGTTTCATTTAATCTTGCATTTTCATGTAAAGTGATCCTTTGGTGGTTTCTCCTTGTTCAAGTATTTTATATAAATTATAAAAGTCTTCCATTACAAAATATCTTGATTTTATGACTTTATTAAATCTCGACTTAAAAAAAAACAACAGTTACACGTTCTAAAATTACCCCTCCTTATTACTTGGAACAATCAGCTTGAATATCACCGATCTGATTTCAGGGAAAGCACGGCCTTATTCTCTCCAAATACAATCTAGACTGGAATGACTCTCTTACTCACATCTAGAATATCTCAATGCAACCATACAAAGAGTGTAATATCCCGGCTCCTAGGTCTAATATTTATATATTTATTTATGAGCTGATTGCGCAACGCGATGAGCTGAATGCCCCAACTCGTCGACTAGAGGCGGATTGGCCACATGGGGTTTATGACCAACTCGAAGAGTCGTAGGGACCAACTCACCGAGTTGGCGTTGTGAGTGGAAACTCTAAATCTCTGGTGTTGGGTCGTATTTAAAGGACCTTAAGCCCTCATTTCTGCCTCACCAGCCTCCTTACTCCCTTGTATGACACCTTAATCGTCTATATTAAGCTAAGAGAGAAAGAGAGCTAATATTTGGGCATTTTAGTGCACCTTTTGAAGATAAGTGAAGAGTATCAAGCCAAGAAACGAGAAGAGATTGTTGGATCTGGTGCTATTTCATCTATAACTTCTGTGGAAGGTAAAAAAGTCTTCACCCTGCTCATTATTATGATTATATCTCGTTTTTATGGAGTTTTAGGCCTTTTTCCATCTTTCCTTGAGACTTTGAGTGTGCTGAGCTTACCAAGAGATTGAGACTTCAGATCTGGACCTTGTGAGGTCCTTAGAGTCCAAAGGTCCTATCTTTATCCAACTATAAAGGAGCTTTTCTGCTTTAAGACCCTAAATGGAGCTTGTTTTGGAATTTCAAGCCCTAGCTGCCATGCATGGACGTAAAGATTGTAGCTGTACGTGGTATCTCAGCCTTGGGAGGCTAGATCTAGAGTTTAGGGTTCTAAATCTACCTTAAAATGTCTGAATGAGAACATAGACTGAAGGGACTCTCTGAGTCGGTGAGCTGACTCAACGAGTTACCTAGGGTTTTCCCCCGATGATTCTGGACAAGAGTAACTTGACGAGTTGATGAGGCAACTCGGCAAGTTAAGTTAGGTTTTCGTGACATTTCTGAAGGAGTGAGGGGACTCGATGAGTCACAGAGGTGCACTCGACGAGTCGGATCAACATGGAATGTTAACTCGAGTGTTGACTTCAGTTGACCTTAGGGTTTGGTCATGACAGGGAATATGGAGACCATGGAGGGGTAGAATGGTCTTTTACCCATTCCAAGAGATTAGAGAGAGAAAATGACTTTATTTGGAGTTGTGATTTAAGTGTTAATTAGATATAATTATCGTATATGTTAGGCGGAGGCTAGATCGTTGATTCGCGTACAAGGTTTATTTGCTTGCTTAGGAGGTGAGTCTTCTCACTATACTTACCATGAGTGGTAACTTTGTGTGACCGGAGAGTTTTGTATGCTTATATTGAGTATTGTGATATCATGCATTATGTCTTTGTGATTTATGTTGTGTATTATCCTGAGCTTTACTGAGTTAGGATCGGAGGGTCCACCCGAGTTGTGGGACCGGAGGGTTCCACAGAGACACATTTGATGGGTTTTAGCCATAAGAACATCCTATGTTCTCATACAAACCCTAATGCTTGGATCTAGGTTTCTCTATTGTACATGCAATTCATCCAAGACTATAAACCCTAGATCTAGCATATGATAATCAATATAACATATAAATTAGGGTTTAGATCATACCTTGATTGTTATATAGAAATAACAATCTCAAATCCTTCTTGTATTGACTTTAGAAAGCTTAGAGTCACAAATGTCACTCCTCTAATGGTTCACAAACACCAAGAGCAAGAGGATGAAGAAGAGAAGAGAAGGAGACACTAAAAAACATGTAGAAACCCTAAGGATTCAATTGCCTATGTTTTTGGTTCCCAAGGGGTCCTTAAATAGTGAGGCTATTAGGGTTATCTAATAAGGAAACCCTAATTTGGATGCTTAGGCCCTAAGAAACCCATGAACCCCTTACTTAAAGGCCTTTGGATGATTTCTAACGGGTTTCCCCATAGAATTCGTCCACCCCCTTTAATATTGAGTCCATTACCTCAATATTCAACTATTATACAACTAACAGTTCAAGTCCCTTAAGTTTAATTAATGTCTTTTAGCCACAAACTTAATTCTTATTAATTCTTGACTAATATTAATTAAACAATATGATTTCTCCTTTAATATATTATTCTCATAATATATTAACAAATCATATTTAATCCTTTCTTTCCATAATTCATCCTATCAAGTTGCTTTGGTGAAGGCAACCCAAAAGGACCATGCACCATTGGGTCAAGTACATACCAAAATAGTTATGGACTTAGACACTAATCCAACAGTCTCCCACTTGGATAAGTCTAATAACTATTTCGCGTATGACTTCAGATCCTGATCTGCAATCGTAGCTTTCCAAAGCCGTTGTTAACTCTGATCTTATCAGATACGCGTGTCCTTAAGATAAGGATCATATATTCCTCTATTCTAGATATCGTATAGACTGAGACATGGATTTAAATCATTCTCTTTGTCTATGTGCAGTTTCCTGAATTCTGATTTATGACGACTGACAACAGACTACAATTGAACACATCAATTTAGTCCCGGCTTGGCCAAGCACTTAGGTGCCATCACTAAATCATCGAGGGGCCCACAGATATCGCTTTTATCCTACTTTGGATACAAGTAACGGATAAACTTTGATTCAATGCTCGCTTACACTCGCTCACCAAATCACAAACAACAATATGTTTTATAGCACCAAGTTACTGGTGCGTTTTCATCTTATCAATGTGCAACCGACTCGCAAGATACAACTCACACATCTCGGTTTCGAGAATATAAGATATTATCGTCTCACCAATCACTCGTGATAAAAATCCATGAAGTGATCCAAGTGAGCGTGGGTTTAATCCAATGCTCAAATCATATTCATAAGCACTCATGAACGTTGCAGCTAAAATTTACTTATGTCTAATACTCTTTAGACAATCCACACACCAATTCACAGCAGTCTTCTTTCATATCTATTTCCAACATATGAATGACTGTGGGCCGTTTGAATAATTTGACTGTTCTTAACCAATTAAATTATTCAGGAAGTCAAAAAATGCAAAGTGGAACACACGAATAATACTAATCCCATATGGCCTCAACCTTTGAGTATAAATAAAAAAACCTTTTATTTATCACCATATCGATTACTCATTATTTGTCGTTTCGGGTAATCAACTTCTTACTTGAATTACAACACTTATCCCATGCCCTCATCATGCACACAATGTTTACCTATGGTTCTTACTTTGTGAAATAGATCAAATGAACACATTTCCAATCATATTCATTCCACAACTCCCAATCCTTATCATAAGTGTAAGAATATCAAATTCTTGCCATTTATAGAATATGCTAGATTCTAACATTTTATGCAATGATCCTTTTGTAATGTTACTGCACTAAGGTCACAATGACTTTTGCCAATAAATTACAAATCTCTCTATGATTGTTACAAGACAATTCCATAGATGTGATATCTCTCACTCAAAGTACATTTCTTCGAACATCCTTTTGCATAAAGTTTCTAATCTAGACCTAGATTTTCAATATCTAACTCCCAATATGGAAACGTTTCCATATTTTCCATATGATAACTCATTCTTAATAGAATCTTATTTATTCATAATAATGTCGATATGCTCCATCTAATATCATACTTCCAACTACTCACAAGTTACCAATCCTAGGCGAACTTTGGATTGTCCTTTGATAGTTGTTTAATTGTCTTAGTCAAAACCGATTCTTTTCTTTTTCCCTCTAAATGTGCTAGACATTTGGAAAATTTTCGAATGGTCAAATATTATAGCACTTGCAATCGATCCTTTACCCGAAGCGTATAGGACACAATGCATAATGTCTTACATAAAGATATGATACTTTATCAATCTTTTGCCATAATATTTTATGTGTCACATTCTCACAATTCGAACTATGAAGAGGAATGCCACAATCATAATCGAAATTTTGAGAACGCACTATGTACTCTTGACTAAATTTATTAACATTCCACAACCTAAGACTTTAGATTTGAAATGAAGCATAATATTCTCTCCCTTAATTATAGCAAAACAACTATTCAACCCTTACAACTTCGCAAAGTATGACTCTTGTTTTCAATAATTAGTATTGCTAACTTGCAATACTTGCCTTAATAATCATACAATCATAACATTTATGCTCCCACTATCATGATGATTATTATAAACATAACACTTATGCTCCCACTAGCTTTGACATGTATTCAGAAACAGCTTAACTTTCATCAGAAGAAAAAAAAAAAAAAAAAAAAAAAAAAAAAAAAAACAATACCTATTGAATTTCTTAAGCTCATGTTTCTAATATCTAATGATTTGATAATCCTTTATCTAAGCTTATACACCTTTCCTTTAGATAGCTCATATGTGTGTCTAAACAATTAAGACTAATTGCCAAACCTCACAATTCGAATCTTGGAAGGGATACCGTAACCATAATCGAATTTGAGAATATAATTTCACAATCACTATCTTTTTAAAATCTCTCTTAGTGAAAGCATTTCTTCACATCCATCTTCATGAGGGAGGAAATCTTATGACACTTAGATTTTAACGGTGTGTGTGTTTTTATCCATGCGAATTTGTCAAAACCAAAGTTTGCAACACATCCAAACTCTTATGGACCGAACTTTCTTAATCCTGATCTCTTGCCTTATGGTGACACGGCTGCCCACCATGTCTTCCAAGTATTTAAGCAGCTCACCCTTTCCTATCAATGTACTTTTTATTGATCAAGGTCCTTGCCTTTTATGCATTCAAATGAGAACTCATAGAACTCATATGCATAATTAACTCGATTGGAACGGCACAGAAACAAGATAACATCAACACGATAGGTTGTAAACTTAAAGTCGTGTGTTAGTGATGTTCGATAAGGTTTATTCTTGATTTGTTCTTGAAACCTTTCAAGATTATTAAGACTCCCACTGACTCCTTGACATATAAGATTCTCTTGTCAATAAAACATTTCTTGATAAACAAATATTCAAGAGTTAGTGTAGTTTTTATCAAGACAAAACACTTCACAAAATTGGTCCTAGTTGGTCTTTGTCTTATCCAAGACATCACAACTTTACACATTTGGTGAATGCTATAAACCTTCTTAATACTTGTCACTCAATGTCACAATCTTAACTTTAAGACTTGTTTTGGAACGAAGTATGATTGACTTCTTGATTTAACCATTTCTTCAATTCTCGATTCCTCTTCTTAGACATACAATTGCACAAAGACTCACTTAGAGGATCAATTGAGATAAGGTTCTTAATCATTAAGACCTATCATAAAACATAATAAAAGGTACTCTCCCTTCTTCTTAGAATAGTGAACTTTTTATCTTTCTGCCTACTTGATTCTTCTTATTCGTTCTACTATTGATTTAAACCTTTTCAATCAACAAAGAATTACACTTAATCTTATAAGTATAATCATATTTACTTAACCTTAGTAAATCATGATGAATATCTTTGTTATTCTTGTGGTGGACTTGATCAACACATAACCTTGTGTACTCGAGCTTCTAGTCCTTCACTTGACACTTTGTCAACGAATTAGTCTAATTTCCAAATATGAAACTTCTCATTTATCATGCAATACTTGTTGTATGATTCCAAGTCTTTATCCAATTGAAACTTGGGCGATGAAAACTTTCCCTATTAGGTAAATTCTCGTCATTAAGAATCACATCTATTTGTTGTAGAAATATGCAAACACCATTTTTTCATAACGATTTCATTGCAAATAAATAAATGAGTCAAACTAAAAATTTATTTTATTCATAAAAGCAGTGGAAAACATTTGTCCTTACAATGAAAAATCAACTGAAAAACTATGTAGTCAAATATTCCTAACAACTCTATTATAACTCTCTAAACTCAAAATCTAATCTTCAAATCCATGCGATCAAGATCTATTTCTTCATGATTAGATTTATCTTGATCTTTCATCAAGCTTCCTCTCTTTTCACTGATCCTGCAAAACATTCAAATGCAATCTTATCACATTATGTATTAAGAATCAACGAATAGGAACTTAATGGAGTTAGATAGTGGATTATACCTGAAGTGTAGCCATACTTTTTGACTCTCCCATCTTCTGGACTCTTCAGGCTCTTAGGACAGACTTGTATCCAACACCATTTCTCTTGGCAGCAAACGCAGGTCGGTTCTCCTAGGACGTCCTCGGAAGCATGGTTGGTTGACTCTCCCAACAAATATGCTCCATCTCTTTGCCAAACCATTTCTGATTCAGCAGCAATGAGCATGTAAGTTAGGTCAATGAGGTTTGCGTCATGATCCATCATATAATACTTTCTTTTAAACTCATTATATGATTCAGGGAGTGACTATAGAACCCAGCCTATAGCCAACTCATCAGGGAATGATGCACCCAACATTTTCAACCTATAAATGTGTGATTTCATTCCTAGAATGTGGGCACACACCGGTTTACCATCTTCATGTTTCATTTTCAATAGGGATTTAGTGACATTGAACCTTTCAATTCTTCGATCTTGTGGGTTAGGGAGAACAACGGAAGGAGGAGGGGGAAGTGAAGCATGATTTCTTGTTCCTCGATCGAATCTTGGAATATCATCTTTATGTGGAAAGCTTGTTCCACGGGATTTGGGAAGATCATAGTTGTCGAACTTTGACATCTACAAAACGGGAGAAAACATAAATTCAAGTTAGTTGATAGATTGAGTCCTTAATAAATCACCCAAATGAGATATTAAGGCTAGGACCCAACACAATACGCTACAACCTAGAAAAGGGATGCCGTAATCTAGTTGCAGAATATTTGAAGGTAAGTGAATGACGATTCACTAATTTTCCACCATGAAAAACGAAAAAGAAATTTAAGTTTTAAATCTATGAAAACTCCTAGATCCTTTGAGATTCATTGAACTTTTCAATGGCATGTTTAAATCTCGATATGCCCCTCTTGTTTGTGACTGGGATGCCAAGGATCACAAAGCGGGTGTGAATAACCATGCAAACTTACATGGTGCCCTCACATGTTACGGTCACCTATTCGATGTGCCGGTAAACCACACACACTCCACCGAACAATGACAAACATTGAGTCACCCTTTGCTACCTTTGCTTAGAACCATTTAGTGTGCCGGTAAACCACACACTCCACTAACGTCTTCGCAAGGGCACAAAGTGTAATTTCATGGAATTTCATCAATTCACTTTTGCCTAAAGTAACTAAGAATGGGAATTTGTAAAAACATTTAGTTACTTTTGTACCTCATTATACTTAGATCATACCTTGATTGTTATGTAGCAATAACAATCTCAAATCCTTCTTGTATTGACTTTAGAAAACTTAAAGTCACAAATGTCACTCCTCTAATGGTTCACAAACACCAAGAGCAAGAGGATGAAGAAGAGAAGAGAAGGAGACACTCAAAAACATGTAGAAACCCTAAGGATTCAATTGCCCACGTTTTTGGTGCCCAAGGGGTCATTAAATAGTGAGGCTATTAGGATTATCTAATAAGGAAACCCTAGTTTGGATGTTTAGGCCATAAGCAACCCATGAACCCCTTACTTAAAGGCCTTTGGACAATTTCTAATAGGTTTCCCCATAGAATTCATCCACCCCCTTTAATATTGAGTCAATTACCTCAATATTCAACTATTATACAATTAACAGTTCAAGTCCCTTAATTTTAATTAATGTCTTTTAGCCACAAACTTAATTCTTATTAATTCTTGACTAATATTAATTAAACAATATGATTTCTCCTTTAATATATTATTCTCATAATATATTAATAAATCATATTTAATCATTTCTCTCCATAATTCATCCTATCAAGTTGCTTTGGTGAAGGCAACCCAAAAGGACCATGCACCATCGGGTCAAATACATACCAAAATAGTTATGGACTTAGACACTAATCCAACAACATTGACCAGAGGTTCTTATTCGAGTATACCGTGTTATATGTTATGTGTTTCAGGTACTTCTCAGGATCACGGGAAGGCGTCGGCTTGATTTTACACACGAGGCGGAGTTATGTTTTGAGGATCCTGGATTGTTTTTGAATAATTTATGAACATGTGTTTTGATAAATTATCATTTGGAGATTTGTGAACTATGTTTATCAGAACCACGTGATTTTTAAAATGAAAAATTTTGTTTGAAAATTTATGGTGTTACAAAGAGAACCCTTTTATTTTTCACATACTTGTCACGACAACCGCAACTACCTATATCATCTAAACAAATACCCAAAGCCTTGAATCTCTCACTTCTGGTGGTGCTTGGACTCGCACCTACTATCTCACCCTCTATTGGGCCTTCATTCCGAATCTGAAATCATATGCTCGATCTTTCTCTCTTCTCCTCAAATATAGGGGGACTAAAATATAACCTTGATGTAGCAATCGATAACTCCAGTCATCAGCTAACCAACTTCGATAAGCATGCAATCCCCATGTTGATTTTCACTAACGTTTCTTCCTTGTGTCTCACGAATCCTATTGATAACATCTTGAGATGAATTCTTGAGACTTTCAAATTAACCATCTTGTACAAGTCTGCAACATTCAGACCAAAACCACCACGACCACCAGGGCCAAACCAAAACCAAGATCATTCTCATCCTTTCTAACCATAACCATATTACCGAAAGAGACATAAATAGATTAAAACAAATCATGGTTCCAAAACACAATTTCTACCCTCAAATAACTCCTTAGTAACCTTTTCAAATCTTCCTGATCCGTATACGGATCCTCTTCTTCTGGTAGTACGGTTCTATACTATCTTCCACACCTATGTGTATTCATCCCAAGAATTGTCTTAAAGTTCCCAAATCACAACACACAAACACTTCTAACCATTCTAATCACATATACCCACACCCTAACGAGTACAAACCACTATTCTTCCTATATTATCCTTATAGGATTCCTCTTATGCATATACCCACATTAGCACATTCTAACACTGTTCCTAGGTCACTAAGAATCCCACCTCACCCTGCTATCAGTCAAAGAAAAAACTTCTACCAATGTCAACTAACTATCTTACTAATATAATTACATGCAACAAAAAATAAATAGTTTTTCGATTGAAAGATCTTGCACTACAACAGTTAGACTCAAACAAGAGCTACACATATAGAGCAAAATTAAGCATTCTAAAACTATTTAATCTTTATGGCATGTAACCTAACGCATTATCTTAATAGTTAGCTAATATCAGGATAGGTATCAAATAGTACAAAATAAACAACATTCGAGCAGCAAATCGATCAGGCACCAAGGAATCATAAAGATCAGATAATTCTAACATGCAATTCCTAAAAGATCCTTAGCCTACACGCTATCACATATCTCTAAAAACTCACATTACAGGCAGAAAAGGCATCTCTCGTCAGCAAGCATTCTACCCTAAAATCCTAAGTAGATCTTTATTCTAAGTTTTATAATGCATATCATACTACAACACATATAACACATCAACATATATAAATATTCTGGGAATCACTTACTTTAGCTCCGACTGATTGTACACATCATATCCTTTTCTTTTGTAAAAACTTTTCAGAAAACTTTTTTATAAATTAAATCCTTCAGTCCTCAGTTTGAGTTTAGATGCACCAAGTGCTAACCTGAATCCCTCAAACCAAGGTTGTGATGCTAACTTGTAACATCCCAAAAAAATAGAGTAATTTTTTTTATTTCAAAACCATCTCAAGTTTCATACCAAATAAAATGTTTAATACACGAGTTCAAATCCTACAACCAGTTATTAGAGTAATAAACAAAATTCATAAAATGTGAAATCTCGAATGGATGATATACAATCAAGCTGCCCCTTCCATTTGCCACCAAAAGTACCTTAAATATTTTAATACGAAAACTATTAGCACAAAGCTTAGTGAGTTCTCCAAGATACCACATACCAATGTGAATGCTATGATCCAACCATAGTCTGGCAATCATTTATGTTGTTACAGTCCAACCACATTCTTTCCTACTATGATCCAATCATAGTCTTTCATTTATGTGTTGTGATTCGACCGTAGTCTTTCATATATGTGTTGTTATCCAACTACAGTTTTTCATATAGGTGATGTGATCTAACCATTGTTTTTTTAGAGGTGATGTGACCCAACCACATACTAATGTGAATGATATGATCCAATCATAATCTGACAATTACTTTTGTAGCTACAATCCAACTATAGTCTTTCCTATGTTGATCCAACCATAGTCGTTCATAAAAATGATATGATCCAACCATAGTCTTTTATATTGGTGTTGTGATCCAACCACGGTATTTCACATATGTGTTGTTGTCCAACCACAATCTTTCATGCAAAAGTTAGAAAGCCAATCTTGCATAACATGACACCTAGTGTCCTACATAGTATAGTGAACAAACTCACCTGAATCCAACAAGTAGAATCTTAACAACACTACTGGAGAAGCTGGTGAGGGTGGAAATCAAAGAATCATCGGAGAAATCAAAAGGGGAAACAAATGGGAGCACACCTAGTTATGGGACATGGGACGAACTAAAGGGACTAACCATTAGCAGCGACAAAGAGGTAATAGCGGCAACTCATTGGAGGGAATTGTTCATAGGTTTTTTTTTGGTAATAGTGGTGACGGTGTCACCGCTATTATATATGGACGAAGTTAAACCCTACTTGTTGGATCAACAAACAAACGTAGGGCCACGATTCATTTTTCACTATCATATGGATAGCCGGTCAAAGATATATATTAGCGATGACACCTTTAGCAACGGTCCGGTCTGATGTTGCTGCTAAAGCATGTATTGCTGCAAAAAAAGTGGTGTCGCTAATTAAAGGTGAGATTTCTTGTGGTATTTTATGTTATATAGAATATCTAAAATTATCAATTTTAAAAAATATTGTGGTTTTAGTTATGAATTTAGAAGTTCAACTCCAAGTTAAAATTTATCAAAAATAATTTATCTTTTTTCAAAAAAAAAAAAAAAAAAAAAAAAATTTAGACTGTAAAATTTTAATTTTTTTTTAGGATGTATGTAATCCGTATTTAAGGTTGCTATCTAGTCTAGTTATTAAAAGGAAAAAAATAATAGATAATTTTGTGTTTTTAAACTGAGTAATAGTATCACTTTTAGGGGACTAAGATGTTATCAGATTAAAAAATATTGTGGTTTTAGTTATGATTTTAGAAGTTCAACTGCAAATTAAAATTAATTAAAAACAATTTACCTTTTAAAAAAATAAAACTTTTACACTCTAAAATTTAAATTTTTTTTGAGGATATACAATTTTGTAATCCGTATTTATAGTTTGTTATCTAGTCTAGTTATTAAAAGGATAAACTAATGGATAAATTTGTATTTTTAAACTGAATCATAGTAGTATTTTGGGGGACTAAGATGTTATCCGATTAAAGTAGAACTCGGATTGGCGCTTATATATAACATCATTTCCATGCTGCGCTGAATTCATTTATCAATAATCATTTCTCACTTTTTCTTAATCTTCTTCGTTTGCCTTCCAAAGATGGTGATGAATAATGATGAGATACGCACGATTGTTGGAATCATTGGTACGTTTCGTTTTTTTATTTTTTTTGTCCAATTAACTGCTCGATCGGTGATTTCATGGTGGATCTATTAATCGTTCCTATATATACGTTATATGTATGTGGAGCATTTTGATATAGATTTAGATTTTTTGACTGTCGTTTCTTAAAAATGCATATGTTTATGTTCTGAAACCGACATTAAAAACGCATGTATCGAGATTTCATGAAGTTTTGACGTTTTGATTTAGTTAGATAACTAGAAATAGTTCGCAAAATTGATAGTTTATTAAACTGTTTACGTTTTACTGATTACAAACAAAAGTGAATAATGATCTTGATTGTTTGAATCTGAAACCGTTAGTCGATCAACATGATGTGAATTAGGTCGACGATGGTATACTTGAAAATGATAGTAAAAGAAAATTTCATATTTGTTTTCGCTGTTTCTTCCCTTTTTATCAATCTGTTACAATCAACTTGCTCTTAGTTTGAAACGGATGAAATAATTCTATTTAGCTATACTACGATTCATCTGTTCAACTTCATATTTCAAATTTTAATTATTGTTTCTTCTACGTACTTATTCAATAATCAACACTAATTCATGTTCATAACTTTCAATTCCACAGGGAATGTCATCTCTTTCGGTCTGTTTATCTCTCCCTCGTAAGCTCCTATACGTTATGACTATACACCTAAATTTGTTGTTCTTTCTATATTGTGATCATATCATGTAATCAAAACTGGTAAATCACAGGCCTACGATATGGAGAATCTTCAAGAACAAATCAGTGGAGGAATTCTCACCAGATCCTTACATAGCATGTGTCATGAACTGTTTGCTATGGATCTTCTATGGCTTACCTATCAATCATCCAGACAGCACTCTTGTCGTCACCATCAACGCCATAGGTCTTGCATTGGAGCTTATTTATCTCAGCTCATTCCTATTATATGGCAATAATAGTCATAGGGTACGTTTTGAGTACTTCGATCTTCATCCATTTTTTGATTATATCTAAACTTTCTTATACCTATTCTTCTTCTACAGAAAAAGATATTCGGGTTTTTAGCTGCCGAGCTTGTTGGCCTTGGTGTTATTGCAGGTTTGGATTTAGGATTGTTCCACACCCATGATGCTAGATCAACCTTCATTGGGATCTTCTGTATTGTATTTGGAATTGGCATGTACACTTCCCCTCTAACTATCATGGTAAGTTGATCTCCTTTCTCTTTTATCTATCTGCATCATGACTCATGAGTAATTCAACATTTCTGATTGATTTCATTTATTTTGAAAACACAACAGTGGAAAGTAATAAAAACAAAGAGTGTCGAATACATGCCATTCTATCTTTCATTAGCTGCGTTCTTGAACGGTTGTTGCTGGACGACTTATGCTCTTCTCAAATGGGATTGGTTCATTCTGGTAATTAATCTGTTAAATGTTTTCAATTAATCTTCTTCATCCAATTAACTAGAAATTAATTCAATCGTAAATGCTAAATTTTGTATTTTGAAATTGCAGATTGCGAATGGTATTGGGGCTCTTTCTGGGTTTGTGCAGCTTGTTTTATATGCAATTTTCTGGCGAACAACTCCAAGGAAGAGCAAAACGCCGGCGTCTGAAGTACAGATGGCTTGAAAATTTTTACAGAAATGACATTTGCTGTTTGAAGGACCTTTTGGTACCCTTTTGATATAATGTAAATTTAGGTTTGGATTTTTAGGTTTTGAAGGGGTTTGGATTTTTAGGTTTCTGAAACATTTTGGATTTTTAGGGTTTTGAAGGGGTTTGGTTTTTTTAGTTTTTTTTTCTTTTAGTTAGGTTTTGAGATTTTGAATGTTTGAAAGTTTTGGTTTTTGACTTTGGGATGATTATTCTTAGATTTTTAATATATTAGGACTTGTCTTTGTGGTATAATTATATATGATTTTTTTTGGTTTCTTCTAATATATATGATAACTAAATTGAAAATTTTTAAAGGATATGGTTTAAATATATTAGTGCCATGTATTTGGTAAAGTCAAAATACATGATCTAACAATTATGATTATAAAACTATATTATTAATATGATTGTAGAATTTTATTTAAAACAACGATCTAACAATTATGATTATAAAACTATATTATTAATATGATTGTAGAATTTTATTTAAAACAACTTATATGTTGTTATACTTCGGATAACTTTCCACGAATTCTGCCACATATCTGGTAAGATATATCTACTTTTTTTTATCATATGATTTACTCTTGGTTTATCATTTTATATTTATTTCTACAGTTTTGTGGTTAACTAATCCGTCAAGTTATTGCTGATGCTCTAAAGTATTGATGTTCATAAGTATTAATGGTTAATATAGAAATAATTACGAAAATGATAAATGATTAATCATATTAGACATTATTTACTTGATAAACTCATACCTGCTACCATTAAAGCCATCATCTATCTCTCAAAACCTATATTTTTACTTACTAGGTTATACACGGTTTGACAAAGTAAAAAATAAATAAAAACTAAAATTAAGTAACTTTAAAAATCATAATCAATAATCATAGATTTACATACAATTATTTTTAAACAAAGTTTGATACTTTATTTGTAACTGTATCGATCATTATTTATTGTAATGCATAAAATGGTTTGAAAATAAGAGTAATGTTCTTTTAAGTAGAATTTTGGAATCATTACCTAGCTACTTGATAAGAAAACATACCCAAAAAATTATAAATATTGTGAAGGAAAACTTAGATGATACAGGGGCAACTAGGAAATTTACCTTCTCAACAAAGATGAGTTCAAGTGACCAAACTATGCTCTAGACAAACTATACCACTCTAGAGCATCATGCTCTCACGAAACCAATTACTAGAAACAATAGCCCTAATTGATCACTAAAACAACTACTTAATGACCTACTAAAAACATCAAAATAAAAAGAAAATAAAATTAAAAAAAAAAAAAAAAAAAAAAAAAGATTCAACAAAAGAAAACAAAGATTGACATAAAGCTTTATGTATTCAACGATTCTTAGCTAAATCTACATCACTATTTCAAATACATACTAAAAGACATTTATACGAGTCATCGTAGATATGAAATCAATAAATAAAAAAATTAGACCACACAAGTATCAACATCAAAAGGTTTTCACCCCAACAAAATCAAACATGTTCCATTATTCTAAGGCCATAATATGAAACTTAAAGAAAATGAATAACAAAATCTGAAATCAGATTATTGGAAGAAAAACACAAGAACTAATTCGTTTCTTATAATTTCAGATATACACCGTATAAAATCGGACCTTTATGAGTACAAAATATTTTAGGGCTTTTATTAGTGGATTAAAATACGTGGTGGTAAAGAAAGCCAAAGCAATTCTTTTAGAGGATGACATGTGGTATATTGCAGATTTATTTATTAGAAGAGAAAGATTAGAGTATGAAGATTTAGTCCCAAAAGATTTTACCAATTAAGCATGCTATATAATATTTCTTGTGTGTTTCATAATGTAAAAAATATATTAAAAAAATGATTAATATAATATATACCCTTAAAAATATATTATAATCTGAAGTATTTGAAACATAAAACTTACATTGTAAGCCAAAGCTTAGTGAGTTTTTCCAAAATATCACACACAACTAATAAAGATAAAACCATGCATGTCTGAGCCTTCAGTCTGATTGGACCACCTTGTAGGCCTTCAGCCTATCTGGATCGTTCTTCGGGCTCTTGACCTGACTGGATCGCCTCGCCTACCTACAATCTATCTGGATCGTCTCGGATATCTTGGCCTTCAGCACAAAGCAGAATCGCCTCAGCCCAAAAAACCATAACATGTCGACATATACAATAACAATCAATAACCAACAAATACAAGTAATCATACAAATCCACCAATCTAACACATGCTCAGTGAACACAGGTAATCATGCATATCTACCAATCTATCATATAACCAGCATAACATCAATCCAATATACCAAGATATATAAACCAGTGGGTCGGTATTGGTGTCTTCGACCCATAAGTACAATGAGGAAAACTCACCTCACAGTCTGAAAAGATAGATGAAGAGATCACAACTCTAACGGCTGACTCTACAAGTCACCTATACAACAAACAATAACCTAATCTCAAACTACTACTCAAAATACCCAAAATGTCCCTAAGGCAAACTTTGTTAAACCCCAAGTCAAAGTTCAAAGTCAGCAAGTAAAAAAGTCAAGGGAAGGTCAAGTTGGTTGAGCACGCCCAGCCTACTCAGCTACTACATTGGGCGTAGTCGCATCTCATCCAAAACCATGGGACTCTAACTCAGTACGCGCAGCGTACCCATTGGTATGCCTAGCGTACTCCGTCTAAATCCAAAACTTCATATTAAGAACTTATTCTCTAAAGACCTCTCGTCCAAACTCAGATCTAGACACATAACATCATTCTAAGTCATAAAGTTTCCGCCTTTATGACTTTCCATGGCTAGACAAAGCCCAAAAGCTAAAACCCTAACTTAATAATCCATTAAGACATCACGAATCTTTCATGGAAGCGATATAAGGACAAAGATCTCATTTTTATGGTTCTTAGTAACTCCATAATGGATAATGTTTCCAACTTCATCCATTAGGATGTTCTAAACAACTAAGATCTAGTATTTAAGTTTCAAAGCGATCAAAAATGCATATTTCTCAACTTTATCCAAGTCTCCAACCGTCATATCTGAATCAATATGATGTTTAGATGGATAAAGTTTCCAACTTTATCCATAACAACGTCACAAACTTTCAGGATCTAGACTTTATGCACTAAAGTGACCAAAAAGTGACAAATATGAAGATTAATAAGATCTATGAAACTACTGAGCAAGTTTCAAGCGTTTTTGTAACATCCTAATCCTCGGGTATAAATTTTGATTCTTTAAACATGTTTTTCATTGGGAACTCGGCGAGTTAGAAGCCTCAACTCAGCGGGTTGAGGTGACTTTTGGTCACGGATATTAATGAACCAACTCGGTGAGTCGGGGTGCCTTAACTCGGCGAGTTGGCAGCTGATAAAGAAACCCTAATTTTTAGGGTGTTGCACCATACTTAAAGGCCTTAAGTCCCTTGGCTAGCCTCCTTACCATCCTCCTTTGTCCATAAATCCTAATTTTGTGTATCATCTTCCAAAGTTGAGTGTGTGAGCTTGTGGAGAGCTTGGAGAGTTGATTTTTGGTATTCCTTTGAAGGAGCCTTGAAGTTTGAGGTGTCTAGATTGAAAGGAAGGTTATAGATCTAGAACCTCCCCACTTGCGGCAGTCTTTTTCAGGTATAAAGTCGACATCTTCCTTCTTTATTTCTTAGATCTCTTCCTTGAGCTTGTATTGTGATTATTGGCTCATTGTCGAGTTGTTCAAGGAGTTGTGTATTTTATGGGTTGTCACTTTAGATCTGGCCATTTTGTTGCCTCATTTGGCTTAAAGTTGCAAGCTTTATTAGGTTCTAGGCCTCATCCATTCATTAAGTCCTTTATTAAGCCTTTCATGATTTCTAGAGCTTCTTTTTGGCGTGCATGAACGTAAAGTTGGCAACTTGACGTGGTTTTCCAGTTGTAGTGTCACATCCATAAAATTCATGAAAATTTTAAACTTTTTCAAGCATTCAAAAACCATTATTTATTACAAAACATTTTCAAAATAGTTTCATATCAGAGTATCCTAGAAATCAAATCCTAAAAATGCAAGGAGGTGCACGATCACGCCTTCGCCTTCCCGCTATCATCTGAACTACCTGAAACAAAATCCACAACTATAATCCCGAAGCTTAGTGAGTTCCCCCAAAATAGCAATGCTATACAAACCATAACCATATCATAATAAACAGCATGCATATAGAGTCTACAGTATGACCGGACCGCCCTCACCAGGCCTTTAGTCTGTCTGGCCCACTCTGACAACTTTCAGCATGTCTGGTCCGCCTCATGGGCCTTCAGCCTGTTTGGACCATTCTCTGAGCCTTCGGCTTGATTGATATGCCCCATTGGGCCTACAGTCTATCCAGGCCGCCTTGGGTATGTTGGCCTACAGCATAAAGCAGGTCCGCCTCAACCCACCCCCAGCACACAATCAACACATAGATAACAATGCTAGCATATACAAACAGTCAAACCGATCTAACAGATCACTAATCATAGCATCATCTTATCAGATGCCGACCTAACCGATCACTAACATAGCATCATCCTATATACCTCGATACCGACCTAACAGGTTACTAAGCATATCATCATGTAATAACCAGGATATCAATCCAAAAAAAGGGTCGACATTGGTACCTTCGACCCTGTTACTATGGTGAAAGCAACTCACCTCACAATGTCGATCATAACAGAAATATTAAACTCCTGAAACACGGCTCCAAACACCAACACCTAAAACCACCAATGATCCACTTCCATAAATTCCCAAATTACCAAAATACCCTCGGAAGTCAAATTGGTCAAACCTTGGTCAAAGTCAAAGTTAACCGTCAAGGTCAACAGTCCATGTTGACCCAACTCGTCGAGTGCGGCTTACAAACTCATTGAGTTCCTTCAAAACTCAGAAAGTCATGAAAACCCCAGTAAACTCGTCGAGTTACCAAGTAACTTGTCAAGTCCATGCAACATCCTGAATAGCGAGAAACCCCTAACCAACTCGTCGAGTTCATGCAGAATCCACAGAGCGAGAAACCCTCATCCACCTCGTCGAGTTGACCATGCAAATCGCCGAGTTCCTTTAGTCCTTTTCTCATTTAAACGTTTCTAAGCGAAACCAAGGCTCCAAACTGTAGACCTAAACTCCTATGGTGTTGTTACCACGTAAAGTTGCTAACTTTATGTGCATGCAAGGCTTCAAAAAGCTAAAACACTCAAAACTAGCCTTAGGAAAAGATTTAGGGAAAGGAGAAGGGCCAAAGCTTCATAAATCTTGAGGCTTTATGTTAATGAGGTCCTAGAGGAGTCTAGATCTGAAGTTACAACTTCAAATCATGCTCAAAATTAGAATGCTTCAAGGATAAGCAAGAAATGACCCTAAACACTTGGATGAATAGATCTAGTAAGAGAATGATCAAGGTACTGACTTTTTACCTTCAAATGGATGCCAAAATGATGTAGATGTTGGATCTACAAGCCCCTTCTCGGTCCAAGCTCCTAACTCTTCACACCTATTCAAGAAATGCACCAAATACACACTTTTAGCCTCACACACACTCAAAATAGGGTTAGATCAACTAGGGTTTGCTTATGGACGTGACAATGTGGTAATGAGGATGGATGGAAGGACTTAAGGTCCTTTAAATAGGGTGTAAACCCTAAAAATTAGGTTTTTCATGCACAACCTCTACTAGTCGAGTTGGGGTCCGCCAACTCGTCGAGTAGGTTCCATAAACCACGCGGCCATATCCATTTCTACACGATGAGTTAAGGAAGCCAACTTGTCTGTGACAACCTGAAAATTCTTTTCAAGTAAAAATTCAAAACTTATCCAATAAAGTCAAACTTCCTGTTTTGATCTATTTCATTTTATTTTAAGTAGATTTAAAGTCTATACTTGGTTTAGAAATTTTTATTTGAAGTATTTCTTAAAATAGAAGTGTAAAGTTCAAACCTGAGAAGTCTCACATGAGCAGCAAACCATTTGTGGCCATAATCAATCTTTGGTTTTTGGCCGTGAACTCGCTTCGACCGTGAACATGCCTCGGTCCGTGAACACTTCGGACCGCACACTCCTCCCTATATATAAGTGTTTGGCTGATTTATGCTTCATTTCTCCACCTCTGGCCGAAAACACCTCTTTTTTCTCTCTAGATCTTCAACCGAAAACACCCATTGCTCTCCCAAATATCATCCTCCTTTTCTTCTTCTTCAAGGGAACTTGCTTAGGATCTTCAATTATTCATCATTCATCAAGAAGATTGGGCCGTGAACACCCAGTTTGGGCCGTAAACTCAAGAACATCAAGTGTTCTTGGGCCGTGAACACCCAGCTGGCCGTGAACTCCTTGCGGCCACTTGATTTCGGTTCTTATACCTCTTTGGTAAGTGATTCTTGCATCCTAGGTTGTTTTCCCTAATGCCTTAGAGGTTATAATTGCTAACTAAATGCCATTATGTTGCATAAATTGCTATTTAGGACTTGTTTTGTCCTGAGAACTAGCTTGTGGAATCAATCAACCTATATCGAACCCTATATCGAATCACTCCTAAAAGGGTAAGTTCATACCCCTACAATTTACTCATTTAAATGCTTTTATGGGGAGAATACAAGTAGAAAGCAATATAATTGTGCTATTCATTTACATGTGGAAACAAACAAACCAAAAGGATTTCTTATACTTAAATGTTGTTAAAACCAGTTTAAAACTCTTTTAAACTATTTTAGATTTTTGTTTTTATCAAAATCATATTTGGGTACATATTTATGTATAAGTATGCTTTAATGGACTTAGGACTATTGCTAAATACCGTAGCTCCTGTTTCTTGTTTGGTTGTGGGCTTAGGGTAGGATCACTAGTCCAACTGTCGGTTAAATCATAGTTATACTTGCTAAATATATGCCTGAATATAAAATCTCATTATTTTCAAGGATTATGCTTAACTCGGTTGTACACATTAGACAAACTGATTATTTTCAGTGACAGTTCAAACAAACATACTAGTAAACTATAATATGTATAGTTTAGAGGATCACTACATACTATTGCTAGAACAGAGAAACAATACATGTGTCAGTACATTCATACTATTACTATTCATTTACAAGAACAAGAAGGAACTTACATACTATAACAAGAACAAGATAACTAAAATGTGAGCCAATATTTCATGACATAGCAATACACTTGTTATGTCACGTTTTGTAACCAGAGTCTCCTGTAGGGAGAGCATGATTTTGTGTATATATCTATACGGGATTGACAATCCCGCACCTTGCTGCTAGCTACAGTGGGACGTGCAGGTCTACGGGTGACAAATGGCATATCATTTTCGACGTTTGAAGAACGATGTGTTATACACTAGTCTATCGAGCATGGTTACAACCAAATCACATTTAACCTAAATTAACCATTTGGTTTTCAAGGTAGTTAATGCATCAGCAGTGTATTTTTTATGATTACTACTGTAAATCTTCATTTTTCCATTACATTCATACAGTGATATTCTCACATGAGAGATACATACTATTTTCTAGTAAAGATAGTTTTACAAATATGGAAAACATACATTTATACTATTTCAAGTGAAAACATACATCTTACACTACTTTCAACATATCATACAAACAGTGGGGTCTTAGTAAAAGACTACTTTTCATTTAAAGGCACGAAATATAGGATTTTCTGGGAAAGATACAAACATTTTTACTAAACAAATACAAACATTTCATGAAACAAGAGTAAACTTTTGACACTAAAATACTTATGGACTCACCAACTTAAATGTTGATACTCTCTTTCAAAATAACTTATATTCTCAGGAAACCAATAGACAGGTACACGAGCAGGTTTTTGAGAAGACGGAGCATTTTCAGACTCGTCTTTTATTTTGTTATACATTTTTTGGGTCATACTACTTTACAAAGAACACACATGTATTCACTATTTTATTAATGTAATGGATATTGTTGTTTGTTTTACTATTTTGCATTGTTATGATACTATACATGACGTCCTCCACCCCCGAATGTTTCCGTCATCTCAGTTTTGGGGGTGTGACATTGTCAAGTAGGTATCTAATAATGAATATAAAACTATAAAATTTACACCTGGGAGTCGGGGTGTTATAATTCTCCCCCACTTGGACTAGACTTCGTCCTCGAAGTCTACTGCAGCAAACAAGTCCGAGTAATGCTCCCATATCTCAGCCTCTGGCTCCTAAGTCCACTCAGATCCCTTTCGATGCTCCCGTTGTACCTTTACCAAAGGTACCTCCTTGTTCCGTAGAACCTTCAATTTCTTCTCCATAATGGCCATTGGCCTCTCTACGTAATTCGGGCGTTCGTTGACCTGAATGTCATCTAATGACACCATTGCTTCCTCATCTAGTATGCACTTCCGCAATTGCGAGACGTGAAAATTACAATGGATCTGATTAAGCTCCTCTGGGAGGTCCAGTCTATATGCCACCTTGCCAACCCTGGCGATAACCCGAAAAGGTCCAATGTATCGGGGACTCAAGTTCTCCCTCTTTCTGAAGCGAATCACACCCTTCTAAGGTGAGACCTTCAGTAATACGATGTCGCCCACCTGGAACTCCAACTCAGATCGGTGTCTATCGGTATAACTCTTCTGCTGACTCTAAGCAGTTTGCAGTCGCTATTTGATCTACTGAATCCTCTTAATACTCTGTAGAACTACCTCTGTCTATCCCATTATCCTGTGACCAATTTCACCCCAACAGACTGGGGTGCGAAATATTCGTCCATATAACAGCTCATATGGTGGAGCAGCAATACTGGAATGAAAGTTGTTATTGTAAGAGAACTTTGCATGGGGTAGGTAGGAGTCCCATCTCCCACCGAAGTCAATGACGTAGGCTCTCAGCATGTCATCGAGAGTCTGTATGGTCCGCTCACTCTGGCCATCTGTCTGCGGCTGATAGTTTATATAAAATGCATCCGTGTGCCCAGTTCCTCGTGGAACTTCTGCCAGAAACGGGAGGTGAATCGAACATCACGATCTGAGACAATAGAGATCGGTACCCCATGGCGAGCAATGATCTCGCAGATATATATATATATATATATATATGTCAGCCAACTTTTTGGCCGAAAAACTTCCTCGTATCACTAGAACATAGGCACTCTTGGTCAATAGATCCACGATGACCCAAATAGCGTCGAAGCCCCTATCCATCCTCGGTAGCTTTGTGATGAAATCCATTGTGATATGCTCCCATTTCCACATGGGAATCTCCAGAGGCTACAACTGGCCATGCGGCCTCTAATGCTCGGCATTGACCATCCGACAGGTCAAGCACCTCTCAACATACCATGCAATCTCCCTCTTCATGCATGGCCAGCAGCAACACAATCGCAAATCCCGGTACATCTTGGTGGCCCCCGGGTGAATAGAGAAGCGAGACTTATGTGCCTCCTCCAGAACAATATGTTTGACCCCACCAGACATCGTAACCCAGAACCGACTGCAACGGGTCAACAATCCCAATCTATCCTGCATAAATCGAGTGTTCTCACCCCTAATCCTCTCAAGCTTCCAGTTATCCTGTCGAATACCCTCAGCCTGAGCTTCACTAATTAAGCTCAAGAGTGGCGAATCCACAGATATCCTTATACATGCAACTGGAGCAGAAGATCCAGCTGACTTGCGGCTCAAAGAGCCCGTAAGTACATTTGCTTTACCAGGATGGTAAAGGATCTCGCAGTCATAATCCTTGACTACGTCAAGCCACCTGTGATGTCTCATGTTCAGGTTCGGCAGATCCATGATGTGCCTCAGACTCTTGTGGTCCGTGTATATAGTACAACATACCCCATAGAGGTAAGGTCTCTAAATCTTAAGAGCGAATACCACCACTCCCAAATCCATATCATGAGTGGGGTATCTCGTCTCGTGTGGCTTCAACTGTCGTGATGCATAGGCTATAACCTGTCCCCTCTGCATAAGGACTGCTCCTAACCCGGTGATCGATGCATCACAAAATACTACAAAATCCTCTACTCTCTTAGGGAGTGTCAAAACTGGCTCCTCACAGAGTCGCTTTTGCAGAGTCTCAAATGTAGTCTGCTGCTCAAGGCCCTACCGGAAATCCACCCCTTCATTGTCAGACGAGTGAGGGGGTACCGCATCTCCTGATACCCGAGGGAGATCTCAGAATCTCCCATTACATAACCGCCTCAATCTTGGTCGGGTCGACCAAGATCCCCTCTTGGTTAATGAGGTGTCCAAGGAACTGGCCCTCTCGTAACCAAAGATGTCGTCTTGGCATACAGTCGTTCTCGCCTCAACACTTTGAATAGCTCACGTAGATGCTCCCCGTGTTTCTCTCTGGTCTTGGAGTACACTAAGATGTCGTCTATAAACACAATGACTGAAAGGTCAAGCATCGGTATGCACACCCGATTCATCAGGTCCATAAACATTGTTGGTGCGTTGGTGAGCCCAAACTCCATCACCATGAACTCGTAATGTCCATAATCAATCTAGAATGCGGTCTTCTCCACGTCCTCCTCCCTAACCCTGACCTAATGGTACCCGGACCTCAGGTCTATCTTAGAGAACCAAGATGCTCCCTGCAACTGATCAAAAAGATCATCAATCCTCGGGAGTGGATAATGGTTCTTCACCGTCAACTCGTTCAACTCCCGGTAGTCAATGCACATCCGATGTGAACCATCCTTCTTCCCGAAGAAGAGAATCACCACTCCCCACTAAACACTGCTCAGACGAATGAACTACTTGCCCAGTAGTTCCTGCATTTATGATGACAGCTCCTGCATCTCTAGTGGTGCCAATCGGTATGGTGCCTTGGTGATAAGGGCCACACCAGGCACTAGGTCGATCCTGAACTCGACCTACCTCTCCGTAGGCACTCCGGGTAACTCCTCCGAAAACACATCAACGAACTCTCTGACAATAAGAACATCCGAAACTGAAACCTGATCCCTGACCTGCTGAATATACTATTGAGCCCTGACAGCTGAGCAAAACCCTGATCCCAATATGGTGCCCTCGTCGAAGATAACCAGTTCTCCTCCACTTGGGGTTCGAACTACCACCCACTGACCCTCGCAGTCGATCATGGCACCAAAGTGACTCAACCAGTCCATTCCCACAATCACACATACATCCCCCATATGAATCGGAATCAAGTCTATTAGGAAGGATACCCTGAAGATCTCCATAACGCAACCTTGATAGACTGAAGAAGCAGAAATCCCGTGTTCAATGGTGATAGAGACTCGCAACGGACACTCTAGCTTTCCTATAGGCAAACTGAATTCCCTACTGAACGATCGAGAGACAAACGACTGACTTTTCCCCGAGTCGAATTATACTAATGCTAGTAAGGAGTTCACTAAAAACGTACCTAATCATAGGTACAAATACATAAGCATAAAAAAAATATAATCGATAGGATAAAGGATGGAAACATACTAGCAACTACATCTGGTGATGTCCTGGCCTCCTCGGCTGTAGGCTGAAAGGCGCGTCCCTGAGCCTTCGGAGGCCTGCTCTACCTTGACTCCCGTCAGTAATCCTCAGTGTAGCCGGCGTTGGAGCCTGCGCCGGCCTAGCAGCAAGCTGCAGACAATTGGTCTTCACGTGACCAACCTGATCACAGTGATAGCAGATCCTTATATCCTGAACCGGGGTTGGCTAGCGACAATCCCTCATAAAGTGCCCCTCCTTTCCGCATTTGCGTCATGCACTACCCGATCTACAAACTCCCGAATGACCCTTCCTTCAAATTTGTTCAACACCAAAACCTGAACCAAAATCTCGTCTTCGAGTGCTCACCACCATCCTGAAAGGAAAACATATAAACACTCATAACATAGTCGATGGAACTATCATTCTAAAATCTCCTTAGAATATATTTGATTTTCCTTGATTCGATGATAGATCCTATGCTTTTAATAGTATGGGCCCAATACTACCTTCCACACTTATCTGTACTTTCCTCAAGAATCGCCTTGAATCCTCTAAGTCACTCCACTATGGAAACTCTCATCATCCCTATGCTAAACAACATACATATCTCGCTACAGCACTCCTTAGGCTCTCTTAGGGATCCTCATCTCACTCGTTTCTTCATTACTAGGAACCTCTATCAACACCGTTAGTTTCTTTATGCATGCAAATTATACACAATACTGGATCAAATAGACTATCAAATAAATGACTCTACCCTAAGCTCACAACCAGACAAGGAACATGAAATAAGAATGAATCAATCATTTTAAGGCTATATGATCCTAACCATATACAATTTTTAAACATACACTTAGCAATAACTTTGTCAATCTAAACTACTACTAGCACATAACATTCAACTCTTCCTAAGCTAATAGGCATCACACATGTCAGGCAATTCTATAATTCAATTCCTGAAGGTATCCTTAGCCCTTTTTGTTGGATTAGTGCCTAAATCCATAACTATTTTGGTATGTACTTGACCCGATGGTGCATGGTCCTTTTGGGTTGCCTTCACCAAAACAACTTGATTGGAGAAATAAATAAAGAGAGAGAGGTTATTATGATTTATTAATATGTTATAAGAATAATATATTAAAGGAGAAATCATATTTGCTTAATTAATATTGGTCAATAATTAATTAGGAATTAATTTTGTGATCAAGTGTAATTAATTAAACTAGAGGGGCTGAATTGTAATTATGTGATAGTTACAAAATATGGTAATGGTTATCCTAAATATGGGTTGAACGAATTCAAGGAGATAAGGATCCTTGAAATCGTCCAAAGGATAAAGGATAAGGGTTTTCAAGGCTTATCTTATGGTTGCTTTGTGGATAAGCAACTAGATAAGGATAATGACTGAAATCCTATCTCTACACCTATATAAAGACCCTAAGGCCTTAGAATTCGTGTACTTGTTCCCAAGGAGTCCTAAGGACGAATTCTAACCTCTCTCCTCTCTCTTTATACCTTCTCCATTTGCTCTTGGTGTTTGTAAGCCATTAGAGGAGTGACACTTGTGACTCTAAGCATTCCAAAGTCAATTCAAGGAGGAATTAGGATTGTTATTGCTACATAACAATCAAGGTAATATCTTAAACCTAATTATATGTTAATATCGATTTCCATATGCTAGAATTAGGGTTTATAGTCTTGGATTCAAAGCATGTACAATAGAGAAACCTAGATCCAAACATTAGGGTTTGTATGAGCACATAGGATGTCTTATGACCAAAACCCATCAGTGGTATAAGAGCCATTGGTTTGGTTTCAATTGTATAAACTTGATATATTAGGGTTTATTGCCAATAAACCCTAAGAGGCTAGGGTTTTTTGAGATTAGGGTTTGCAAACCCTAATTTGCAAGAGTTTGAATACGATCTTCAAATCCTTTCCTTAAACCCTTAAATTTCGAAATCTAGGGTTTGTTATAATCCCTTGATTTTCGAAATTTGCCTCCTCCCCAAGATAAGGTCCTAATTTCTAGGGATTTGGATTATCCCATATCTTGTAATTATCCTCTAATTGTTATATATGGTAATTCAAGATCTTGCATTATCCATCCATATTTTCGAAATCTATGTAGATATTTAAGGGATTAGGATAACTTAAATGTATAAATGGTAATTATCCTCATTATTTAGATAATCCCTTATGATTTAATAATTAAATTAATAGTCTAATTCAAGATAATTATTAAATCAAGAGTTTTAATATTTAAAATTTTAATTTAAATGTCATAAATTCGAAATTTTAAGATAGATTAAAACTAAATTGTTTTGAAATGTTTCAAAACTTGACCTCAAGTTTTGGAATTTAAATTTTGATTAATTGTTTAATTGTGATATAATGTTAAATTCTAAAACCCTAGTAATGTTTTGAAAAAGTTCAAATACACCCTTATGGTTTTATTAATTAATTAATGAGTATAATTAAAAGAGATTTAATAAATCCATAAAAGTTTAGGTTAACCATTTAATTGAATTAAAAGTGTAATTGTTAAAGTTAACCACATAGTATTTTAAAAGTATAAAATGTACCCTATACTATATATATAACATTAAAAGTCTAACATTATATATATATGTATGAGTAAAAGTCAGTCTTACCGTTAGTAGGCCTCATTCACGAAGCTGGTCTATAAGGGGTATTTAAGGAAATTGCCTATAAAATGGCGATTGAATGGGTATCCACTCTTACCCACCGCACTCTTGACTAGTGGAGGGTCGTTAGCCGAATGGGTAGGATAGGACGAAACATTCCATTATAAGTATAATGAAATACAAAGTAACTAATTTTTTTCAAAATTCCCAATCTTGGTTACTTAGGAAAAGTGAATTGATGCAATTCCATGAAATTACACTTTTTGCCCTTGCGAAGACGTTAGTGGAGCGTGTGTGGTTTACCGGCACACTAAATGATTCTAAGCAAAGGTAACAAAGGGTGACTCAATGTTTGTCATAGTTCGGTGGAGCGTGTGTGGTTTACCGGCACATCGAATAGGTGACTGTAACATGTGAGGGCACCGTGTAATTTTGCATGGTTATTCACACCCGCTTTGTGATCCTCGGCATCCCAGTCACAAACAAGAGGGGCATATCGAGATTTAAACATGCCATTGAAAGTTCAATGAATCTCAAAGGATCTAGGAGTTTTCATAGATTTAAAACTTAAATTTCTTTTTCATTTTTCGTGGTGGAAATTAGTGAATCGTCATTCACTTACCTTCAAATATTCTGCAATTAGGGTTACGGCATCCCTCTCCCGAGTTGTAGAATATTGTGTTGGGTCCTAGCCTTAGTATTTCATTTGGGTGATTACTAAGGACTCAATCTATCAACTAACTTGAATTCGTTTTTCTCCCGTTTTGTAGATGTCAAAGTTCGACAACTATGGTCTTCTCGAATCCCGTGGAACAAGCATTCCACATGAAGATGATATTCCACGATTCGATCGAGGAACAAGAAATCATGCTTCACTTCCTCCTCCTCCTCCAATTATTCTCCCTAACCCACAAGATTGTAAAATTGAAAGGTTCAATATCACTCAAGCCCTTTTGGCAAGTAAACATAAAGAAGGAAAGTCGGTGTGTGCACACATCTTAGGAATGAAGTCACACATTGATAGGTTAAGGATGATGGGATACGTTGTCGCTGAAAAGATGGCTGTTGATTGGGTTCTTCAGTCACTTCCTAACTCGTATAGTGAGTTCATAAGAGAGTACTATATGATGAACCGCGACGTGACCCTTATAGATCTCACCTATATGTTTATTGCTGCTGAATCAGCAATGGTTTGGCGCAATAGAAAAGCAAAGTTGATTGGTGAATCTGCCTTCGAGACCTCTATGGATATAGACAATGGCAACGAAAGACATGAAATGATTGAGAAGATTGATCATAAGAGAAAGGCGATGTCTGAAGTAGTTCCATGTCCTGTTCCAAAAAGAGTCAATTTGCTTTTATTGCCAAGAGAAGGGGCATTGGAGACGAAGCTGCCCTATATACCTAAGAGATCTAAGAGATGGGAGAGTCGAAACGTATGGCTCTAATTTAAGTAAAATCCATTGACTAACTCTTTTAAGCTTCATTCTAGATTCTGAATACATAATGTGATAAGATTACAATTGATGTTTTGAAGGATCGAAGAAAAGAAAAGAAGCTTAAGGGAAGAAGTGAGCAGAATCTAACCGTGAAGGAATGGATTTCGATCGCGTTTCTCGAAGATTAGATTCTTGAGCTACTACTTAGAGTTAGAATTAGATTGCTAAGAAAGATGTATTAGCATAAGTTTTTCAATGAGTTGCATTGTAAGGACAAATTTTTCCGCAATAAAATAAATTTTGATTTTAAATTTTATTTATTTATCCTTACAATGGCATGTATGAAAAATTGATGTTAAAATTATTAGCAATAATAGATTTGTTTCTTATTGTGTTATGGAAAGTCAAGAATTTACCAAATAGGGAGAGTTTCTCATCAGCCAAGTTTCAATTGGATAGAAACTTGGAATCATGCAACTTGGTTGCACGATGAATGAGAATTTCATATTTTGGAAATTAGACTAATTCATTGACAAAGTGTCAAGTGAAGGACTAGGAGATCAAGTACACAAAGTTACGTGTTGATCAAAGTCCACCATAAGAGTAACAAAGACATTCGTCATGATTTACTAAAGGTTTAGTAAATATGATTAAGTGTAATTCTGAATTGATTGAAAATGTTTAAATCAATAGCAGAACGAATAAGAAGAGTCAAGTAGGCAGAAAGATAAAAGTTTCTCCATTCTAAGAAGAAGGGAGAGTACCTTTTATGCTTTATGATAGGTCTTAATGATTAAGAACCATATCTCATTTGATCCTCTAAGTAAGTCTTAGTACAATTGTATGTTTGAGAAGAGGAATCAAGAATTGAAGAAATGAAAAAATCAAGAAGTCTATCATACTTCGTTCCAATAACAAGTCTTAAAGTTAAGATTGTGGCAATGAGTGAAAAATATTAAAGGTTTATAACATTCATAAAATGTGGAAAGTTGTGATGTCTTGAATAAGACAAAGACCAACTTGGACCAATTTATGACGTGTTTTGATAAAAGCTACACTAACTCTTGAATATTTGATTGTCAACAAATGTTTATTGACAAGAGAATCTTATATGTCAAGGAGTCAGTGAGAGTCTTAATGGTCTTGAAAGGTTTCAAGAACAAATCAAATAAACCTTATCGATCATCACTAGCACACGAGTTGAGGTTTACAACCTATTGTGTTGAGAATATTTTGATTCTGTGCTGTTCCAATTGAGTTAAGTATGCATGTGAGTCCTATGAGTACTCATTTTGAACGCATAAAAGGCAAAGCACCTTGATCAATGAAAGGTACATTGATAGGAAAAAGGTGAGATGCTTAACTACTTGGAAGACGTGGTGGGCAGCTGTGCTACCATAAGGCAAGAAATCAAGATTAAAAAAGGCTCGGTTCATATGAGTTTGAATTTGTCGTAAACTTTGGTTTTAACAAATTCACATGGATAGGAACAAATACACCATTTAAATCTAAGTGTCATAAGATTTCCTCCTTCATGAAAATGATTGTGAGGAAATGCTTTCACTAAGAAAGATTTTAAGAAGATAGTGATTGTAAAATTGCATTCTCGAATTCGATCATGGTTACGGTATCCCTTTCCATAATTTGAATTGTGAGGTTTGGCAATTAGTCTTAATTGTTAAGACACACATATGAACTATCTAAGGCAAAGGTGTATAAGTTCAAGAAGCCTTGATAAAAGATTATCAAATCACTAAGTATTAGAAACATGGACTTAAGAAATTCAATAGGTATTGTCTTTCTGAAAGTTAAGATGTTTATGAATACATGTCGAAGCTAGTGGGAGCATAAGTGTTATGTTTTATAGTAATCATCATGATAGTGGGAGCATAAAAGTTATGATTGTATGATTATTATGGAAAGTATTGCAAGTTGGCAATATTAATTATAGAAAAACAAGAGTTATACCTTGCAAAGTCGTAAGGGTTGTAAAGTTGTTTTGCTATAATTAAGGGAGAGAATATTATGCTTCATTTCAAATCTAAAAGATTAGGTTGTGAAACATTAATAGATTTAGTCAAAGGTACATAGTGTGTTCTTAAAATTTCGATTATGATTACGGCATTCCTCTTCACAATTCGAATTTTGAGAACATAGCAAATAAAACATTATGTGTCGTGTCCCATACGCTTCGGGTATAGGATCGATTGCAAATGCTTTAATGTTTGACCATTCTAAAATTTTCAAAATGTCTAGCGCATTTAGAGGGAAAAGGGACTAGAATTGGTTTTGACTAAAATAATTAAACAACTATCAAAGGACAATCCAAAGTTCGACGAGGATTGGTCGCTTGTGAGTAGTTGGAAGTATAGTATTGGAAAATATGGAAATGTTTCCATATTGGATGGACCATATCGACATCATTACAAATAGAAAAGATTCTATTAAGAATGAGTTGTCATGAAGAAAATATGGAAGCGTGTTCATATTAGGAAGTAGATGTTGAAAATCTATGTCTAGATTAGAAACTTTTATGCGAAAGGATGTTCAAAGGAATGTACTTTGAGTGAGAGACATCATATCTAAGGAATTGTCTTATAACAATCTCCGATAGAGGACTTTGTAATATCATTGACAATAGTCTTTGTGACTTTGGTGTAGTGACATTACGAAAGAATCATTGCATAGGATGTTAGAATCTAGCATATTCTATAAGTAGCAAGAATTTGATATTCTTTCACTTATGAAAATGGATTTGGAGTTGTGAAATGAGAATGATTGGAAATGTGTGCAATTTGTCTATTTCACAAAAGTAAGAACCATAGGTAAACATTGTGTGCATGCTAGGTGCATGGGACAAGTGTAATAATTCAAGTAAGAAGTTGATTACCCGAAACGACAAATAATGAGTAATCAATATGGTGATAAATAAAAGGCGTTTTATTTATACTCAAAGGTTTGAGGCCATATGGGATTAGTATTATTCTTGTGTTTCACATTTGCATGTTTTGACTTCCAGAATAATTGAGTTTATTAAGAATAATCGAATTATTCGAACGGGCCACAGTCATTCATATGTTGGAAGTAGATATGAATGAAGACGGTCGTGAATTGGTGTGTGGATTGTCTAGAAGAGTATTAGACATAAGCAAATGTTTGCTGCAACGTTCATGAGTGCTTATGAATATGATTTGAGCATTGGATTAAACCCACGCTCACTTGGATCACTCCATGAATTGTATCACGAGTGATTGGTGAGACGATAACATCTTATATTCTTGAAACCAAGATGTGTGAGTTGTATCTTGCTAATCGGTTACACATTGATAATATGTAAACGCACTAGTAACTTGGTGTTATAAAAAATATTGTTGTGTGTGATTTGGTTAGTGAGTGCAAGCAAGCATTGTATCAAAGTTTATCCGTTCCTTTTATCCAAAGAAGGATAAAAGCGATATCTTTTGGGCCCCTCGATGGTTTAGTGATGACAAACGTAAATGCTCGGCCGGGCTAGGGCTAATTTGATTTGTTCAATTAGTCAGTCGTCATAAATCAGAAATTGAGATATAGTACAAAGAGAATGATTTGAAATCATATCTCATACGATATCTAGAATGGAGGAATATATGATCCCTTATCTAAGGACACGCGTATCTGATAGGATCAGAGTTGACAGCGGCTTTGGAAAGCTACGATTGCAGATCAGGATCTGAAGTCATATGCGGAATAGTTATTAGACTTATCCAAGTGGGAGACTGTTGGATTAGTGTCTAAGTCCATAACTATTTTGGTATGTACTTGACCCGATGGTGCATGGTCCTTTTGGGTTGCCTTCACCAAAGCAACTTGATTGGTGAAATAAATAAAGAGAGAGAGGTTATTATGATTTATTAATATGTTATAAGAATAATATATTAAAGGAGAAATCATATTTGCTTAATTAATATTGGTCAATAATTAATTAGGAATTAATTTTGTGATCAAGTGTAATTAATTAAACTAGAGGGGCTGAATTGTAATTATGTGATGGTTACAAAATATGGTAATGATTATCCTAAATATGGGTTGAACGAATTCAAGGAGATAAGGATCCTTGAAATCGTCCAAAGGATAAAGGATAAGGGTTTTCAATGCTTATCTTATGGTTGCTTTGTGGATAAGCAACTAGATAAGGATAATGACTGAAACCCTATCTCTACACCTATATAAAGACCCTAAGGCCTTAGAATTCGTGTACTTGTTCCCAAGGAGTCCTAAGGATGAATTCTAACCTCTCTTCTCTCTCTTTATACCTTCTCCATTTGCTCTTGATGTTTGTAAGCCATTAGAGGAGTGACACTTGTGACTCTAAGCATTCCAAAGTCAATTCAAGGAGGAATTGGGATTGTTATTGCTACATAACAATCAAGGTAATATCTTAAACCTAATTATATGTTAATATCGATTTCCATATGCTAGAATTAGGGTTTATAGTCTTGGATTCAAAGCATGTACAATAGAGAAACCTAGATCCAAGCATTAGGGTTTGTATGAGCACATAGGATGTCTTATGACTAAAACCCATCACTTTTCTAGCATGTAACTCACATAATAATATACTAAAGCATAATACTCATGTATGGGTCTTTTGGAATCACTTACTTGACCTCGGTTGATTGCATGCATCGTACTCCTTTCTTTATAAAAAAATTTAGAAAATTTGTTTTTCTTACACAAGGATTTATCAATTCCTCAGTTTGAGTCTAGACATACCCGAGGGTGTGCCTGAATTATCCCTCAAACCAGGGTTGTGATACCAACTTGTAACGCCCCAAAAATATTAGCAAAAATTTTAATTTCAAACCATCAAGTCCATAAAAACATTTGTTCAAAAACCAATCGTAGTAAAATATATCTCTCAAACATCAGAGTAAAATAGTAATAATAATGTCAAGATAAACTCCAAGGGGTGTTGTGCAATCATGTCGAACCCTTCCCTTTGCAACCAGAAGTACCTAAAATGTTTAAACCATAAAACTGTAATCACAAAACTTAGTGAGTTCCCTAAAATACCACATACCATACATATCAGTGGGCCTATCCCTAAGGGTATATTTCAACTCTACGTGAACGATATGATCCAACCATAGTCTTATAATCACTTCCAGATTACAGCCCAGTTATAACCTTTCTGCCATGATCCAACTATGGTCTTCCATGCAAGTCACAAAGACAAACAAGTGTTGTGATCCAACCACAGTCTTTCATATAAGTGTTGTGATCCAACTAGTCTTTCATGTAAGAGTCATATAGACAATCTAGTAACCTAGATAGTATGAAGACTCACCTCGCATACGTACTTAACATCTAATAGCTTTTACAACCAATGAATGGGTGTTATACACCTCCTAATAAACCATACAAGGTAAACCCTTAGTCAACCTTCTAGAACTAGCCAATTGACCAAAAGTCAATCAAGTCAAAATTCAACGGTCAAATTCAAACTCAACTCTAGATGGTCGCCACACTATGGCCATCCCTAGCCACGTCATGGCCGCTTTTCAACAAAATAGTTTCAAACCATTGTCGCCACGTCGTGGTATGCAGACTGCCATGTCGTGGAAGTTGGGCTCTCACGGCCTAATGGATTAAGCTCTCAATCCATTAAGCTACTCCATTCCAACTTTCCAAAAATCTTCCTAAGGTCTAACACAACATAAAAATCAATGCATTTTAGAAATGCATTCCCAATCCAAGTCTACCACTCAAACTAGACCAAAAATGGAGAAATGTAACCTAAAACTCATACAAAGTTCACAAACCACATCCAACTCGTAGATCTATAAGATATAATGCTCATAGGACTCAAAAAGGCCATAAAGTTGCTAACTTTATTCCATCCATTCACTTTAACCAAAACCTTGAAGCAAAAGCTCATAAAGTGACCTAATATTATATTTAAGGATTTAATGAGCAAGGTGAAAATTTTTTACCTCCAAATGATCAGAAATAAAGTGAAGATACGAGCAACACGCTGAACCAAGCACATAAACACCAAGATAAGCTCCTTCTTCTTTCAACCTTCAAAAAAGTTGGCTTCACACACTCAAACAAACATATGGAGGCTAGGGTTTGGATAGTATAAGATCTCATAGGGTGGAGGCTGCCAAATGAGGCAACCATAGGAGTTAGTGCCCTTAAATAGGGCACCAAACCCGGAAATTAGAGTTTAGCCCAAAATGGTTGGCACGTCATGGCAGCCATAACGCCATGTGTGGTGTCGTGCAAATACGCATTTCCTCTAAATGGATGTCGCGTCGTGGCCACACTAAAAATCCATAAAATGCATTAATTAACTCATGAAAGGAATGCCTGAGAGATGGATATTACAAAGGACTAGACAGAAAAATAACCCGTCGAAACCGTCCGATCAAAAAAAAAAAACAAGATCATTCTGAGAACTGCCAATGTGCATATCTATGTGTAACCAGTGTGATTGGTCACTAACTGGCCCTCGAGTGACTGATCCCATCCGATCTCTTAATCCAGTTTAACAAAAATCAAAGACTATATATATATATATATATATATATATATATATATATATATATACTAGCAGTGTACCCGCGCAAAGCGGCGGGGCGTGTAAATTCTTTCGGTGATATGTTTCCTCTACAAAAATGTTATTTTACAAAAGAAAGTACATGTCGAAGACAAAATAATCAAACTATGGTGTTATTTGGGAGATGAAGTCATTTTTTGTTCCTGGACGGTGGGCTTTATAGCAGAGGAGGGAACAAAGAGGTATATACGATTGGAGGGATATTTGAATCAACATGCTAAATTTAAGGATATCTAAAAGGGTTCAAAATTTGAATGAATCCGGGATTTGAGGGAACCATATCAAATTGTTGAGAAATATAAGGAGATTTGATGATAAATATTTGAATTCAAAATGTGGTTAAAATTTAATATTATTTTATTAATGGTTACTTGTACTATCAGCTTCATCATTTGGACGTCTTAAAAAAATAATATTATTATAATCAATCTATTTTTAGAAATAGTTAAATTTCTTTTATAAGATAGTAAAGATATATATATATATATATATATATATATATATATATATATATATATTAACAATTCCACTCGAGGCCCGTAACCATTCCTTCATGACTAACCCCTTAACCAGACATTCAAGGATCGCAAGCAAGTATCCCTTAAGTGAAATTTGTTTTATCGGTCTTCGGTTAGGCCCAAGTCCAAATCAATGTGTGGACCAAATGTCACTTATAGTTGAGTGAGTAATATGTTGAAGTTTCCAAGAAACAAGGGAAGTTACTATTACACACAAAGGTAGCAAACTCTTTTTAACCAAATACATGTTGATAATAGAACTATACAAATAGTGAAAGGATATGTATTGATAATTATACTGTACAAACTACTAACAGTAAATATAGGATGTTTTTCTTAGGAAAAAGGGAAATTGAAATTAGGTTACTTTTATGGGCCTCGGGTCCGGTTAAAGCAAAAACATCCTTGTTGTTGATCTCCGGGTATCATTCCGCCGCCTTTTGAAGTGTCAATGGCCTCCAACATGGCAACCACCTCATCCATTTCTGGTCTCCTGTCAGGATTTGCATCCCAACATCTCTTCATAACGGTTGCAAGTGAGTTCGGGCAACAACGAGGTATTTCTGGTCTCAAATTCTATACATAAATTATATATTTAAAAAAAAACATTAAAAACTGTGCATATTGTTATATATATATATATATATATATATATATATATATATATATATATATATATATATATATATATATAGATAAATTGTATTGATTTCATTTGTTGAATTAATATACCTGGCGAACAACAGCTGATGTCACTTCAGAGAAGCTAAGATCAGGATAAGGCATGTCGCAACAATATATTTCCCATAGACAAATCCCAAAACTATATACGTCGCATTTCCTGTTATATGCACTCCCATTTAAGACCTGTCTCCATGTCGATTAAATGAATTTATTTAATCAGATAGTCATCTACATGGACGAAATATTAAAAAGAATTGCATGTATATCCATTATGTTATCAATCTAGTCGCTTGGGAGTACTAAAATCTAAATCCTTATATTGTTTTAACTATTGTAATATATATATATATATATATATATATATATATATATATAATTTTTCTGGCTAATTGATTTGAATCGGTGTAACTTAAAAATGTAACTTGCTAAATCGATAAAATTGTCATTGTATGTTTTGTTATTATGTATTTTGTCTTTTTTTTTTTGTTAAAACTCATCAGCTGGCTTTTTTTGTAATACCAATAATAAAATAATAGTTTCTAGTCGTTAAATTGATAAAATGTTGAAAGTTTTTTTTTTGTTGTGTCAGTTCTCAAAACATGATATTTAAGCAAGAAAACGGTTTATTCATAAAAAGCAAAGAAGGTATGATATTTAAATTTAAATCACTATTAAAAACCGTTAAATAACTAAATTAATAAATTGATGAAAACACAAGTGTTTTCTGTAATTTACTTAAGCAAAATGCTAAATTAAGAATCACAAATAAACTAGATACCTCAGGTGCCATGTAACCCAGCGTACCAGTTTCACCAGTCATGTCATTTGGGTTCGATGCTTCTACACGAGCGACCCCAAAGTCCGCAATTTTCAATGTTCGTGTCTTGTCCAAAAGCATATTTTCAGTTTTCACATCTCTATGGACAATCTTCTTTGTGTGAAGATAATTTAACCTACCAATAATTTACAACATATTTTCATTTTTTTTTTCACATTTTTAAGCCATTAATTTGTAGCAACAAAATTAACATTATTTTACATACCCTCTAGCAAGATCAAGTGCTAGTTGCATCACAACTTTAAAAGCCAATTTCCTCCTTCGGTTTTTTATTAAAAAAGATTTAAGAGCACCACCGGGAAGATATTCCACTACTACACAACAAGAATTACGTGGCACACCAAAATGACCGTTGTCTGCTTGTATGTTTAGTTCCGATGTCCCCATTGTCGCCCCTATGAACTGTTAAAATTTAGACAGTATGGTTAGGTTCAACACAGATCCAGGTTATTTTAAGCAAACCACAAAAGGATACGCATGTTCGTGTCTAAACATGTGTCTGTTTTGCGGTTAGCTCAAATAATTTGCCTCTGTTTTGAACTCGCCCTTGAAGAATAACAACGGTTACAAAACATTGTGAGTAGTTATGTTTTTATAATGTAAAAGAAGAATTAGAAAAATAAAATTGTAATAGTTATTTGAATTATGTTTTTATAATAATATAGTGTATACCCCGGTTAGATTATTAGAAGAAATGTTACCTTGGTTACATTAGGATGGTCAAGTTTGTGCCATACAACAACTTCTTGTGTAAAAGCTGCTCTAAGTGAAGCTATTTCAGCATCCGTTCTATGGCCTTCTTCACCCCAATCAAGAAGTTTAACTCGAGATTTAAAAAGAAAAAAAAAAAAATAATTAGTCTAAACAATCTCTTCGTTATTTATGAAAATAATTTGGGTATATACTACAATAACGAGAGAATTCATCGTTTATAGATCCCCGAAATTGGCAATAAATAAATAATAAGTTTAAGGGTATGAAGTGGATGCACTTCATATTTTAGACTACTAGCAATACTAATCCATTATTTTTGTTCATTCACATCAAATTTAATATATTAGATTACATCTTTTAATTTTTTTTTGGTGAATTTTAAAAGTGTCGAATATTGAAGTTTAACGTGTTTCTAGAGTTATATATTTATGTTCGTTAAAAAAAAACTTTTTCTCTATAGTTAGTGTCGTGATTTTCTTGCTAACTATTTCATCTTGGGACTTCTATAAATAATCTCTTTTTTTTCTTTTTTTACCGATTTGATCGGTTTTAAGACAAATAAATAAGCTTTATCACCTCTACTTTCGGTTGTTAGTTAACTTTATGTTTATTTCTTTTGTTGTCTTTTGGTTCATTTTCTTTCTTTATTGTTGATTTTGATTTTTGAACATGATAGAAACTATGGCAACCTAAATACCCAACAAATTTAATTTGAAAAAAAAAGGCATACACCTTTAATTCTCCTTCACATAAATTTCACATGTCAAACTCAAAACACATAGAAAACCACTTGATTTGTGTAGATGATAATAGAATCAAAAAGGTTACTTAAAGCAACTACATAATGAATTTAAAGAGGCCAACTGTAGATCAGATCCATCTCGTGAATTGGACTTTCGGTAGTATAAAGTCTCCTCATAACTTTAAGGCACATGTTGTCTATTTGCCTAAACTGTTTGATAATTTTTTATTATAGCATAGAGATCATAGTATGAATCTGCTGTTCGTGATTTGAAATGAATTGAACAATTCCAAATTGAGTTCTTAATTCTTATACATAGCATCATTACATGGAGATAAGAAAGTGCACATAAGGTGTTTGATAAAAGTTCAACAAGAAAAGTTAGTTACTTGGTAATCTTGATATAATATAACATCAAACCGAAAAAATAATATGCATATAAAGTGTTTGATAAAAGTTCAATGAGACAGTTAACTGATTGGCATACTTTGAGATTGAGATAAATCCAGATGAATGCTTTACAGAGTATCATCAAACGGGCGAAAAAAAATCAAAAAGATCAGTTAAGAATCCTGATGAATGGATTATAGATCAGGAGACAATATGATTATGCACATAATGTGTTCGACAAAAAGTCAATAAGAACAGTTACGAAGTTGATGTACTTACTATAAACTTAGTAAATTAAGAACCAAAATCGAGATAAAATGTTGCATAAATTAACACAAATAGTTAGTTTGAGAGAGGTAATACATACCTGCAACATCGAGACCATCATAAAGGCCACGATGAACAGTGCCAAATGAGCCACGAGCTATAACAGATTTGATAACGAGTTTTGAAGGATCGATCTCCCAATCTTGCCTTTGCCTATTAGTATTAGTATCAATCCTCAACCTAGAAGTTGTAATATTCTCTAGATTTACTCCTCCATGGCGATTTTGTTGATGATGAAGATGATGTGGTTTTTGATGATTATACGAAGGATTATTGAAGTTAATGGGGCTAATATTGAGGTTGATGTTGGTATTCTTGTCGAAACTTCTTGCTCTTCTGATAGTGGTAGCTGAAGTGGGGGTGGTGTTTAGATGTCTGTGTAATTGTTCGTCTAAGCTCTTGAGATCGATCTGATCTGCTCTCAGAAATCCATTTTTTATGTGATCGTGTCCTTCCATTTCTGTCTGATTATTGTGGAGAATGGTGAACAAATCTCTCTGAAAATGAAGGTCGGAATAACAACTGCTTTCTTCTTTGCAGGTAGCTCACTTTGGCCTTTTTGGCCTGAAATATATAATAGAGGGGAAAGGCATATACATGCACATTGATTGGGATCATGACACTTGTCCAAACATTAGTTACTTTATTATTAGCTTTTTAATTTTTAATTTTAATTTTTTATGTTTATTATTATTATTATAGTAGCTTAAAACTCTTTATGGAAGAAATCATAAACAATAACTTGTTTGTTTTTTTCGATTTATACTATTTTGTCCAATTTAGTTTTTCTTTTTCAATTGTGGGTTTAATAAGATATTTTTTTGTAATTAAGTTTTATACCATTAAGAAAAAAAACTAAGTTTACATAAACAAATACTTGTTTGTTTTTTTGGGTTTATGCTATTTTGTCCAATTTAGTTTTTCTTTTTCAATTTTGGGTTTAATAAGATCATTTTTTTGTAATACAGTTTTATACCATTAAGAAAATAACTTATATATGTTATATGATACGACATCGAATCTAAAATATGGTTACAATTTTTTTTGTTTTATTATATAAAACTGAACCAACCTACAAAGGTGCATAACGAGTGTTTGGGAGCTTCTGGTTTTTAGCTTTAAACAAAAAGTTCGATTTAAATAAAAGTTTCATTTGAGAATATAATCATTTAACTTTTAGTTTAAACAAAATTTTCCAAATCTAAAAATTACTTCATGTATCATTTAATAAAAAGCTCTTGAGCATTTAGAATCAATTTCCATAATTGTCGTTAAAAATATATTTATATATTTATCTTTTTTAAACAATTGTTCTTTTATGTAATTTTACACATTTCAAAAGTTTACATCTATTTTGATCAAACATTTATATAACAAATAAAAACTACAGCTACCCACTACTAGTTACTAGCTTCCATCTTCCAACTTCCAGCTATCAGCTTGTTTTACCAAACACATCCAAAATCCAGTGTTTCAAAAACCATAAACCACACTAATTGTTTTCAGAATGGTTTGATTTATTCAAGTTTTATTTTTGATTTATATATCTTTTTTAAACAATTGTCCTTTTATGGTAAGGACATGCTAGATTTGATTGTAGACAAAATTATTCATCTTAATGGGACAGATTTCATAAATGAACAAGACGATGAAGACGATAACATTGACTATGAAGAGTATGAAGATAATGGTTTGTTTGATGATTGCCTAATAGAAAAAGAAATTTAAAAAGGAGAAAATAACAACCGACACTAGTCATGAGGTTCCATTTTCTAATGTGTTGTATTAATAGCAGTTTTGGAGATGCAAAAAAAATAATAATAAACAAATCCGACAATGTCCCGATCTTAGATTGAAAGACAATGATACCAATTTGGGGCATGCTCTTTGAATAAAAAGATCAACTAAGAAACTTACTTACAAGTTAATCAATAACAAACATATATGATTTGCATTATGAGACCAATGACAAACTTTGAGTAGTTGTGCATTATGGGAGACCAAAAAAGATTAAAAAAATGTTTTTTGCTTTGCCTTTGGACATCTTTAATGACCAACAAAAGGAAGTTTTCAAATTAAGTCCTTGGAAGCAAGCCATAATTGTACATAGTTAACATTTAGTAAATGTTTATTTTAAGTCTAGTGTGGAAGTAATGCATAAGAGCCATGAAAGCTACTTTAGTAGAGCTTGAAGGTTGTTTGGAAGCCCATTATGCAAAATTGTGGAGCTATATAGAGGAATTAGGGACATCTAACATTGGTTCAAGTATTAAATTAGATTTTAAATTTTTAATGCCATGCAAGTTGGAAAATAACTACTTTACGCATTTCTATGCTTGTTTCAAGAGTGTAAATAATGAATGGATAGAGGGTTTCATGAAAGTAATTAACTTAGATGAGTGCTTTTTAAAGGGTGTTTGTCAAATGGGGTTGCTTTTAGCATTAAACATGATGCAAACAATCATGTGTACATATCTGTATGCACTGTTTTTTTCGTTGAAAACAAGGAGACATAAAAGCCCTTAAGTCTTCACAAAAGTATCGGTTTTACCCTTGAACGTGTTTTAGGTCCAGTAAAGCCCGAAGTTTTGTTTAATTTGTTTATTTATACCCTTGTAGTCGGCTTTCAGGTAACCTACTGGTTACCTAATGCCAGTAAAGTCCCTAAATTTTCAAAAATGTTCGGATTTACCCTTAAGTTTTTCAAAAAATATTCGGATTTACCCTTAACTTGATTGTTATTTTGATTATTATTATTATTATTATTATTATTATTATTATTACATTTTTTAATGTATAAAAATATTTTATACATAATAATAATAATAATAATAATAATAATAATAATCAAAATAACAATCAATGTAAGGCTAAATCCGAACATTTTTGAAAAACTTAAGGATAAATCCAAACATTTTTGAACATTCAAAGACTTTACTGACATTAGGTAACCGGTATGTCACCTGGAAACCGGCTTCAAATGTATAAATGAACAAATTAAACAAAACATATGGCTTTACTAGACTTAAAACACATCCAAAGGTAAAACCGACATTTTTTTGAAAACTTAAGGCTTTTTATATCATTTTCTTTTTATAGAATTTGTGGTGGAAGACATAGGAACAGATATTAGCATGGTGATGGAATAATAATCATCTTTAACGAACATAAGCTATATGTTTGTTCCTAAGATTCTTGGGTTTCATGTTATACTTTTCAATCTAAATTTTGTTATTGGTTATAATGGATTAATAGAAATTATGAAAGAAATGGTACCATATGCAGATTATCACAAATGTGCAAGAAATATTTACACGAACTTCAACCATAGATTTTAAAGGTGCCTTATACCAAAAAAAAAAAAAAAAAAAAAAAAAAAAAAAGGTCTAAGTCCACATGTGAACAATCTTTCATTATTTCCATGAACCAAATCAAGTAAATTAGTGTTGATACATACAAGTAATTAATGGAAAAGATATTCAAAACTTGGCACAAGGCCTTCATTCAAGTGGACATCGTATGTGATGCAACTGAGAATGGAGTGCCTGAGAGTTTTTAATAGTACAATCATACATAGTCGTCCGAAGTCAATAATTACAATGTTAGAAGATAAAGTGTTTCTTGATTTAAGGTTGGTATGCGTAGATTATCGCGAATATGCCAAAATATATACACGAACTTCAAAATTATAGATTCAAATGTGTCTTCTAAAAAATAATAATCAGAATGAAGTCAAATCCACAACTAAACGATCTTTTTTCCATAAACCAAAACAAAGAAATTAGTGTTGATACACACAGGTACTTAATGGAAAAGAAACCCAAAACTTCGTATAAGGACTTTGTTGAAGTGGATATGGTATGTAATGTAACTGAGAATGGATTGTCCGATAGTTTTGGTAGTGCAATCATACATAATCGTATGAGGCCAATAATTACAATGTTAGAAGAGAAATTATTGCTTGATTCAAGTTTGGTGTGTGTGTGTGTGTGTGTGTGTGTGTGTGTGTGTGTGTGTATATATATATATATATATATAGAGAGAGAGAGAGAGAGAGAGATCTTTAGTGTAATAGTGAATAGTGTACTTAGGTATTTAACAACAATAAAATACTAAAATACAGATGGCACATGATTTTGGTTAATCATTAAAATAAGACAATGTGAAAGGCATAAGTACCATTGGCATGACCCATGATTTTGGTTAATGATTAGAATAAGACAATGTGAAAGGCATAAGTATCATCCGCGCAAGTTTTAGAAAACATAGAGATCATTCATTTAAACAAAAAAAGGTTAGAGACTTTGGTGATGTTTGTTCTTTTGAAGTCAAAATGTCTACAGTCTGCGGACCACATCTGCAAACCTCTGCGGCAGAAGAGATGGACCAAATGTCTGCAGTCTGCAATAAGAAGATTGTTTGTTTTTAACATCTGTGGGCTGTTAAAATAAATTGAACTTTTAAACTTAATTTCATATCATAAACATTAAAAATGTATTTTTAACAAAAAAAAAAAAAAAAAAAAAAAAAAAAAAGAAAAGAAACTGCACAGTGGCCCATGTTTTTTTTGTTTGTTTAGATTAAAATGAGATCTGAAGACCTTTGAAGACAATGGCTCATGTCTGCGCCAGGAAGACCTCGCGCAGACGTTTTCTGATCTGCACACTTCCAAAAAACAAACAATCTGCGAGGTCATATGTCTGCGCGTTGTCTGCGCGGCGCAGACAAAAGTGGTTGCGCAGATCTTCACACAAAAAACAACCAGCCTCTTAGTTAGTGGCTATTTGTAAAGCATGGACTATCTATGTAATTTTGTCTAAAATTAATGGTTATTAAAAAAAAAGGATATCTATCTATTATATAGAAACTTTTATTAAAAAATAGCTATTTTTCTCTTATCTAATATTAAATATGAAATTTGTAACTGTAATATAATACTTTTTATCATTTTTTTTCACAATTTTCTAACTATCTATATAATAATTTTATCTTTTATATTGTTAGCATTATTAAATATATACTATATCTAGATTTTTTTAAATGATAAGTTAGCGTGGCATACAAATTAATGAGATTCACTTTTGGCTGGTAATTTAAATAGCTTCATACGAAAACATTTTTCTATTATTTTATTAGTTATAAAAATATCTATATTATATATAGTTATAGTTATATTAGTCAGATTTGTTATTATTATTTACTTTACAATAAATAAATAAAAAAAAACATACGCACGTTTACTTATCCCATTTATAAAGTATACTTGAAAATATTTTATTTAATTCACGTTCAGATAGTTAACAAAATGCATTTAGTTTTCAACAATACTTCAACTAAAATTTATTTAAAATGAAAACTATTAAACTTACATATCATAAAAAGATAAACCAATCACAACATGGTTTTTAAATCACACAAACACATTACCAAAAAGAATACCAAATACAATGAAGAAAGATCTCATCTATAAATAAAACATGATATTAAATGCACCATGAATCTTAACTCAACAACTTGGAATGATGATGATGACGATTTGTGACAATTGGAAGACATGAAGGTGGTGGAGTTTCAGTTTCAACTTTCTTCTCTTTCTTCTTTCTCCTTAACTGAAAAAACTTTTGCATCACATCTGCACATTCTGACGATAATACCCCTCTTCTTACACTCATGTTGGGGTGGAATGGGTGGACAGGGGCATCTGGTTTATCAGACCCATTTCCTCCATCCACATCAAGAAACAATCTTAACAAAAATAAATAAATAAATAAATTACTGAAATGGTCCCTATGATTTGGTCAAAATTACACGTTTGGTCCCTAACTTTTTTTTTTTGCACCCGGATCGTCTCTATGGTTTGATTTTGTTACATTTTTCGTCCCTTACATACATAAAGTTAGGGACCAAACGTGCAATTTTGACCAAACCATAGGGACGAAAAACACAACAAAATCAAATCACAGTTACGATGCAAGTGTAAAAAAAAGTTAGGGACCAAACGTTCAATTTTGACCAAACCATAAGGACGATTTCAGTAATTTACTCAAAAAAAAATCAAAATTAAACTTTTTAAATCTTGAAAACCATAAAACCCTAAACCCTAAAAAGTACTGATCCAGCTCCCATCGGCTCCAAGGAGCTCATTTGGAGCTCCCAATACAACGGTGTCAATATGTATATAACACTAAAAATATTATATAGATATTACGGATTTGACTATTTAATATCATAGATAAAAATTAAACAAATTAATTTGTCAAAAAAAAATAATAAAGATTTGAGGTGTTATATATAACAAGGAATTAAAATGAATTATTATTGAACTGAGGTTAATTGCATTATACCAAAAACTCAAAACATTTGCTAGAATCTAAGTGGTTGATTATATTGACAAAAAAAAAAAAAAAAATAGATACATTTTCCAATGGTCAAAGTGTGATTTCCACACATTGAAAAGAGGTACACTCTCCAGTGAAGATGTAATTAAAAGTTAGCATTTTTGTTCATTGGATTCTCCTTTTATCAAGTTGTATGTTTTCCAAACATTATATGATTCAAAACTCCTTGCAAATAAATATATATCTATGCAAAAGCAAAATCCAGATCAAAATTTACAACATAAATATAAATTCATGTTGATTTCCTAAACTTGATCTGTTGTATCAGAACTCATATCTGTTTCCTCCCTTAAATCATATTCAACCACAAGATTCAGATTGTCAACAAGTTTGTGATACTGCAAACACCCTGTGCACTGAAAACAAATAATCCATACATGAGAATAATAATAAAAAAAAAACATTTTTCACTGAATTTGTGATATTGAGAAAATGAAATAGAAGAAATACCTGTACAAAAACTGTCCCTTTTTCATAAGCTAATCTGTTTATGAGCTTTTTTGATCTTTCACCACAAGAATTGCATGTAAAATGTAATAACAAGCTTCTTCTTGGGAGTTTGAGGTCTATTGTTGCTCCCTGCAAGTTTCCATGTTCAAACAAACAATCATGAATTAAGAAATATATTTGTGAAATGTTTTATCGTTTTTAACTGTAGGCTTAAACAAAAGTAGTAAAGTAACAAATTATATTTCGATTTTAAACACAAACCCCTATTATCAATCATACAAAACCAAATCTAACTCTCAATTCTAATTATTTGCAGTCAATTCCAGGGTTACTTACTTTAATGCCAAATTCATCAATAATTTTCAACAAGTTGGAAATGTCTTTGTGAATGAATGATTATAACAAGACAAAGAATTAAAAAGAGATGTACATACGGGATTTGATTCTTGACACGCTTCAGGATTATCTTCAACCAAACAAGAAATCACAAGTCTTGATTCCTTTCTTTTTGAATAAGAAATCCCTAATCTGTTAACCGAAATGAATTTTGAGTAATCAAAGGTAGAAACATTTACTTATTAATTAATTAGAAACCGAAGACGTTCATACCTGGGAAATTTGAAGGTTAAGTGAGGTTGAATGAAATTAGGGCATGGAAGAAGAGCGGGTCTTTGTCTTTGAGCTTTGGGCGTTGTAAGTAACCAAGGCAGAGAAAAGACGGAAGAAGCCATGGAGCCCTGCATCTGCGTTTTTTAGGAGCACAAAATCTCTCCTTGTTGCCCTGCATTCAAAGTTTTAAAACCGGGTCAACCCGGTTTATGTTTTTTTTTTTTTTTTTATACTTTCATATATTTTTACTTTCCTGCTTGGATATGTACAAAGTTTAATCCAAACACATCAAACAACCACATAGAGTGAGTATAAATAACAATAAAATATATGTCAATTGGATCCTCATTACATAATCTACACAATCAAAACCTTAAAACAGTGATCAATTAACAATAAATAAACTGTAATACCCATTTGGATGTAATGTTCCCGACAATTAATTGATACAAGTATCTTCCAGAATGCTTTAAGCCTTTCATCATGTTCTTAGTTTATCTGATTAGTGTATTGTATGCCTTATTTTATTTGAACTTCATAATTATATCAATTAGGCTATAAATGCAAACAACAATGGCTATATGCATTTAAGTTGGTGTTCTTCAACCATCATTCTTTTACTTCTATTGTGCATCATACGAGGTTTAAAAGATGTAATTGATGGTTTTGGGTGCCTAATTCAGTTATCTGCATCAGGAACTAGATCCATGTATAGGATAACATTTTTTTTTTATTATTTCCTGTTTCAAGAATTAATGTAGCTACTTTATCACCATATACAAATAATACATCGACTACTCTTGGGGAATTACAAGTGCTTTTATGAATTTTTAATTTTAGGGTTTATGGTTTATCAATAAGAGAAAAATAGCTATTTTTTAAAATCTGTACAGGTTTTGTTTTGGTTATCAAACTACATCATATTTTTTTTTTTTTTCGATTTTTAATAATTTTTCTACAGCATTTTACTTTAATAGGTAACCACATATATCCTTTTTTACTTTTAATATTTTTCTTATTTAAGACATTGACATTGTAAAGGTAAAACACACTTTTTTTTCATGTAAAACATTGCATTTTAATATTTGTTTCTGATAAAGACATCGTAGTTTGAAAACCTAACTAATAAAAGTGTTAATATTTCAAGATCTGATCTAATAATACATTATAAACTGAATCTACATTTTTTCTATTAACGCAATATGCACTTATTATTTTTTTTTCGAATAAAGTTATTGTTCATTGAAAATCATATCATTTCTATTGATGTACTTTCAATATCTTACTTATTAAGACATTGTACTTTTACTTTATTTCCTACTAAGAAATAAAATATTGTTTTCTTCAAACACTGCACTTTAAAAAATTGAACTTGTTCGATTTTGGCTGCATATTATTCTTTGTTTTTTTATTCATACGTCATACAGGATTGTGTATTTTGGTTGCTAGTTATAAGTTTTTTTTTTTGGAAGAGATGCTAGTTATAAGTTAAAACATATACATTCTATTTTTCTATTATTAAGAAGCTTGTAGTTTTAAAAATTAACGAGTTATTTTTATACTTTCAATTATAGCATTTTATTCTCACAATCTATTTATTACTTTTATTTTTTTCTTACTTGCCTTTATAGCATTATATTTTCAAAGTCTAACCTCAAGACATACTTTTATTTTATTTAATATGCTTCTTTCTTGGTTACAACTTATACTACACTTTAAATTTTTTTCTTGTTAAGGCCATGTGGTTTTTATATTTTTTCCCAATAGTTTTACTTTGAAAATATAACCAATAATACATGGTACTTTCAAATATTAACCTGCTAAAAGCATATTATAGTTGAAGGTTTTTGCTATCAAGATAATTTTAAAATCTAAACTTATTTCATTTTAATTACCAGTTTTAGCATTACACTTTCAGTTATAACAACATTATGCTTTTAGTTTTTTTTTCTTATTAAGATATTTTTTAAATTTAACCTTTCTCGAGATATACCTTATATTATATAAATTTAACTAATTATGGCTTTATACGTTCCAATTATTACATCATACCTTCAGTTATAACAACATTAGTGGAATGAAAAAGGGTCTAATTTGAGGATGTCGTCGGTCGAGGGGATGTGAACTGTCAAGTTATAGTCGAGTATCCATGAAACACAGTCGACTGTCGAGTCGATTTCTAGCAAACCGAAGCTCGTGACATGAAGACCAGAGGTGAGGCAGAAGGGCGTCGACAGGCAGTGAGGCGGAAGGGCATCGACAGGCGGCCGGTAACTTTGTCTTCGTCTCGTCGACGAAGCTAATAACAGGATTGGGCTCTTGACGTCTTAATTGGGTGGGAGTGAGATTTGAGAAGTCGCCGTTTCACATTGAGATGAAGAAAGAAACGGGAAACCTAAACTAAAATTATTAATTTTACATGATGAATGTTCGCGCGTTACGCAATGTGATAATTATGTAGTTTAATATGGTTATATATGGTTTAATATATTGTGAATAAGCCATACATAAAACTTGCATGCAATTAAATAGCATGTATATTTTTTGATTTACAAATTTTTTATCATAATAAATAATGAAAATTTGTTGCTATTAGTTTAAAATTTTAAATGTAATTTTTATGTACACATTAGTATCTAATTTAATTAGTTGATGATTGATTAGATATGGATTCTTATTTGTGGTCGTCTATTTATATTGAACCTCATAAAAATACATTTTAAATGAATTTTGTTAGTTTTACTATTGAATAGAAAATGGTATCGTATTTTAAGTAAATATAAAAAATCTCATTCTCAATCTATTTTAAGATAGTGACATATTTTAAGTTAATATAAAAAATCATATTCTATAACTAATGGAAAAAAAAAAACGGAGCCAAAAATTTTAACTATAATAAAGTTGATTCCAATTAAAAAATGCTCAATCGAAGATAATATCATTCAATAAACATCATAAGATATTACGTTATATTCAAATTACAGACATCATTTTTGTAAGAGTCATTCAAAATATATGAGACTATAGTGTCTAATACAACAATGTAATAACCAAATGACCCTAACATATATTAATTGAAATATAATTATAATATATTATCTATGCAACTAATATGGTATTCTTCTAATATGTGGGATTCATCTACTATATGGTATTCTTCTAATATATTATATTATAGTATAAACATTATATTTGAAATACCACTTTGAGTTTTATTGTAGTTTATAACATAAAATTTGTGATGGGATGTATTTGACACACATTTGTGTATTTATATCTATATTATGTATTTAAAACAAATCTTATATAAACATCCAACCTAAATATTCATCTTGAAGTTTTTTTTCTTCGCCACGTAAACAAACTTTTGTTATAAAGCCAAAAATGGAATAAAAGACACTTAATTGTATGATCGTGATATATTGTATTTTGATTGGGGCTTGTACAAAGCATGCATGAGCATATATTATTAATTTATCTCTTGTTTTGGGTAATTCGAATAAGATAGCTTCAAATCCAACGTATCGAACGGATTACCCATTTACTAAAGTCTAAAACCCAAAAACTCAAACATGTTCTAATACCATACAAATGTATGAGGTTTTAGCAAATTATTATCTCATATGAATTACCATTGATTATGTGTGATTAATTATTAAGAAGGTGAAAAGGTTTGGAGGTTTCAAATGCATGAGGTTTTAGCAAATTATTGTGGGGGTTTCAAATACATGACAATCAAGGAAAAATGCAAGGTTTATAAATATGTAAGATTTTGTATTTGTATTTTATATTAAACTAGGTGTGTATTAAACTATTCCACGAGTTTATTAAAAAAAATATAAACTTATAAACCTAAACCTTAGGCAATTTAAAGAGTAATATATATATATATATATATATATATATATATATATATATATATATATATATATATATATATATATATATACTTATTCATAAGTATATATTAATATATACTTATTCATAAAGCTTTATATATATATATAAAGCTTTATGAATAACTATATAAATGAATTCAAAAATAATACAAATTTATGTAAAAATAAGTTCAAATTGAAAAAGGTTACTCTTATGTAAATAATGAAAATAAAAAAAGGTAAACAAATATATTGAGATGTAAATTTGATGGAATTATAATTTATTTTAAGAATGAATTGAATTAATTAAATCAATGATTTTCACTAAAAATAAATAGAACCAATAAGCAAATTACATGTCGAAAACAAACAAATCAAAAATTATAAGTAAATTACATGTGGCAATTTAAAGGAGAAGATTACATTTGGCAATAAGATCTTCATTTATTAGGAATGATATTATATAACATTGAATCGGATTGACCCTGACTTGACGCTCTTTCTATCTGTAATGCCCGCGTTTCCAGGATAGACATTATTGTTGATATAATAGTCTAGGTTAACCATTGCAACTCTTTTTAAAGTATTAATGATGAAATATTTGAGTATTATGTGAATTATGTGAATTTTGTGTTTATTTTTTTAAGTATTATAATTTAATGAATTAAGAATAAAATAAGCATCAATTAAATTGTGAGATAAGTCTAATATCTTTGCATGAAGATGTAGTGGTTGAAACAAGGATTTCGTAGATATAAAGAATGCCGAAATCCGAATTATAACGAAGAAGTTATGACCTGTCGAAGTTTCGCGATAGAACCGGCGACGCTGAATGACGTAAAAAGTGAAATTTACGTTAGAGCGATATTTAGCCTTAGTGATCTAAACGAAAGTTGTAGAATTCGCTAACTGAGAGTGTGCATAAAAAAGCGCCCAAATCTGACTTCGTATAAGGAAGTTATGATTTTCCGAAGTTTCGACTTAGCAGTATGAACCCCGAATACTCGATTTGAGACCGAGCGCTTTTTAGCCGAAATAATCAAGACGAGAATTGAAGATCTCATTAATAGTAGTGAAACAATAAAAAGATAGACGAAAACAGACGTCAGATGAAGAAGTTATGAATTTATAACGGAATTTTTCTGTCCCGACCTACTAAAAGTAAATAATACAAATAAATTCAAAATTAGCCAACATAGTCTAAACAAAAGTTGTAGAGCGTAGTCTCACCTACGCGTGGATATAAAGAACGTCGAAAACAAAGTTCGTATGAAGAATATATGAATTTTTGAAGTTTATTAAATAATTAAAATATTAAATTTAATTACAAATTTCGATATTATCCAAAGGGGGGGAGTCAGCGACCTTATCCGGGTTACGCCCAAAATAACTAGGATTTACGCCCAGCATAAATCGAGGATCCATCCCCCTATAAAAGGAAGTCGAGGCTGTCGAGTTTCAGTTTCTCATTTCTCTCATTCTCTCGTGTTTTTACCTCGTTTTGCGTGCAAGAAATATCCCGAAGCCCTGGTATCATTCCCGAGACCCGAAGCAAGTCCCGAAGCCCACGAGGAGCCCGGTTTTTGTGAAGATCTTCCAGATCTACCGAAGAATACTACTTCTACAAGTAGTAGTGTTGTTTGATCATCTTCTGATCAAGTGAGTGTGTAGTCACTTTCTTCTAACGCATAATTATGAAGTATTTTATACGAAATACGTGTTATGTGTATATTTTGTTGTTATATGTGTGAATGTATATTCATTTTCTTATATCTCATAGATATGATTTATTTTCTATGAAACATGTGTTATGTGTATGTGTCTCATCTGTTGTTTGGAATATGTATTGAATGAGAATGTTATACAGGTTTTTAAACTATGTATAAAAATATATATTTTTATCTACTAATATGTTGGGTAGAACATGGGTAGATAGTTGATGTGTGATAAACAGATGAGAGGCCTCGATGTTGTTTTTGATTCAGTCATCTAGCGGAGTTTAGATGACGACCACGGACTTTTCTAGACCGTCATGTGGAACGCTAGCAGGTTCGCCACCTGTAAGTGTTAATGAACTTGGGTGTTCATTCGTTGTACTCCATCCCCTCATGGTTGCCTTATTTGACATATATTGTTGGGAAACCCCCGAATGCATGTGTTGTCGCCTCGATGAAATATTCTTAGACTAGGTCCCTTGTGTTAGTTGTCTTAGGGACGTAAAGTGAGAATAAACAGGAATGGGTAATTGGGTTATTGTTGGTTGGTGGAATTAAAAATAATCATTTATTGTGGGTTGAAAACACTATATGCTCACCAGGCTCTCAAGCCTGACCCACTCAGTTTTTTTGTATTACAGGTAGTGGTGCCAGAGCATAAGTTTGATGGTTTGTCAAGATATTTTGGATTATAGACATGTTGTTGTAAATAACTGTTCTAAGGTATGTATTGAAATGTTTATGTTTTTGGTCTGTTTATCGGAACATGACATCCCAAGTATTGTAATATAATGAAAAATACATTTTTTTAAAAGAAATGCTTTAGTAAATCTTATTTTTATCATATTTCGTTTTGGAAACAAATTCCACAACTGCTTTAATCAAAGGATTACTCTGAAATTATTTTAAAATCATAAATTAAATCGGTCTTTTCTGGTCGTGATTTTGGGGATGTCACACTATCTTTCCAATAAGCAATCCACACCGTAATACAATTCACACTTATAATAAATCTTAATATATGCTTTGAAAATGATTTTTCAAGTAATTATAGAATAAATGTACTTAAAAAATGAAAATAAGATAATATATAACATCAATTACAGGTTATATGTTACATACTTTACTTAGATCAAAACTAAAAAGGTTTGTGGTACGATTTGTGGTAACCATAACTATTTTTACTCTATAATCAACTCACCGCCCCATTGAATAATCAAAAGTTTGAATGATGGTCCATGTTTACACACCCTTTTAAGCAAAATATGAACACATGTGAACCCTATAGGAAAAAAAGTTGTCATATACATTATTCAATGTTTTTTCAATCAAAATGAAGTGTAAAGATGCTTACTGGATGAAGGGGAAGATCCATGGGGTTAAGCATGAAGCTTTTCTTTGTAATTTCTTTTGAAGACTCTGATAGCTTGTAACCTTGTTTTTTCCAGTTTAGTACTAATAAGAACACACATAGAACCATAAGCTTCAAACTATTATAATCCATTACAATTTCAGTTAGAATCAAGATTTCTACTAATAAAACTAAAGAAATAACTGGTCAAAAAGCTCCAACAAATGATAGTAAAAACAAAGCAATAACAGGTCAAGAAAATATTATTGTGGACCCGTCTTCAAAAACTGAAAGGAAAAAACCCAAAAGTTGACATGGTGATATTTTTATGAAGAAAAATGTCATACCTTATATCTGTGATGCATAGACTTGGTTAATAGATGTAGAGAACAAATAATTAGCATTCTTGACTTCTAAGAAAGCTTCGATTCTAACATATAATTTTCAAAGATGCTTGCAGGAATAATCACAAGTGTTGCATCAACAAACCTTGCCAATTCAGGGTAACTTACCTAAAATGTAGCTAGACATATTATCTGAAAATCAAGAAACATTGTGAAATAATCCGACAAATCTATTTACAAAAATCATAAAAACTCGTATATATTTGAAAATTAAGGTTACCTTTATTGATGGTTATTGATCCATGCAAATCAAGAAATACAACAATTACCAACTCATGAAACTACCTTTCTAGAGACTCAAGGGTATAATTGTAATTTTTTGGGGGACCATTACTGTAATATTTCACACAGTTTCCGAGAACTCAATAGCAACTCCACACATTTTCAACAGCTTCATCCTGCTAATTATCGAACATTAAAAAGAATGAAACTTTAAAAAAATAAAATCCAAATAATTTGTGGCAAAAAGGATCAGTCATGTGTTTAACAATAAGGCAGGGATAAGCAAGACAAAAGGCTGACCTATAGCAGTTGAATTGAATGTATTCTAGTATAAGAGTGTGGATATATTCAAAGAAGTACAATAACCTCAATCAAATATTCATAATTTCCTCGAGGCCTGCCCTTTATGCACCTCAATCTGTCTATCTTGGATATCAATAAAGATACGACCTAAAATTTGTATCTTTATTTAAACTAAAAACACATTAGTATGATAACTTAAACAATAAAAAGGGTTTGAATTCAAACTACCTTATATTAGGGCATTATGTTATTTCAAAAACAAAACCAACCAACTAAATACATGTCAACTGATAAGGTTTTCAACCTTTAATGACAAAAAAAGGAAATGGTACTTGCGGTTGTAGTTTAAAGATAAAGGTCAAATTACAATGTTTTAGCTATTTTAAGCACAACTGTGGATTTAAAGCCCTACAAAGCACAAAAAACTACAATTTTAAAACCTGGTGAAAATCCAAGAAGTCAATCACTGTAAAAATACATAAAATATGGGAAGAAGGGCGATTTCATATTTTTAATTGAGTCTAGATGTAGAATGAAACCTGAAAAATCGAAAGGATAACTAAAAAACACAAAACCAAACCGGAAAATCAAGAGCATACTATAACATCCAAAATTTTAAGCCAAATTTAAACTTTTCCAACCATTAAAAACCAAACAGTGTTATACAAATTGTTTTCAAAATATTATTCATCAAAAGTGTCCTAGAAACAAAATCATAAGTATGAGGAGCGGTACAGTCACGCCTTTGCCTTGCCACGATATCCTGATGTACCTGAAACAATAAACTGAAACTGTAAGCTCAAGAGCTTAGTGAGTTACCCCCAAAATACCAATACCACACTTGATAATACCATATCAATAACAATTAACAACAACACGCATAATGGGCCTCCTGACTGGACCACCTTGCAAGGCCTACAGTCTATCAGGATCTCTCCCAAGCCTTCGGTGTGACTGGGCCATCATACAGGCTCACAACCTATCTGGACCGCTCATCGGGTATGTTAGCCTTCAGCACAAAGCAAGACTGCCTCAACCCCACCAAACCAATAACCATGTACACATAAATAACATATTATAGCATACATATCAGGTATAACTATCTCACAGATCATCAATCATAGCAATCTCATATACTGGAATACCGACCTAACTAAGTCACCAACATACCAATCTATCGAATCATCATAGCATAACAACACCATGCCTATCCTGATACCGAACTAACAGGTCATAATCATATACATCATACTATAATCAGAATATAAACCTAAAGGGTCGGCCTTGGTTTCTTAGACCCAATTATAGTTATGAGCTTAGACACCTAATCTAATAGTCTCCCACTTGGATAAGTCTAATAACTATAAATGCAAGAATGACTTTAAAATCCGATTAGCAATCGTAGCTCTCAAAAGTCGTTGTCGAACCCTGACACGTCCTATAGAAAGGGATCGTATAGTCCTCTGTTCTCAAGATATCGTGTTGATAAATACTTGGAACATAATCATACTTATTGTCCAACAGTTTGTTTCCCGATTTCCGATTTGACTGACATAGAACTTAATTTAACACATCAACTTAGTCCTGACCGGGCCCGACACATAGTCAAAACAAGATCATCGTGGGGCCCAAGATATCGCTTTTAATCCTCCTAGGATAAAAGGAACATACAAACTTTGACTTATATCCTTATACTATTTACTCATTAAATCGTACACAACAATGTGTTTTATAACATCAAGTTACTGACGTGTTTATGCATTATCAATGCACAACCAACTCGCAAACAACAACTCATATATCTAGGTTTAAAGATTGTATGATATTTCGTCTCACAATCACTTGTGATAAATTCCATGAAGTGATTCATGTGTGCGCGGGTTTAATCCAATACTTAAATCTTATTTCGGGAGCACTCATGAACATTGCAACAATCTTTTGCTATGTCTAAATTCTTTAGACAGTCTACAAGCCAATTCATGACGGTCTTGCCTCAATACCTACTTCCAAAGTATGATCGACTGTGGACGATTTGAATAATCTTATTATTCTGAAAGTCAAAACATGCAAAATGAAACAACATTAAAAAATTGACACAAGATAGTAACTTTACTCATAAATAAAACTCCTTTATTTAATCATCAAATCTCAATTACATTTTATATATTACAAGTTTCTAAATACTATCTAATCACTAAAACTAATACCCTCATTCAGTCCAATACTCCTAACATGCTGCAAGTGCTTAACCCTACTCAGTCCCTTTGAAAGGGGATCTGATGGCTTCTTTTCTGACGATACCCTCTTTACTACGAGGAGTCCATCTTTTACTCGATGTCTAATGAAGTGATATTTTCTATCGATGTGTCTAGATCTACCATGATCCCTTGGTTTATTGGTTAAGGTAACCACACCCTCGTTATCACAAAAAATCTCCATAGACTTCTTTTTATGGTTGGTACAACTCCACGGTCTCCAATGAAGTTCTTTAGCCATATCACCTCCTTCGATGCTCCGCTCGCTGCTATGTACTCTAATTCACATGTTGAATCAGCTACAGTCTCTTGCTTGGAACTTTTCCAAGTCACTGCTCCTCCATTTAGGGTAAAGACTCAGCCTGACTGAGAGCGAAAATTATCTCAGTCGGTTTGAAAACTGGCGTCACTATACCCTCGCACTCTCAAGTCATCACTCCTACCAAGGATAAGGAACTAGTCCTTAGTCCTTCATAGGTACTTAAGAGTGTTCTTTACCGCAATCCAATGAGCTCTACCAGGATTCCCTTTATATATGTTGACCATGCTCAAAGCGAAGGCCACATCAGGGCGAGTACATGTCATAACATACATGATTGAGCCAATTGCGGAAGCATAAGGTACTCTGCTCATCTCTGCTATCTCGACATCGGTACTTGGACTCTGAGTCTTACTCAACTTGGTATTGTTTTGGATTGGTAACTCCCCTTTCTTGGAATTCTCCATGCTAAAACGTTTCAACACTTTATCCAAGTAAGCACTTTGACTAACTCATATCAGTCTCTTACTCTTATTTCTCAATATCCTTATCCCCAGAATATAAACTGCTTCTCTGAGGTCCTTCATAGTGAAACATTTCCCAAGCCAAGACTTAACCTCCTGCAAGGTTGGGACGTCGTTTCCTATGAGCAGTACGTCATCCACATACAATACGAGGAAGCTAACTATACTCCCACTAACTTTGACATATACGCAGGACTCATCCTCGCTTCTTAAGAACTCAAACTCTTTGACTTTCTCATCAAAACAAAGACTCCATGTGCGAGACACTTTTTTCAACCCATAAATGAATTTCTCAAGCTTACACACTCTATTAGGTGCTTTGCATCTTCAAATGCTTGATTTTGCTTCGATCTTGCATTAAAATCACTTTGAAGGCCTGCATCGATAACAATAGCATAGGGTTCTAGGTCAGAGGTTGACGAGATGGAATATCAAGAGTGGAAGGCACTTGGTTATTTGATAATTGTTGTTGATGTAGGGAAACCGAGGTCGTGGAATATTAGGATAGTTTTGACTGGTGGTGGATACGATGGAGGGTTGAAGAATCTTGGAAGGTAGCTAATCTAAACTGTAAATCACACACACATGCACTTGGTTATCTGATAATTATTGGTTATGTAGGAAAACCAAGGTTGTGGAATATTAGGTTAGTTTTGATTGATGGTGGAGACGATGGAGGGTTGAAGAATCTTGGAAGGCAGCTAATCCAAATTGTAAATCACACACACACACACACACACCCACGTAGAGGAAACGTTGTGGTGAATCTGAAGCCCTGCAATTTTGGTTATGTGGTCGGATCGAAAATTGATTGGGTTATGTGGTTAATCCAACACAATCATCACTGATCGGAGAAGACGAAGGGCACTGGCCAACACATGACACAAGAAAATGATGTAAGGGGAAGTAGCTTGTAAACAATATTGGATGCTTAAAAACAAAAATGAAAAGTTTGTATGACAGACATTTTCAAATATATGAAAATACTAGACTATGTTTTATAATTTCAACTGAATAATTGTAAATTACACAAAAATGTTGTTGGTCTAATATCCAGTCAGTTTACTACACAAGAATCAAGATCTTTGGCAAGGTTGTAGAACTCGCTACTCGGTACCTGCTCAACCGACTGGGGAGTAGCGAGTACTCGGGAGTACTCGGGGAGTACTCGGATTCGGTAATTCATGTAGAAATATTTTTTGGAAAATTATATATGTCAAAATCATAAGTTAAAATCATAATTTGATTGAAATATATAACCAAAATTAGATACATGTGAACACATAAAAGCTGAAGTATACATAATTGTCTAACTACGTGGATAATTACTGAAAATTTAAGATATATATGTAGTAATAATCACATGTTTGTGTTAAATAATAAATCATTAAGTGCATTATACATATTAATCTTGAAATTCTTGATTTTTTTCTTTTTTATGACAATTTTGACCCTTTGATCGAGTTTGACCGATTTTGACCGAGTAGGCCGAGTTTGACCGAGTTTGTCCGATTTTTGACCGAGTTTGACCAATTTTGGCCGATTTTGACCAATTTTTGGCCGATTTTGACTAAATCCGAGTTTTTTGGCCGAGTTGACATTACTCGCCTCGGTGAAGAGCCGATTCCGAGTAATCGACCAAGTACTCGGCCGAGTAGGCCGAGTTTTGCAACACTGATCATTGGTTTACATTATATATATTTTTAGAATATTTTCTTTTGGACGTGAAAAGTGAAATTAAATAAATAATTCTGGTGGACTACGTAGTAGAGGCCCAAGGCTTTTACACCCGTTAACTTTGCCCGCGTCACTGTTAGGGTTTAATAAGACGTTGATTTTGAACGCAAGAGAGCTTCGCGACTCTAATCAACAATGGCATCCAATTCAGGAAAACAGGCTCTTCAGCGAGTGAGGTCATTTCTCACCTCCACCCGTAAATTCCAATTTCAATCTAGTACAACCGGATTGTCGCCAGAGACTTCTAAAACCTTCTCTAGCATCTCCGGTCGCCGAAACCCTCGTTTGTTGTCCAGGTTCATTTCTGCATACAAACCTTTTTTATTCGATTACTAAATACGAAACATATACATTTTGTATCAAAATCTGTCACTTCTGTTAGTCTATAAGACATTCATTTGTAGAATTTCGTTTACATTTATGTTTAAGAGACGATGAATGATTGGGGAATGTCAATTTACTATATGAAGAGTTGGACATTATCCTCAATTCACCAATCACAATCGCACATCTAGTTGATCTTCAGAAATTCGAGAAATTTCCCATTTTGAAACACAGTGAAATTAAGTGTGATTATGAATCAGGAAATGAATTCCTTTTTAGGTCAAGGATTGAATGTAGAGAGTTTAGGGTGCATCTGGGTGTGTGTTTTGGAAGTGGCTATTGCAACATACACAATTGGAATCAGATAATGAATAGATCTTGTCTTTAAAGTTAGTGTAAGCTACTTAATGTTACAGTATCTTGATAGTTATGTATGTTAAGCGTCAATAACAAGAATTTAGAAGCAAGTTGTAGTTAAAATATTCACTTTTATTGTAGGCTTCCAGTGGAGTTGGGTGGTATGCAGTCTCTGATGCCTCTTCATTCAGCAACTGCTTCAGCATTGCTCAACTCAATGTTGTCCTCCAAGGTTGGCCAGTGGGGTACACTATCTGAAGGTGCATTGCTTCAAATTGCTTTTTGTATTTCAAGTTTCAAATTGTTTCAGTCAATCTATCCCATAATTCCCTTTTGTTTTGGTGATGCGATTATTTGCTATGTATTGTTATTATGTCTGGTTTTGAATTCACATAAATCTTGACTAACCTTACAATGTAATGTAAGATAATGGAGTGCTCTATTGACATCATGTAAGATAGTCTAATAATACCTTTTTGGGTGAGACAATATTACAATTTTTGTCCCATTGACATTAAGTCTATTAAGTTGTTCTTTCTGCATTAAGTTAGAAATAACTTTTATATTGACATTAGTTTCATTTTATTTACTTGACAGGATTTGCGACCCCACTATAACATGGCCTTCAAATACCAAAAACATATGAAGATGTTACAACAAATGCATTTGGGAGTTTTTCTTTTGTTCTCTTTTCATCCCAAATAATTTCCCATAACTAGAACTCGATGCAAATGCAAATGATACGGGTGTTTTTGTAATGAAAGCTAGGTGAACATTTCATTTGTGCTTGGGTTTTTGTGGCATTCTTTAAATACTGTTGATCCTGTTTACAGAAAACTTGTTTGTTGTACACTACCATATTAGCATTTTGTGTGAATCTAATACCCGGGTAATGAATCCAATTTAAGAATAAATGGGCACCATACCAAAGATATTGATTGTTTTAGAATATTATTTCTGTAATCATAAAATATATGTTTTCATGTACAAGTGTTCAAAATATATGAGTTGCACTTGGTCTTGGTGTGTGTAGGAATGGTTTAAAGTTAAAGTCTTAGCAACTAAAGTGTAAAAGTTTTACTTGAGGTGTGGATTTGGCTTTTTGTGGGTAGGCTGTAAACGAAACAATTGTTCATGAATCCTTCAAAATGATGTTCGTTACTTAATAAACAAACGGACATGCACAAAAATTTATGTTTGTTTAATTAAGTAAACAAACAATTACAATGGTTTCGTTCGTTCATTTATATTTGGGGTTTTGACGTTAAAGTCCTTAATTTCTCAAATTTTGTCAATTTAGTATTGTGAAGATTTCTTGTTTGTTAATGAAAAAAGTTAGCCAAGTTTTTTTTATTCTTTTTTGCTTTGTAACATGTAATTTATAGATTTCTAAGTTACCATTAAATCGAATTTGCAACAAAATCTTTAAGTTTATAAGTCTTTTATGTTTTTATTCGAAGTATATTTTTGTTTTCATATTATATGTATTTATGCAGGGAAAACGTATTCATTTGTTGTTATTTTTTTAACTAAACATCATATAAATACGTTTTTAAGAAGTATAAATACATATTTGTACTTCTATATTTCTAAAAACATAAAAATACATATTTATATTTCTATAGTTCAAAAAACACAAAATATATATAACGTTTTACTGATTCTCTTCAAAGAATTCGCAACAAAAGATCTTGGTGAACTTAGTTATTTCCTTGGCCTTGAGGTCACATGCACGTCAAATGCCTTGTTCCTATCCCAAAAGACATATGCCTCGGAAAGTTTGAAACGAGGTGGCTTTTTCGCTATCCCCATGAGTACTACTCATGTGTTCTCTTCAATAGGTACCACATTTTCGGATCCAACTTACTATCGATCTTTGGCTGGAGCTCTATAATATTTAACAATCACTCGACCAAATCTCTCTTACGTTGTCAGGCTAGTCAACTTCTACATGCTCCAACAACTTCTCACTTTCAATTGGTAAAAAGGATTCTACGATATGTCACATGCAACCTTTTGCATGGTTTGGTCTTCAAACATCCAATTAACCATTCTATTGCTGGATACTTTGATGTGGATTGAGCAGGACCATTGAAACTAGACGATCAACGTATGGTTATTTAATTTTTATTGGAGGTAAGTTGGTCTCATGGAGCCCTAAAAGCAATCTATTGTTTCCAAATCCGGTTGTGAATCCAAATACAAAGCTATGGCAAACACGACCTTTGAAATTATTTGGATCACCAAATTTTGCTTGATCTGAATGCCTTATCGTTTGGTCGACCTACTCTATTATGTGATAATCTCAGTGGTGTTTTTATGAGCCAAAATCTGATTGCTCACAAACGTGCTAAACATATTATTAACTATTACTTTGTCGCGAGTTGGTTTTAGCTGGGAAACTTCATACCAAATTTGTTCTTACCAAGCTCCAAGTGGTAGATATGTTTTCACCAAACCGCTTCCTCAACCTACGTTTGAGTTTTTTCAAGATCATCTAGGCCTAAGACCGCTAACGTTTGTTTGAGGGGGGTATTAGCGATTATAGATAGTTTGGTGTGTGTGTGTGTGTATATATATATATATATATATATATATATATATATATATATATAATGACATCTATTTTTCAAGAGCATTACCATACCATATTAAGGGGGTGTTTGACTAAGTTTTTTTTAAAACAACTTATTAGGTTCCACATCACTATAAGTTAAAAAAGTGTTTTGATTAAAATAATTTATTCCGGTGGGGAACCTCTAATATGTCATTTTTTCATAAGTTACCCTACACTTACTTGTTAACTTATAAGCTAATAAACTAATAAGCAATAAGTTTTTTTTGCCAAACACCCCCTAAATGGTTATTACTTCCATTTATACATACCCAAACCACTTGTACTGTTTATCGTCCTTTTTTTTTTTTTTTTTTCCGTTTTCCTTAATTCCTTATTAATTTAATGTCCCACTAAGTAAAATGCTAAAATATATAAATAATAGTTTATAAAAATAAACCTTTAGAATATTAGGTGTTGTGATTCAAAAGTCGATAAATAGGCCTTTGAGAAGGCCAAAATACTCAGGTGTCAACTTGTTCATTGTGATCTTAAACCAAGTTTGGTCACAAATTAAAACATTTTCAACGATGGTATGTAATTCGAGGATTCATATTGATTTAGGTTCTCGAAACCTTAAAATATTGAACAAAATCTATATAGAACCTTATAATAAGGACAATAATCACCGTAATCAGGAAGTCCATGCGATGAAATTTGATATTATAAGGACCAATAATGAAAAAGATTTCATTTTTAGACTAAACAAGATTAAAAATATACAAACTACCTTAATCATATCAAATCTTGTATTTAACCGTTCTTTATTGCAAAAGTAAGATGCCAAAATCTACAAACTAATGATAATACAATGCTCTAACTGGCCCTCTTGGTTGAGTTCTTTGAACCTGCAAAGCCAACACATTTAAGAAACATAGTAAAAACCTTTTTAGGAACAAACCTGATATAATAAAGCCTTCACCCAATATATTTATAAGATAAAAATATAAAAAGTTAAAAATGATGAAATCAATTATAAGTAAGGATTAAAATAAAAACCTGTTAAGAAAGAGCCATATGCAGGAGGGATATTTGAATCAACATGTATTTTCTGATTGTTTCAAATTTTGAATTATCCAAAATTTAAGTGAAGGAGATAGAATTTGTTGAGAAATATAAAGATTCAAAACACAGGTTAAAATTTAATATTATTTTATTGATGACTACTTGTACTATTAGATTAATGATTTGAACGTCTTAAAAAAATAATATTATTATATTCAATCAATTTTTAGAAATAGTGGGATTTCTTTTATAAGATACTAAATATATATATATATATATATATATATATATATATATATATATATATATATATATATATATATATATATATATATATATATATATATATATATATATATATATATATTAGATGTGTGCGCGCGCAAGACAGCAACAATAAATAGTTTTTTACGGAAAAATAATTATTAGATTTTGTTATTAGTTATTATGTAATAAGAAAAATTATCACTTTTAATTAAAATATTTAAGTTTAGAACTTATACTTATATTGTATGTTTATACATTTGATGTAAATTAATTATTATCAGTATCTACTTTAAGAAATATAAATTAACTTATATTAATGGATTTAATATTTTAAAATTTGTATTCATAATTGATTTGTACAAAAAGTTTTGTATCTTGTAACTCTTAAAATTCAAGATATGACTAATATATTATATATATATATATATATATCTATAGAGAGAGAGAGAGAGAGAGGTGGGTTCAATTGAGAAAATAAAAAAGGTTGAGAATAAGGGAATCATTCTCAGCCACTCATTTTATTCAAGCATAAAAAGAGACGGTGACAAACTTGTAAATATGAGAACAACCTTTAATATCAAATACATATCTGTAGTTCAAACCCATTCATCGTCTGCAGCAAAGGAGACCAAGGTGAAGATTCTCCGGTGCTCGTCTTCGTTTGATTAAGGGGGAGAAGCACGGAGGTTCGTCGCCCGACTCGCAAACCGAGATGGTCTTCGTGGTTTTGACTAGACCAAGAGGTGTTTGGTTTTGCTAGGAGATTGCGGTCGGAAAGAAGCTAGAAGCGAGGGTTTGGTTTTTCTAGGAGATTGGGTCGGACGTCCGCTGCCTCTCATTTGCTTCCTGCCGGCGAGAAATGAATAGAGAGGGAGGCGAAGGAAGATGGCATCAGTGTTAGTGGGTCAACGAGCCAAGGCATAAAGGGAAACCGAGGTTCCAATCGACGTAAATAGTCTAGAAGATGGTGGCTTTTGGCTGTGGTAATCGACGGGAAGTGCTGAAGGATCTCGATGGGGCAGTTGCTGCTTCAATTGGTACGGTCCTCTTCTCGTTTCTTTTATTTTGATTGCAAATCAGTTAGGTGGGTGTTTGGGTGATCGATGTTCAATGGGTGAGTAGATGGGGGAAAAGGATTTGATCAGGTTTGGTGTGTTCATCATGAACAGATGAAGAAAGGGGTTTGACTGGAAATCAACGATAACGACGGGAGTTTGGTTTGTTTCATTTGACAGGAAAGAAAACAGATGACAATGATTTCATAGATGTTTGTTTGCTATTGTTTAATCTTGTTTGGATAGAAATGTATGGTGTGTTTGGTTGGATCATTTGACACGAAAGTTTGTATGTTATTCATATGTGAATAACATATAAAAATTATATATATTTGTGAAAATACATTATAATATTCATATGTGAATATATTGTGTAATATTCATATGTGAATATACTTTGTAATATTAATAAGTGAATATATCATCTAATATTCACAAATGAATATACTATGTAATATTCACATGTGATATACCATGTAATACTCTGTAATATTCAGATATGAAAATATTATCTAATATTCATAAGTGAATATACCATCTAATATTCACAAATGAATATACTATGTAATATTCATAAGTGAATGCATAATCTAATATTTAAATATGAATATACTATGTTTATTATATGCTATATTCATATATGAATGATACTTAAATTGTAAAAAAAAAAAATTAATCATAGTTTTTATTCATAACTGAATAACGAATGTACTGTAGTAAAACCTGATTTATTTTTATTCACTTATAAATAACGATAACTGAAAATATAAAAAAAAAAATTTATTTTATCTTAAAACTATATCAATATGGATGTCTATTTGTAAAGAATAAAAAATCATGAATTTTGGTATATTTAAAATCATTTTTCGATAAAAATAGCTTCTTAAAAATAAAAAAACGAAAAAACTATGTTTTTGTATATATTAAGGTAATAATTAACGTAGTTTAAGGAAACATGTTTTCTTGGAAAACACATGTCTATTTCTTTCCAATTTCTGCAGGTATATATATATATATATATATATATATATATATATATATATATATATATATATATATATATATATATATATATATATATATATATATTGTATAGGTTATATGATGTATTATTGTATTTTCTTATTTACTCTCCATATATTACGTATAAATGTTTGTGGTTAATGAACAGACCAATCATGCGGCCATATTATATGTTTATTGTTTCCTAAAAACAGGAAATCAAAAGACTATTCTTGATGCTTGAAACCTTTAAGTTCGTTCTTCCTTTTCTTCTTTGGCCGTGCGTGTAAATAATAGACACTAAAACCGTTTTAATATTTCATGTCGGGCTTATTGCTATTCAATCAAATATCATGTTTTGGGGTGATTTAAAATCACAAAATGGGCTTTCATTTTATGATGTGGGGCATAATGTTTGCTGCTATTTTTTTTATGGAACCCAAAGGTGCTCCAAATCCAATCTCAATCGCTTCAAATATCAACGAGTTACTAGGGTGCTGTTTGTTTTTTGAAGTCAAAATGTCTGCAGTCTGCGGATCATATCTGCAAGCCTCTGCGGCAGAAGAGGTGGACCAAATGTCTGCAATCTGCAATAAGAAGACTGTTTGTTTTTAACGTCTGCGGGCCGTTAAAATAAATTGAATTTTTAAACTTAATTTCATGTTATAAACATTAAAAATGTATTTTTAACAAAAAAATGAAAGAAAAAAAAAAACTGCACGGTGGTCATGTTTTTTTTTTTTTTAGGTTAAAATGAGGTCTGAAGACCTTTGAAGACAGTGACCCATGTCTGCGCCAGGAAGACCTCGCGCAGACGTTTTCTGATCTGCGCACTTCCAAAAAACAAACAATCTGCGAGGGCATATGTCTGCGCGGCGCAGACAAAAGTGGTTGTGCAGATCTTCACACAAAAAACAAACAGCCCCTAAGACATTGGTAAAATTTCAGCTCGATTGGAGCACATTTACCCTTCGATCCCATCTGTTGATTAAGACAACACATTGCTGCCACCAAATTTCCAAAAAATCTTTAAATCACTTCGTTTTATTGTTTTATCGATGATGTTTCTACATGACTTCAAACGTGATTGCAAACGCTTTCCATGTGACTTCTATCAGTGCGCAAAGATGTCATTACATGCTTAAAATTGTGTCAAACCAATGATGTAATGAAACATATAAAATTCATGTTAAATATACACATGTTGTGAAAACGATTAAGAAAATATGCTAAAATAATGCATAAAAATGAACCTAAGACTCGCTGGCAGAATATATTTTAAATAAGTAGGTTGTATGGTTATTTACAAAATTAAAAGTCGTGGAACTGAATTTGTTTTTAATATTAAATTTTAATAAGTTTATTTTATGTGATTTTATTTTATGCAATTTATTTTTCAATTTTCATTTTAGCAATTCAAACCCCCTCTTTTAAATATGTGTTTGGACTAGTGATTATACATGACGCCAAAAGACATTTACTTTAGTCTCTAAGACATATCCCTGTGGATTCGACATTGCTTATTATGTACTACTGTTTAGCACAAAACAAGTAGTCAATTTTATTTCCCTCTTTCTATTTGTTAGGTTTGGCACATGTAAGAATAGACAATTTACAAAGATAACATAGGTACACGTCACATCAACTCGACTATTTTATACATTTTATTTTGTATAGTATACCTATGTAAATATTTGTTTTTAGTCTATATTTTTCAAGTCATTGAGTAAACTACGGGTTACTTATCGGGTTACTTATGATTATATGAAGATTTTTTGTTTTGTTTAGTAAATCCACCTCACAACTATCAAATAAGTATAAAACAAAACATAAAATTATTCATACTTGTCATTTAAAGAAATGATTATTAAAAGTGATCATATATAATATCATCATTCCAACTTTAGTGCAACTGGTTTTCGCATTAAAGATCAGTTCATAAAAATACTTCTCCTAAACGTCGACTACACACATGCTTTGAAGTGTTTTTCGACGAAAGATAAGGTGAAAACATTGCCATTGGGCTTCTTATTCTTATCTTATATATTCAATCACGTTTCCTAGATTACAATCATTACCACCAACGATTGACGATAACTCATTAGTATCATGGAATTAGTTATTTTAATGCTTGGATTCACATCACACACCTTCATATATTCGCGTTATGGTGAGCTAGTTGTTTTTCTAGCTAACAAACCAAAATAGTTTAACGTTGTCCCTCATGGTTTTTATTTTGAATGATGTTAGAAAATCTTGGTCTAGAGATGAGGAGATCCACTATCACCTTTTTTTATCATTTCAATGGAGGGTCTCAATCTCTCCATGAATAACACATGCATTAAAGGTCTACTTACGGGTCTTAAGATCCCTACAAGTGAGCCTCTCTTCTCTCACTTATTCAATATGGAGATGCAGTCTTCGTAGGATAATTGTGTTATTATGATATTTGTAACCTCACTCGGATCCTCACATATTTTCATGCTTTTTCTGGAATTGGCACTTCATCCTTGGAAAAAATAATTGGGCACATTTACTTGGTTGTGTCATCGATTCTCTTCCTTTCAACTATTTAAGGGTTCCGGTTGGTGCAAATATGACACCTTAAAAACATTGGGAACATGTTGTTAAAAGGTTCTAATCAAAATTCTAGTCATAGAAATCAAAAAACTTATCTTTTTGTGGGTGTCTAACCCTCATCAAAATGGTACTTAGTAGTATCCCTACTTACCACTTCTCTCTTTTCAAATCCCCTACTCGTATCATTTTTTTGCTTGAAAAAACTAGAAGACAATTTTTATGGAGTGGATTTGAGAATGTATGAAAAATTAATTGGGTCTCTTGGCTTAAGGTGCTTGCACCTAATTGTGTGGGTGGTGTAGGAGTTGGGTCACTTAAAGCCCAAAACTGTGCTCTTCTTCTCAAATGGTGGTGGAAACTAAAACATGGCAAGAAATCATTATGAAAAAGAGACAATTATTGAAATTCACAATTTGGATAACAAACCGGTAGAACATATCACAAATAAATATGTGATTGATGTTTAGTGCAACAATGAAAAGGTTGCAAGGGATCTGAGATCAATGCATATTAACTTTGATGATGTATTTTCACATATTATAGGTATCGATAATAAGTTGTTTTTCAGAATTACATGTAGTGTAAGAACTCCAAGCTACAAATTCGGTTTCCTTTGTTATACTCTTTTGAGTCTAGAAAACATTGTAGACTCAGATCGTGTCTCATTGGATGGCTGCGCCCAGGGATGGAACCTATTATTGACCTTGATGTCGGTACCTAATTTTCCAAACTCACAACTATCATGGGTGTAATCTCTTTAAAACAAATTGTTAAATGTGACTCGATTATTTGGAGCACTCTCATGGGGCATTTGGAGCACTTCGATCACAATGGAGCACTTGAGGTTCATGGAACATGTGACAAAGGAACGGATCATCTTATATGGCTTTGGATCATCTAACAAAGGAACGGATCAAGTGACAAAGGAACAAATCTTACAAAAAGGGGGTTTGGAGCATCTTGGAGTGGCTTGGAGCAACTTCGAGCAACATGGAGCATATGGAAGACAATAAATAACATAATTTTCAGCTCGATGGTAACATCACCGATTCAAGTTATAGCTGGAATAAAGGCAAACACATTTCTCTGGATAAATAATAGAGGGAGAGGTTTCTAACTTTGTTGGGAAAATTTGTGCTTGTTTCCTTTCATGGTCCACTAAATAGATGGGTGGGTTGGGTTTGGGAATATTTTGTGTGTCATTTGGTGGTATGTTAACTACAACAGGTGTGAGTTTGGCATGTGTTATCAACTTAATGGGTAGATGTACATTAGGATTTTGCTGCAATTTAACATGTAACGTCCGCAGATCCAGTCTAGTCAATTTAGAGACAATAAACATCGAAAATCAGTTTTTGATGGAAGATTATTTAGAAGATTAATCTTTTCCAAGTGGTAGTATATGTTACAAGGGTTCCGTACATATAAAGAAGGCCGACATCCGAGTTATAACGAAGAAGTTATGACCGTCGAAGTTTTTCGGCAAAACCAGCACGACACCGGGAGATATAAATAGTGAATTTACGATAGAGGACTTTTTGGCCTTATTGATCTAAACAAAATTTGTATTATACATTAAACCAAGAGTGTGCATAAAAAGAACTCCCAAATCTGACTTCGTATGAGGAAGTTATGGATTTTCTAAGATTTGACATAGTAGTGCACGACCCGAAACTCGAATTTTAGATTGAGCGGTTTTTGGCCTACGCGACCTAAATGAGTGTTGAAGATCTCATTAATAGGAACTCAACGATAAAAAGACAGACGAAAACGGAGTCTGTATGAAAGCGTTACGATTTTTTCGCGGTGATTTAACAGTATAATCTTCTCCTACTGTTAAATTTGAGATTGGTTAAGAATTAGTCGATGGAGTCCAAATGAAAGTTGTAGATCATATTTTTATCTACGCGTGGATATAAAGAACGTAAAAAACGGAGCTCATATGCGAAAGTTACTGATTTTAGAAGTCGGAAGTGTGCAATGTGAAAATGGGTGACGTGGCACAATTTTGGCCATTGCTTTCTCCCCAAGTCTTGACACCAGATGGTGACATGTGGCACCATGTTTAGCCATATTTTCACCCTATAAATAGAGCCTCTTCCACCCTCATTTTCTTCACACATTTCCCATTCTTTCTTCTCTCTACACTCTCTCTAAACCTCCCAAAACTCCCCTAGTGCTAGAAGAAAGCCCCAGGGCGTTCGACAACTCCGAGAAAAAGAGCTTTCGGCTCGGAAGTTCTGCCCCTGCAGAGCCCGACTTCTAGCCAAACCCCCTTATAGGTAAGATACACCTACGCTATTTTAAATATATTTTTTATTTGAATATTGTAATGTTATTAGGACCTTATAATAAATATTTGGGTTATTATTATGAGTTATATAAGTGTCGTTATAGTATCTTTTTAACCATTCACGGTACGAAGAATCTGGTTTGGAGGGCCGCTTGGGTTGCTGGATTTCAGAAGTGCTATATGCCAAAATGATTTTGCCCCCCCGGTGTTCCTTATCTGGCCCCTATCTGTACATAGTGGGTGAAAAATATTGTGTTAACGCTTATATAATAGTAATAATAGTTAGACTATTAATTAGTCTCGTCAAGCATTAGACTAAACTCTAGTCGTAATAATACTAGGTTTTGTCAAAGGAGTTGTTTAAAGTAAACGAAGTGCCATCCGAGTACCGAGTCACCACCTTATCTGGGTGAGTGCATGGTCCCTTTCATCTCACACATAGATATGAAGTATTTTATAAAAACTACATGGTATGTGTACATATTATCTATATACTTGCTATCTATGCTGGATGAACGATTTTATACAAGTTTTATATGATTTAAATTGTATATGTATTTATATCTACATAATATGTTGGATAAAACATGGGTAGATGAAATATGAGTTGGATGATGAGTTGAGAGGTGATATAGACCATAAGGTAAGGGTGAGAGGTGGACGATGTGAGAAACCTTGTTCCCAAATGTTGGCCCCGTTATCTAGTAGAGTATGGATGACAACCACAAACTATTCTAGACAGTCCAGTGGAACACTAGCAGGATCGCAACCTGTAGGTGTCGTAAACGATGTGTTCACCGGTGTACTCTAAAAACCCATTAACATGTATTGCGAGTGGACTCTCGAAAACGATATTGTCAATAAACGAGATAACCCTAGCAGTTGTGCCCAAAGGACAATATCGGTAGATGTGCCTCATAGAGAATGTCACAATTATGGCAGCTGCGCCTAAGTGATAGAACTAGCAGTTGTGCTTGACAGCTGTGTCATTGACAACGATGGATTTCGTACCTATTCCTTAGAATAATCCTTAGGAATGAATGAATGAGAAATAGCTGATTCTTAGGGTAGATCCTTAAGAGTAAAGAAGATAATAGGGATGGGTAATTGGGTTAACTGTTTGATGATTAAACATAATAATTATATTATTGTGGGTTGAAAACCCTATGTACTCACCAGGTTTCCTAACCTAACCCACTCAGTTTATGTATATCACAGGTGTTGATATGAAGTCACATTACACTGAGAGATTAATGAGATACAAATAACTAGAGATAATGAATGTAAGTTCTATTTATGATTATGTTTCTGTATTGACGATGACATCCCAAATGTTTTAAAATGAATAAAAATACTTTTCTTCGGAAATGTTTTGATAACGTGTGACAACTGTCAAATTTCGGTCAAGTCAAAGTCAACTAAAGTCAACAAGTCAAACCGTTTGACTCAATTTGCCCTTGGGTACTAGAATTTACATTATGAAATTTCTACACAACTCTCTATTCTAATGAGAGATCATAAATCAAAAGTGCGAACATCTAGATCTCCTTAACCAAAAACTGTGGTACGTGGCTAGCCAAACCAATAAAACAATGTTGCATACTCATCGGGAGTGTGTAAGATCCTTAAACAAGGCTTAACAGTGTTTATGGACCTTGCATTGCGAAGCCGAACACTCACAAATGCCACACTCGAAACCTCTCTCAATCGTTTTCACTCTATCTCTCTCTATTTGAAATCTCTCTAGGTATGTGAAACCTCTCCCAAAACTCTCTTTGTATGAGAAATCTCTCTAAGTATGTGAAATCTCTCCTAAATCTCTATAAGTATGTGAAATCTCTCCCAAATCTCTCTAGGTATGTGAAACCTCTCCCAAAACTCTCTTTGTATGAGAAACCTCTCTATGTATGTGAAATCTCTCCCAAATCTCTCTAAGTATGTGAAATCTCTCCCAAATCTCTCCAAGTATGTGAAATCTCTCTCAAATATCTCTCTGTATGAGAAATCTCTCCAAGAATGTCAAATATCTCCCAAATCTCTCTAAGTATGTGAAATCTCTCTCAAATATCTCTTTGTATGAGAAATCTCTCCAAGAATGCCAAATCTCTCCAAGTACGTGAAATCTCTCTCAAATATCTCTCTGTATGAGAAATCTCTCCAAGAATGTCAAATCTCTCCCAAATCTCTCTAAGTATGTGAAATCTCTCTCAAATATCTCTTTGTATGAGAAATCTCTCCAAGAATGTCAAATCTCTCCCAAATCTCTCTAAGTATGTGAAATCTCTCTCAAATATCTCTATGTATGAGAAATCTCTCCAAGAATGCCAAATCTCTCCCAAATCTCTCCAAGTACGTGAAATCTCTCTCCAAAGTTTCCCGTAACTTTTTGGAATCATTCGGGTCATTCCGACCCTTAACCGGGTCAAAAACGGCTTAAAACGGGGTAAAAACGAGAAAAATTGACATTAGGAACCGAAACCTCTCGAGAAGAGAGAGAAGCTTCTTAGGACCCGAAGGTCCTCTTAGGGACCGAGAGCAAGAGGGCCGAACCCGAGAGCAGGGAACCGAACCCGAGAGCAAGGAACCGAACCCGAGAGCAAGGAACCAAACCCGAGCCAGGAGGAACCGAACCTCGCTTAAAAGGAAGAACCGAACCCGAAGACACTGTTCACTACTGTTCATTCGATTCATTTCGGGTCTGACATTCGCCTCTTATATCCGGACCGAACTCTCGCTTTCGCCTTCGCCTTCGCCTTCGCCTCTCGCTTCCTCGCCCCTTCGTTTCCCTCTGTTCGTTTCCGGCTACAATCCTCACCATGGACCGAGTCTCGGCCTAGGGACCGAACCTCGGCCTAGGACCGAGAGGTCTCGCTGGGAACTCATTTTCTCCCGGTTTTCGCGTAGTTTGGCGTTTAAGGTCCGTTTTTAATTATTTTAATGCGGGATTTTCACCCAAAATCATATTTTAACATAATAAACCCTAAATATTCACATTTTAATCATATTTTCATAAAAATCTTTATTTAAATAATAAAAGCAAGTGGGTAAAGTACAAAGAGGTGGAGTGTTGACTTTGCTTTACCTTATGACACAAGCAACCACTCCCACACCCACTCTATGACCAGCCACACCTCCCCACCTTACCTAGGTCACATCAATGTCCTTTCCACTCAATCATCACTCTTTCCCACGTTTTTGAGAGCTGAATATTCATCCTCTCTCCTCACTTCTCTCATTTGCTCTCATTTCACAAGAAGATCAAACTCTTTCCTCTCTCACTTTCTCTCTCTAGAAATTCGAGATTCAAGGGCTGAAAGTGGGTTAGATCTGATCCCACATCGGCTGGGAAGGAGAACTAAGCATTCCTTATAAGGGGTGTGGATACCTTCTCTATCGTTTTAAAGTCGTGAGGGCAGCAGATCCCATAAGAACTCTGCAGTTAAGCGTGCTTGGGCGGGAGTAGTACCGGGATGGGTGACCCCCTGGGAAGTCCTCGTGCCGAGTGGCCCAAAGTGGACAATATTGTGATACGTGCCAGAGGGGGATGTTACATAACGTATTTATCATGTTTTACTAGGAACAAATTCCGCAACATTTTTATTAATCGGTCTTTTCTGGTCGTGAAATTGGGGATATCACATAACATTTCTTAGGGGTACATGTCTTTCATGTTTATTAGGATTGGGTGGGAGGGGCTTTTACTTGGTGTTGGTGTGTGTTCTCATTACTATTCTGGCGAACTCTACTTGTAACAACCCAAAATTTTTCATAATTTTTTTATTTAAATAACGAAATCATTTTCATTAATTATAAAATTCCAATCACAATTGTTTTCAAAATCCGTAACATCAGATAAATTATTCATAATATAAGAGTGTCCCCAATAAAACGCCAGAGAGTGAATGCCGCGTCATCACGCCGACTGGTCATGAAGTACCTAAAACAACCAAAAAACTGTAAGCTAATGCTTAGTGAGTTCCCCATAACATACCCCAAAATCCACATAATCACATAAACCACATCAACCACTTAAGCCATGCATATAAACATATAGGGATGTTGTGGAAACCCTCCAAGTTCTTACTCTAGGATGTCGTGGGCTCCCCCCAGGGTCTTATACCTATATGCCATGGGCTCCCCCATGGTCTTAACTACTTGTCATGGGCTCCCCCATGGTCTTTACCTGGAATGTCATGGGCTCCCCCCATGGTCTGATATCCAACTGCTACGGGCTCCCCCCGGGGTCTTCACATATCTAGCTAATAAGGTACTAGCACATTCACATATATACATACTAGGAATATCAATAGTGATTCCATAATAATTATCACAACTAACTGAAAGGTTTGGCCTTGGTGCCTTCGACCTATTAGTATGGTGAGGAGACTCACCTCAAATGCGAATTGTAGCATAATAGGTCCAAGCTTGAGTACCAGCTCTATCAAATCCCTAAACATAAACAACTCCTTAGATTCAACTCAACCCTTCAAACCCTTAAAATTCAACATTGGTCAAAGTCAAAGTGAAAGTCAAAGTCAACGCTCCAAGTTGACCCAACTCGTTGAGTCCACCCCAAAGTCAGAATCACAATATTGTGATCCAACTCGTCGATTCCTACACCTCATCGAGTTCCTCCGTTTTTCAAAAGAATCGGGGCAACCCTAACCCAACTCATCAAGTTCACCTATGAAATCGTCGAGTTCTTCAGTCTGCCAACCCACTTAATGCATTAAGCCATTTTTTCTTGAATCCATAGGCTCCAAAATTCAGATCCCCATCCATAGAGATGTTTATAAGGGTAAAGTTTCCAACTTTACCCCCAAGGATCATCTAATAAGCTCTAAACCGATACCCTAGTTCCTTTAAAGAGGGTCTTGACCCATTAAGCCCCTAAACCCTTACTACAACATTCCAAATTACAGATTTGAGGTCCTAAGGTGGGTTAGTCATGTAAACTTTCCAACTTTATGTCCATGCATGCTAGAAACACTCTCTAAGGTTCATTTTTGACTTCATAATGGACACATTGCATGAATGGGACATGGAGACTATTAAAGTTTGCAACTTAAATCCTCTAGAGGTCATGTAGGGGCCAAATTTACACCCTCAACCCCTGGAAACCTCTTTTCTTTGGAAACTCAAGTCAATGTCCCAAAACCAAGCCAAAACTACAAGATATGAGATCTAATAAGCTACATGTCGAGGTTATGACTTTATACCTCAAAGATGTAGCCTTTGATGTAGAGTTTCTGGATTCAATATCACTCCTCCAAGCTTGATACTTCTCTTTTCAAAACTTCCTTCAAGGATGTCTAACAATCATTCTAAACCTCATTAAACTCACTGAACAGGTGGGAAAATGATCTAGGGTTTCTTATGGAAAAAGGAGGCTGGTAAAGAGGCCAAACCTAGAAGTTAAGTCCTTTAAATAGAGTATAACACCCGAAAAATTAGGGTTTTCATTTCCGGTATCAACTCGTCGAGTTGGGGCTCCCCAAATCGTCGAGTAGGTTCTCTAATCTACGTGGCTGGAAAGCTTTCTACTTGACGAGTTGGAGCCTCCCAACCCGTTAAGTTCCTTTCAATACTTCAAAATAATAAGAATTAATTTATACCCGGACTAAGCGTTACACTACTTGTTCATATTAGGTACTCTAGCTTCTAAATTCTATTGATCTCGTATGATGGGCTATGGAAACTTTTACACATCACAATTGCTGTCACATCTCGGTTGGATACTATTTTACTCATAATACATGAAGTTGGACACTTTAACCCCTCGATGGAAACCATGGAAGATGTTGGAATAAGACACAAGTGTTGAATCCAAATAGTTCACACAATTTCATATGGATTATGTCCCTCAAGTATAGGATAAAGATTACGTTTGATGGTCCATTGAAACTTTTCTCATGTGACAACTAGCAAACTTGGAGTCAAACCAAGTCAAAAGAATGGATTATGTATAAACGAAAAACCACCTTGTAACTTAGTTACATTAAATCACCATTAGCCATGATATCATATTTTTACATGTTTATATATGTTTATACATGTATATATATGTTTATATAAGTTGATATATTTATATATACTAAAACCCATGTTGATTTAGGATAATATGAGTCAACATAAGTCAAAAGGTTAGTTTGAATCCATATATAAATGCACTATATTTTAGTTTTCGTTTTTAAGAATCTAAGAGGATTGAGTTTTTAGTTTTGTGGGGACCAAAGCCATATGTGTGGACCGAAATCTATAAGCTTGGACCACTTAGGACTGGAAACCCTTCTTGGAACATGTCTAGGCCGAAAACTCAAGCCATGGGACCACACTATAACCGAAATCATCATTTTTGAATGGGTTTAAGGGATTTCAGTCATGCTAGACCGAAATCTACTTCTTTAAGGATGAAATTGTTGGATTAGGTGTCTAAGTCCATAACTATAATTGGTATGTACTTGACCCAGGTAGCATGGTCCATTTTGGGTTGCATTCATAAAAGCAATTTTATAGGAAAGATATTTGAGAAAGAGGTTAGTTGTAATTTATTAATATATTATAAGTATAATATATTAGTTGAGGAATCATATTATTTAATTGGTATTGATCAAGAATTAATTTGGAATTAATTTAGTGATCAAAAGAGACTGATTAAATTAACGGGGATTGATTAGGTAAATCAGTAATATTTATAGTTTGGACTAATAATCCATATTGATTAGGGATGGACTAAATCTATGTGAGAGTACATGTAGAATTAGTTCAAAGGGACCATCATATGGACTATTGGATTTCTTGAATGCTTAAGTAAATGGCCTAGGGTTAACAAGTTAGACCTTAGGAATTCCACACTATATAAGTAACCCTTTCAACCCTAAATTGTGACTAAGTATCCATGAGTTAACCATAGACGATTTTGGTGTTAGCCTCTCTCTCATTTGTCCTCCTTTTTCACTTGGTGTTTTGTGAACCATTTGAGGCATCACACTTGAGGTGCTAAGCTCTTGGAAGGCCAAAACTCTACAAGCTACAACAAAGAGGTAATTGACTAACTTGTTTTTATGGTTCAAATTTCAAAGTTGTGTGCTAGTCATATGTTTCATGCTTTGGATATTTTTTGCATGTATAATTAGAGAAAATTTAGATCCAAAGCATTAGGATTTTATGTGCACCATAGGGGTGTTATAGTACTTAAAACCCAATAAAAATCTCCTTAAAGATTTAGATATTTATGCAACTTGATTGGCTGATTTATTTTCCCAATGTAATAATTACTGTAACAGCCCGGAATTTCCAGGTATTTATTTTTGGAAATTGTGAGTGGACTCGGCGAGTTGGAGCTCAAACTCGCCGAGTAGGATCGCGGTTTTGGGCACGGGTTCGCGTCCGGACTCGACGAGTCCAAGAGTGGACTCGGCGAGTCCACGCTGTGTGATGAAACCCTAATTCCCGAGGTTTGAGACCTATTTAAAGGGCCTTATGGCCGTCATTTGTGCTCACCAATCCATAGAGAAAAACCCTAGAGTGCTTGAGAGCTTTGAGTGAGAAAGGAAGCCATTCTTGACCTTTGTGGGTTTATTTAAGAAGGAGAAGGAGGTCATAACCAAGAGGAAGCATAGGAGATTGCTATACTGTGGATTTGAAGCTCAAATCTTCGAACTTGAGGTATTATTTCAGCTAATCTTCTGTCTTATGAATTATATTTGGATTTAGGGTTTCTTGTGGCCTTTATTGGGTTGATTTGATGCCAAATAGTCCCTTTCTAATGTTGAGGCTTTGGATCTGGATCCATAGAGGTCCAGAGAGCCTCACTCATCAAGCTTTATGAAGAGCAATGGAGATTATGAGCTTGAGTTGTGGTATTTAGGACTAAATCATCATATATGGCCATATAGATGTTGTATGTACATCAAGATAGTGACTTTACGTGCCAAATAAGCTTGGAAGGATTGGATCTATGAGTTAATGGACCGGATCTGACCTTAGGAGCGAGTTTGAGTTATTGCATGGCATGGACTCGCCGAGTCCGAAGAACAGACTCGGCGAGTAGCATGAATTTTGCCCAGCACCACACAGCGAGTGGTCTTGCTGAGTTAAGGGTTTGACTCAGTGAGTTAGGGAGAGTCAGAGTGGGTTGACAGGTGGACTGAGTCAAGCTGGGACTCGTCGAGTTGTTCTTGAGACTCGGCGAGTTGAGTCGTGGTGGCCCCACAACTCATGCCAGGTGGAACTCGTCGAGTTAGGAGAATACTCAACGTGTCAAGAGAGGATCCCAAGGAAATCAGTGCATACACTTAGACTCGCCGAGTCCGGTCAAAGTTGACCGTTGACCGTTGACCAATGTTGACCTATGTTGACTTGTTAAGGGATAGTCAACCTTAGTTGGGAAAGTGTTAATTAGAGATGTATTGTGTTATTGGTGGACTATAGCTCGGGAGATCGAGCACTAGTGATTTCAGGGATTTACGAATTACCGAGACACGCGAGGTGAGTATTCTCACTATACTTTACCTTGAGTAGGTAACCAAAGTCATGTGATAGAGTATTTGTATGCTATGTGTGTTATGTGTTGTACTGCATTATTTCTATGTGATTTATGCTGTGCATGTTTACAGAGTTAGAACCTGAGGGTTCATAGAGTTTGGGTGCACGGACCCACAGAGTTATAGCCTCGAGTGGCTAATATGTGTTATATGTGGTATTTTGGGGAACTCACTAAGCTTTGTGCTTACAGTGTTTGATGTTATTTGTTTCAGGTACTAGTGACGACCGCGGGAAGGCGCCAGCTTCATCAGTACACACGCATGGGATTTATGATTTTGAGATTTTGGGATTTTGTATTACTTGGATTGAATGATTAAATATGGTTGTTTTCTGAATATTAATTGAATTATGGTTTATAAAAATTTGAAAATTTTGTTTTGAAATTTACGGTGTTACAATTACACAAACCAAGGAAAACATTACCTCATACTCTTATCCTTTCCTTCCTATTTAAGATACAAAATTGAGATCATTCTCTATTTCCACTTCCAGTAAACCATTTCACCTCAATTTTCTCTCAAAACTCAAACCTCATTCCTTTACAAACTTAAAGATCAACTTTCCGTGGAACATTACTCTTCAATCTACTTTATTAAGAAGCAATAGTAAGTTCTTATAATCTAATGTTATACAAACATGTTTATGATTAGTTCTTTTATTTACACATTATTATGTGTTTAAAACCATCATGATTATGACATCCTTCCTGTATTCTAAACTCGAAGATCACCATTTTCATCTTGTTATCTAACCGAAATCACAGTCGAGGTGAGTTCATACCCCTACACTTTTCAATGATTTTTCTATATTTTAGGGGGGGGGGGGATACATGTATAACACAATGAAACTTGTGTTAACATACAAACCATTATTTATGTTTCTTAAATTTTATTTATCCTTTACGTGAAAATATCAAATATATGAAACGACATTACTACCAAATTTACAAATGTTTACATGCAAAGTTGTCAAAATACAAAGGTGGTCATTTCATCATAACATACATTTTAAACTATAATAAATATAGTTTAGGGATCATTTATGCTAGTTTACCCTTTCGGGATTTAGAAATGATTATATAAAATGATTATTTTCATACTATACAAACACTATGAAAGGGTAATACTTACATTTACAACAAAAAGGAGTTTTCATTTCACTTTACGTAAAACTATTAATGAATAAATTTGCGAGACATTTGGCTTCACGGTACTTTCAAAGTATTGCATTTAAAGTCTTGTAATTGTACCAGAATCTCTTGTAGTGAGAGTATGATACTTGTGTATAGATCTATACGAGACTGACAATCCTACACCTAAACTGTTAGCTACAGTTAGACCGACATGTCTGGGGTGACAAATGTCATAACATTCCGACACCTGAAGAACATTGTTAAATGCCAACTAGTTGCTAGCATGGTTATAATAACTCACATGGGGGTGTTAACAACACATATGGTTTACAGGGTTAAAAAACACATAAAAGGGGTTTTATTTATATAAAACTACAGTATACTATTTTCAAGTACAATTTCACACATATCGGTCTTAGGGTAGCTAAGACTACATTTCATCTAGAATGGTTGGATTTCTTCTATAATTGTTTAGCGTATACGTTAGAGCTATATAAAATTAAGACGCTATCGGCTTAGAATTGGTGGGCCTGCCTTAGTTCTTGTTCCTTGTTTGGTTGTGGGCTTAGAGCAAACCCATTATATTTAACAATTTATTAAACCTTCATTTTATATAACTTGTATACACTAAGGGATTATAGAAGGAAGTTATGGGTTTTCTAGGAGTACACTATGTTACATTACAAAGAATACATTGTACTACTTACTAGTACGATAGAACTAGTAACTCATGAAAACATACATACAATGAGTTTTAATCAAATTAAAACTATAACATACCGCGTTCAAGTACAAGAGCATTCATACATTTTCCAGTATTAGGGTATTTAAGACTACAATACATTTTACAAGAAAATATTGGATTTTCTGGAAATCACACTCTATCGTTTTTACAAGGAAAAACGTCATTTTTCTCAAACAAAACTCTTATGAACTCTCCAACTTAATTGTTGACACTCTTTTCAAAACTACTTGTATTCTCAGGGAATCAATGAACAAGTAATAACCAACAGATTTTGAGGACGGGATGCTAAGGCATTAGTTCATAACTCATTTTGTCATCATATTGTAATTTATTGGGAAACATGTAACACTTTTAACAATGTAACCTTTTAATTTATATCTATGATGATTGTGTTTTCTTTCTTTACTATTACACATTTGTTATGATACTATACATGAAGTCGCCCCCGCACGTTTCCGCCGTTCTGGTTTGGGGGTTGACATCTCATCATGATTGTTTTCACATAACTGTTAGATATTGCTTTACTAACAAATGCAGTAAGTTGGATGTTTTTACCCCTCGATGGAAGTCATAGAAGCAACTGCTATTAGTCTACGATCTTGAATCCAATTAGTTCAGACAATTACACTTGGAATCTAGTCCTATATCATATGGTTAAAGATTGATATATCATAATTTGGGTGGGACATATATACTATTCACTGGTATTTGTTGATGTAAATATGTTATTATGGGGCTGCTAGTCTGTCCCATGCTTGGTACTCCTCATCCTAATTCGGTGTCCAACTGTATTTCCCTGCGCATCATTGGTGTCTGGACTAAAGCTCACAAAGCATTTACCCATGGCTGTCGGTTTTTTGCTGCATATTTACACATCCTATAGTCTAATAATCATCTTTTATTTTTGTTCTAGTTTGTTTATATCCTTTTACACTTGTTTTCTCTTTATGTTTGTTTTCTTTTGTATCTTGTACTCTTTGTGGTCCAGCCTCCCGCTGATCACCTTTTTAATAAATTTCACTGTTAAAAAAATGTACTATAATTAAGAAAACTCATGATTTGTAATAACTAATTATTGAAAGTTAATATGTAAATTAAAAACTTTTAGTGGTAATGATTAATTAGTTGAAAGTTTGAAAAGTTATTGGAATTTCAAAAAAATATAGCGTAAGTAAATTGGTTATCTTGAATCACATTGATTTGAAATGGTCTCATTTATAAGATATATAAGATATAACATACATGATTACAATTAATATTTTTGAGAATTACTTAATACATTATTACAATTAATGATGACTCGACAATTGGTGATAACATGTTGATCAAAATGATTCTTCTAGTGTCTTTCATATGTGATATCTTTATCAACCGGCTCAATTGCTTCTTAACTATAACAATATCTACAAAAAACATATAAATACAAGAAAAGGTCAACAAAAATGTTAAAAAGAATTATTTTACAAAATAATATATATAAACTGTAATATTCATTGATTTATTCGTATATTTATATGAATAAAGCATATTATAGAATACATTTATATCTTTATAATTTTACTCATAATTTTCTTCATATATGAATAAGTTATATTCATGAACGTAACTTATTTATCGTGACTATTATAAGCCTAACCATCATAAATAAAGTGACAACCAACAAACAAATGTATCAAGTGACAACCAACAAACATAATTATTTGCAATGTTCATATTTTTCAAATTTAAAACACAAATGATTATGAAATTCAATTTTCATACTAATTGTTTTCGGTAAATGACACAAAAGTCACTAATTTTTTATTTTTTTTTTCGATTTTGACACCGCATTTTTTTTGTTACAAATAAGTCGCTATGTTTTTAGTTTTGTTGCAATTTTGACTAGTTGATCGAGTGGCTTCAGTTCATTTGATTGCAATGCTGATATGATATGTTGACGTGTCATAAGCGAAGAAAGTGGTGCAAAAGATACTATGTTTTCATTTTTCATTATTTTTTTTGTGATTTTGAAACTAATATTTCAATCTTTTCTAATTTTGCCATTAAATTTTCAATCTTCTCAAATTTGCAAGATAAATGAAATAAACATATGTAAAGACATAAACAACAAGAAACGATGGTTCATAAAATATCATTCTTAATTCATTTTCAAACAATGACGTTGATATGTGTATTTTTATATATCTTTTTATGCACTTTATCTTAATATTTTAGCCTTATTTATTTTATTTTAGAACTAAAGAGTACTCATAATACTTTGAATTATGTTTTGCAGCTATTTGTTGTCGATAAAGCACAAAAGAAAAGACTGAAGCGGAAACTGTGCTTAGAAGCTAAAAGAAAGAAAAGAATGCTGAGGTAGCGAGTACGCCCCGCGTACCTTAAGGTTACGCCCCGCGTACACGCTTGCACCGGATAGACTTGATTGCATGATTATCTTGAGTACGCGCTGCGTAATCCTAAGTACGCCCAGCGTACTTAGGTCGGCCACAAAGATTATAAATGTCGATTTTTAGCTAACCAGGAGGGGGGATTCGACTTCTAACCTAATTTTAGTCGACAATTAACTTCTGTTAAGCCGTTTTGAGGGTCTAGAAGGCGGCCGGAAGGCCGTTAAGCTAACGGGAGCAGAGATCTGAAGGATTGGAGAACGGATACATGTCGGTAATCATATGGATTGCTAACGTGACCATTTTAGCACTTCATTATGGTACTTTTTGTATTTAGTTTCTGATTTGGGTGTAAAAACCTTTTATTTTGTGTTTACGATGGAATGAAGTTTTGATTCTTAGACCAATTGTTATATTAAATAATTTATTTGTGTTTAATTTATCTTGCCAAGCTTGTTCAAAGATCCTCATGTGTTAATGATGATTATTTGCTGTTAATTGTTAAGTGAATTAAGTTGTATGAACACCTGCTTGATTTTCTTGTCTCTTATGATTTTTGATGACCATTGAGATTATAAGACTATAAATAACGAATGTGAAACTAGGATTAACTTGGGAATAAGTAAGTTAATGTGTGAGCCTTGTTTGATGACCATCAACAAGAGGTTAATTAAATGTTTAAATTAACTATATTTACAAGTCTTGCTTGATACGAACTGAACACTAGGAAGCATGTTAGTTTAATCAATTGATCACTGTTTGAATTGACTTGTTTGCTAAAGGATTAGTTATAGTGAACACGAATCTAATCAATTTAGGAATCGGTGAACATGAATAAATGAATTTGTGTATGCAATTGTTTATGTTTTCAAGGTGGAATTTGTCTAAACCAAAGTACCTAAAGAGATTTGTTTTCCTGTTAGTTTATCGAGGAGGGTTAATTAATTATTAGTTTGAGATTTATTAAATTATGTCTTTTATTCTTTTCGTGTAACCTATAATCAGATATATTAAATTAATCCACCGTTCCCTGTGATCGACACCCGACTTACCTAAGCTATACTGTAATCTGACTAGGTACACTGCCTATAAGTGCATAGTTAGTCTAAGTTTGTTAGGTTATAAATATTAAAATTAATGAGTACTTCTGTGCACATCAAGTTTTTGGCGCCGTTGCCGGGGAACGGCTTGTCATTAATTTATTTTATTTGATTATTCGTTATTTGTTTTTTGTTAGTTTTTATTTTTAGTTTGATTTTCGATGATATCATTTCACTTGTCGGGAAGGTTCTTGTTTTTATTTTACAGGAATTTGGGATTGTACACGTTGCTTGACTTTACTTTTTGCATGGGTTTCGAGAATGAAAGCGATTAGGGAATTCTTGACCTGCTTAGCCTACTACTTTATCGATTTGTCCAACTCAATCCATGAGGCGTAGTATAGCAAGGCGTATTGTGGTGGCTAAGTGGAAGACCGAGCTCTTGCTGTTCTTGACTAGTTAGGTCACTTCTTGTTCCGCTTCTAGTTAAAGGTGCAAGGAAAACAAAGGAAATATTCTAACGGGTCCCGAAAGTGGGTGTTTTCACAAACCAATTCTTGCATGCAAAGGTTTTTGATCAACCATTGTTGTTTGATCTTGACAAAGATAAGTGATTATGACATCTCAATTTTTTTATCACTCATCGTGAAGTCATCATTAGCTAAGGAAATTAAAAAAAAAAAATAATAATAAATAAATAAATAATTATGTTTTAAGCCCTTAATTAAATATTTAGAAAGAAAAAGAAGTTAAATCAAAGGGTAGGAAAAAGTTGAAAAATACAAATTACGCCCCGCATAAGTTTAATTACGCCATGCGTAATGTGCCCCGGATCGCGAATGAACATTTCAGGGGGTTGAGGTACGCCCCGCATACCCTTGTGTTACGCCCCGCGTACATCGGCGACCAGGTATATCTCTTGACCCTTTGACTTCGTTGTTATTTTCAAACCCAATTCCTTTCTCGCATAAGCTGTGACGGCGACTCTCTCCAAAACTTTCGATTATGCTTCGTTCTTGTTGAATTCGACACTCAAATTATGGCTCGAAGGGCACAAAGAACCAACCCTCCCGAGGATGTGACCGATCATCGTTTTTTACAATTTCCGCAAACGCTGAACGATGCTACCCGGGCGCGTTATGTCACCAACTTGAGCTTGCTTCTCACAAAGGAGATTGATATTGCACCCTCATTTGATTGGGAATTGGCTACCAGGACTGGACTTGCTGCATTGATCCAGGAATTTTTGCAATACACACACTCGGACGCGAGTGGTGTGGAATTGTTTGTGTGTCAGGGATGGGCGCGTTTGTTCAGGATCCAAGAGCCTGTGTATCGGGAGTTTTTGCTGGAGTTCTACGCTACAGTTTCCTATGATCTTAGGAAGGCACTCGATGACAGGACAACCTTTGCTTTCAGACTGGGAGGAGTGAGCCGGGAATGCAGCGTGATAGAGCTTGCGACTCGGGTGGGTATTTACACAGCCGACGAGACGAGGAGTGTCCACTTCCCGACATTCCTTGCTGACTGTCTCACGGACCGGCCGGAGGACTATAATGAGAACACCTTTTGGGCCGAGATTACGGGAGGAGTTTATACACCATCTACCGCTCGAGGGGGGATGATTCGGTCCACTACATACCGAATGTTGCACCGGTTGATTTCTATGTCTCTCACGCATCACAAGAATAGTGAGAGAGTGCCTTCGACGGACCTGTATTTCCTATGGGCACTAGTTACTCCAGGGAGGCACCTGAACCTTCCAATTGCTTTAGCTACATACTTGGGACGGAGGGCCAGGGGACTTCGGGGAGATAGCCCGATATGCGGAGGGCATTTTATCACACGATTAGCTCGATCATATCAGTTGATGACACGTGAGATCACGAGATCGATGGTGTTTCACGACATGAGGCCGATGAGTCTTCAGCTATTGGAGTCGATGCGCGTATTAGAGCGGGGTGGAGATGGTGTTTTGAGGGTTCGAGCAGATGATGTGGCAGATGAGGAGGGTGCCGCCGAGCCACAGCCGAGACGGGTCCAGCGGCGTCGACCTGCTCCTAGGGGAGCGCAGCAGGGACCTGAGCGGGAGATTGATATGCGCTACCTGGCTCAGGGCATTGACCGTCTTAGCGAGTATGTTGCATATGTGGACATGCAACAGCAGTGGTATGGGAATGCGTTGAACGCATTCTTTGCCCATCAGGGGTTTCAGTATTCGGTTCCCTTTCCACCACCATTCCAGTCACGATTTGATGGGGCCGGTACTTCTGGGACACAGCCACATGATGATGGAGATGACGAGTGATCCTTTTTATTTTGTTTATTTGTTTGTTTTGTGTTATTTTTAGTTTAGTTTAGTTTTTAGTATTTGGTATGTAATTAAACTTTGATTTAGTTTGATTTAGTTTGTTTTCCATGTTGATGCTCTTTGGTTGTTTAGATTTCTGCAGAATTTTCGCCCTTAGGAAGCTGGCAGTAAGTTCAGTAGCTAGGTCCGACTGTTGCTAGAGAGAGCGGTATGAGAGTTGAAGATTATAGTCAAGACCCACAATTTGTCATAAGTGTGGGGTGCATCTTTATTAGAGTTGTATTTCGACGCAAGGAAGAAATATTGTTCCGACTGCCACGACGTGGTTGACACTTTCCCACATCATGGTTATTATACATTGCATCTAATTGCAATATTTTGCACCACATTTTCGAAGATGGCGGTCTTGATTTTATTTTTCGGCAAATTTAGAAGCAGCAGTTCCAGTTTTCAGTTTTTCAGCAATATTTGAAGCAACCTGTAGCAGCCCCATTCGATCTCGCCACAACTACCCAGGGGAGTCTGTTCCTTTTTTTTTATGTTCTTAATTTGTTTTAGCATACAATGAGGGCATTGTATGAAATAAGTGTGGGGTAGGGGGTCGGTAAAAGTAAATTAAAATTAAGAGAAAAATGAAATTGCTAGATTTTAGAAAATTTAAAAATTTAAAAGAAAACTTGAAATAATAGTTTAATTTAGAAAAATCTAGTGATAATTTAAAATTTTGCTAATATTGTATGAGATGATCCGATGAGAACTCAAATGTTTAGTTGAACCAATATACGTTATAGTGCATTTGTGGCTTCCCTTATTTTAGTGAAATCATGGAACAAAAACATAACCCCGCTCGGTTTGAAGGATGCAATATGTTTAGCAGCCTAAACCTGAAATGTATCCAGGAAAATTATTATCGTTAACCAATAAAGGTTGAGATTGAGTGCCTCTGCTTAAGCATGTAGGTTTTGAGCGAAAAAAGAGAGGTACATGTAAAAAAAAAGAGAGAATTACGAAAAAGTTTGAAGAATTTTGGAGCAAATAAAGTGAAGATCAAAAGATCAAAATTCCAAGAAATTCAAAAAGTTGAAGATACCAAGAAATCAAATCAAATAAGGTGGTGAATTCAAAGAAATCAAAGATCAAATTGTTAGGAAAGTGAAGAATTCCTAAAAAGCTCTATAGTGGTATCATAAATTGTAATTCTAGATTATGTATGCTTAGGTTGCTCAACTAAAAATACCTTGAGGTTAGGAGGTTTTCTGCGAATGGATTCGGAGGGTTGCATAAAATGAGCATTGTTCGGAAAAAGTGGGCAAGTGTTTATGAAGATTGTGAGTATTTAAAGTATGGGGGGGGGGGGGGGGGGGTACTTTAGGAAAATTTTAGACACAAATGCATGCGTTGAGGTCTTGGCATAATGGCTGAGTTTTAATTGGATTGTTTAGTGCAATATTGGTAAAATAAAAGTAAATTTGCTTGGGGGCAAGCAAAGGCTAAGTGTGTGGTATTTTGATATGTGTATTTTTATATATATTTTTATGCACTTTATCTTAATATTTTAGCCTTATTTATTTTATTTTAGAACTAAAGAGTACTCATAATACTTTGAATTATGTTTTGCAGCTATTTGTTGTCGATAAAGCACAAAAGAAAAGACTGAAGCAGAAACCGGGCTTAGAAGCTAAAAGAAAGAAAAGAATGCTGAGGTAGCGAGTACGCCCCGCATACCTTAAGGTTACGCTCCGCGTACACGCTTGCACCGGATAGACTTGATCGCGTGATTATCTTGAGTACGCGCTGCGTAATCCTAAGTACACCCAGCGTACTTAGGTCGGCCACAAAGATTATAAATGTCGATTTTTAGTTAACCAGGAGGGGGGATTCGACTTCTAACCTAATTTTAGTCGACAATTAACTTCTGTTAAGCCGTTTTGAGGGTCTAGAAGGCGGCCGGAAGGCCGTTAAGCTAACGGGAGCAGAGATCTGAAGGATTGGAGAGCGGATACATGTCGGTAATCATATGGATTGCTAACGTGACCATTTTAGCACTTCATTATGGTACTTTTTGTATTTAGTTTCTGATTTGGGTGTAAAAACCTTTTATTTTGTGTTTACGATGGAATGAAGTTTTGATTCTTAGACTAATTGTTATATTAAATAATTTATTTGTGTTTAATTTATCTTGCCAAGCTTGTTCAAAGATCCTCATGTGTTAATGATGATTATTTGCTGTTACTTGTTAAGTGAATTAAGTTGTATGAACACCTGCTTGATTTGCTTGTCTCTTATGATTTTTGATGACCATTGATATTATAAGACTATAAATAACGAATGTGAAACTAGGATTAACTTGGGAATAAGTAAGTTAATGTGTGAGCCTTGTTTGATGACCATCAACAAGAGGTTAATTAAATGTTTAAATTAACTATATTTACAAGTCTTGCTTGATACGAACTGAACACTAGGAAGCATGTTAGTTTAATCAATTGATCACTGTTTGAATTGACTTGTTTGCTAAAGGATTAGTTATAGTGAACACGAATCTAATCAATTTAGGAATCGGTGAACATGAATAAATGAATTTGTGTATGCAATTGTTTATGTTTTCAAGGTGGAATTTGTTTAAACCAAAGTACCTAAAGAGATTTGTTTTCCTGTTAGTTTATCGAGGAGGGTTAATTAATTATTAGTTTGAGATTTATTAAATTATGTCTTTTATTCTTTTCGTGTGACCTATAATCAGATATATTAAATTAATCCACCGTTCCCTGTGATCGACACCCGACTTACCTAAGCTATACTGTAATCTGACTAGGTACACTGCCTATAAGTGCATAGTTAGTCTAAGTTTGTTAGGTTATAAATATTAAAATTAATGAGTACTTTTGTGCACATCAGACGTTTACCATAAAAACAATGTAAGTATCGAAAACATGATGACCTAAATCCCAAAGTACAACTTATTCATGATCTGGTTCCTATGACACGTTCGATTAAAATCACAAGTTGGTTTTCATTGAGCCTCATTGGTTGTAATAGAGAAATTGAAAGTAAGTTTCTATAAATCCTCTTGGTAAGTTACATATTTATTTCTTGTAATTAAACCATTTTGAAGTGAAGCCAAAACTTGGACCACATATAGAAAGCAAAATAAATATACATCCTAATCTATAAGTTAAAAGGATGAATTACAAGAAATAAAAAGTGAAATAACCGCCTATTTCTAATACATCAAGCTTATAAGTTAGGATATCTATTTCTTTTGCTTTTCGTACGTGGTCCAAGTTTTGGTTTCACTTCAAAATGGTTTAATTGCAAGAAATAGTTGTATAACTTACCATGAGTCTGTGGTTATGGAAACCTACTTTCAATTTCTCTATAACAACCAATGAGTCTTAATGAAAACGACCTTATGATTCAATTAAGCGTGTTACAAGAACAAAATCATGACTAAGTTGTAGTTTGAGATTTAAGTGATCATGTTTTTAATGCCTACACTACTTTTACGGTAAACGTCGTTGTTTGAAAAAGATTAGGAATAATATTTTTTTTTATGAACCATTGTTTCTTCTTGTTTATGTCTTTACATATGTCTATGTCATTCGTGTCAAATTGATGAAGATTAAAAACTTAATGTCAAAATTAGAAAAATTTGGAATCTTAGTGTCAAAACCGTGAAAAATTGAAAACATAGGGCCTTTTGCGTAAACTTTTGCTTCTGATACGTTATCATGCCACGCCAACAGTGTAATTGTCAACCGGTCAGAATTGCAACAAATTGAAAACATAATGATTTATGTGTAATAAAAAAATTGGTATCAAAATAAAAAAAAAAAAATGAAAAGTGATTGACTTTTATAAAATTTATAATTAAAAAAGTACAATATTATCAATTTACATCTAATCTTGTTAAAATATATGTGATGTTGTCACTGAATTATTTGATTATTAAAAAATTCATATAATAACTTTATATTCAAACAACTTATCTTCGATTATAAAATTATAACATCATTTTAAAAACATATTTGTAAAGAAAAAAAAAACTTTTCCTTTGTTAATTTACATAGGAGACAAAATAAAATTGTGTACCTTACCACACTTTACCCTTCAACCAACCATACAAAACCCATCAAAGACTTTGCCTTATGCACATCTCAGTGTTCTTTCTTAAGCTATGGCGCACCCAATCGAAGCCAAAGATTACTGGAATGAATCAGGTTTCTAGATTCTCTAGCAGTTGTTTCGATTTTTGGATACCACTGGGCAAAACCCTACGATTCAATTGAACTCAAAGCGTTTGATTTCATCATGGAAAGAGAATTGAAGCAGAAACGGCAAGTTGATGTTGTTTCGCTGGCAACTTCTTCTTCCGGTTATCCTCGAGATCGGAGACGACATCCTTCTCCGCCGGCTAGATCACCTGAAGATTCCCCGTTGTCAACTATGTCTCCTCTGTCATCTCTCAGCCATGGATTCTCTCCCGAAAGAGTTGAGTTACAACCTGAAGCAGAATCAGAAGCGGCAGAAGAAGGAGAAACATCACACGGTTCACCAACGTTAGATCCTTTGCCGGATTTGTCCGGGGCGAGGGTAACGTCGCCGGCGCCTGTGTCGACGGTGAACAAGTACGTTCGAGAAGAGACTCTGCCGATTAAGAAAGCGGAACGCGGCGCTCAAGACGGATACGTTGGAAAGCCACCGGAGGAACCACGAACAGGCGGTGGAAACCAAGGGAGACGGCCGAGGCCAGCTATGGGGAGCGTTAGTAGGATGGACAAAGAAGGTTCGATGAAGAAGATAGCGTTAGGGTTTAGGATTTTCGAATTGCTATTTTGTTTGATATCGTTGTCGGTGATGGCCACCGACAAGCGTCAGGGATGGGCTCTCGATTCATTCTACCGTTACAAGGAGTTCCGGTGATCCTCTCTTCTCTCCGGCCACCCTCTAAATATATCCAATCACATTTCAATTGTTTAATGATGGTGGATTTTCAGGTACTCCATGGCAGTGAACATTGTCGGATTTGCATATGCTGTGTTACAAGGATTTGATCTGGCCTATCAGTTGGCCACCGGAAATCATTACAAACGACGTCATTTTCTCCGGTATTACTTTGATTTCGCCATGGACCAGGCAAGTTTTTGCATCAAATCTTTGTTTTTTTTTCAGTGAATTTAAACACCCATCCAATTCAAACTTTTTCTTTGATCATGTCATATTGTCATCATATATTTCAATTTTAACTGAAATCTGGTGAAATTCAGATGTTGACATACCTTCTGATATCATCGGGATCATCAGCAGCAACCAGAGTAGACGACTGGAAATCGAATTGGGGTGCAGACAAGTTCCCACAGCTGGCTACCACTTCTGTTAGTCTTGGTTTTGTGGCTTTTGTTGCCTTTGCCTTCAGCTCTTTAATCTCTGGTTATCTTCTTCATGCTTCCACATCTTCATGATTTTCTATTATTACTACTTAAATTTTCTTATATGTTCATAATAGAATGTAAAAGCTTATTATAACTTTAAGGAAGGTTATGTTCATGTGCAATGCAAATAGATTTGTATGATATGCTAAACAGGCTTATGGAGAATGTTAAAACTTCGATGAACTCGGATATTAGACTTGTGGGATGTTAATTAAACTTTTATGGAAGTGATATGTTCTTGTTTCATCAATTGAATTGGATTGGACTTCACAAACTTTTCTAGAGCATTCATGTCTTTTACTGTTGTATTAATGTTTGTTTAAGAGTATATTATATATTTTTGATAAATAACTATGATTTAAATTAAAAAAAAAAAAAAAGACTATTCATGCTAATTTGTTGAATAACAATCAATGCTAATTAATTAATATATTTTTTTTATTATAAAGCAACTGTTGAAATGTGAGTAGGAATCACTTTTAAAACAATATTGGTATTATATTGCAGTGATGATCATGTAATAATATAATTTGTATATTATTTAAAGCCTTAAACATCTGTCTTGTCTTGTATCTCAGATTTTGTTGTTATTATTATTATTGTAAACAGCAATAGTTTTAGGGGTACTCCTATACGCACCAAGGATTCGTATATAAAGGTCAGATATGACATTTGACAAGACAAAATTAATTTGTCCCTCAACTTGCAAAGATTTTTCAAAATACACCCTTAATGTTTTATAGTATTTACTTTAAACTTTATTATTTTTTGTTATATGGTTAAAAAAAAGTTTTATTTTAATTTATAACTCTTTCCTATTTGTTTTCTATCAACCATCACCGTATAAATATATCATATTAGAAAACTTTTTTTCTTTTGTTTTTATAAACCATTTAATATATATTAGTCAATAATTTTTTTTTTTTTTTTTTTTTTTTTTTTTTTTTTTTTTTTTTTTTAATGTTTTATAACTCTAACGTTTTCCTAATTAATTATATTATATTTTATTATATTATTAATTTTAATTTTAAATATATTATTTTTTACTATTGGTTATATCTATTAAATATTTAATGACATTTTATTTAAGAAATATAAATTTTAATAACAAAGTCGCTAATTTCGCGTAACGGGTAGAGGTGATACCGTCGACGTATTGATTCCGTGAAACAGGTATCTTAACGTTTTATTATTAAATATTAATTAAAGATTACAATTTAGAAATTAAAATTTACAAATTTATTTATTGGCAACGTGTAATTTCACTATGTTGTATTATAATAAATAAGATGTTATCTTTTTAAAATATTTTTAAGATTTATATATATTTTAATTGTTATATTTTATATATATTTTATATATATTTTTAATTATTATATATAATAATAATTACCATGTGTTTTAGTATATATATATATATATATATATATATATATATATATATATATATATATATATATATATATATATATATATATATATATATATATAATAAGTTTAGTTAATAAAACAAATCAATAAACAAAACAGTAAAATAAAAACTATAAAGTGGAAAGTGGAAAATGGAAGGTAGATTTTATTACTTTAATAGAAAATAAGAGGCATTAAATGAAAAATGATAAAATATATTAAAAACGAAGGGTCCTCCTATATACACGAATTTTTCGTGTATTTGTTGCATTGAATTGCGTGCCGAATTATTTTATCGATAAATATGTGTGCCGATTAATATGTGTGCCGAATTATTTTATCGATAAAATATAATATTACAATTTTATACCTTCGGTTTACATTGTAGTTTTAGAAAAGACCCTAGATTTTATCAATTTAAATCTTAAACCCTTAAAACTTTATTAATTTTGAAAACTAACAAGTAGAAACATATTAATTATTCATAAAAGTTGTTTAATTAAAATGATCTCATGAATACATTTATAAAAAAAGTAATAATGAATATTATTAAATATTAATAGAAAAAAATTAATTTGTTAAATAAGAAATATAAACTATGAAACATTAACAAAAATAGAAGGGATAAAAATGAAAATTTGGTTACAATTTCTTTATATATATAGAGGATTCGTATTTCTTATATGGTACACTGAAAGCGACTTGCTGAAAGTAACTTTCCTTAAAAGCAAATATATGATATTTGTTAAAAATATAGATTTTATTAAATGACAAGTTGGAAAGAATGGATGGGTGACACATATTATGAGGTATTTGTACTTATTATTATTATTATTATTATTATTATTATTGTTATTATTATTATTATTATTATTATTATTATTATTATTATTATTATTATATATTTTTTTTCTCTTTGTTATGTTTAGAGAGATGATATTCATCCAATGGAGACAAATGAAATAGATGAAAATAATAGCTTCAATGAAAGTAACTATTTTTTCGACGACACATCACCATTCGAAACGGATATTCATCCAATGGACACAAATGAAACATATGAAAATGAAAGTTTGAACGAAAGTCGTTATTTCTTTGATGACACGTCACCCTTCAAAACAAATAAGGTATAAATTCATTAGTATGTTGTTACTGTAATGTAAGCATCAAGTGGATTTGTCTGCTACTGATAATAATATAATTGTCAGGTGTTCAATTCTCGTCAAGAATTGATGGATTGGGTGCAAAATATGGCAAATACTTTAGGTTATGTCATCGTCATAAAAAATTCTAAACGTAACTTTAATGTTGTATTTCAATGTGACCGTGGAGGTACATACAAAAGTACACAAATCTCCAAAAAAAAACAGGGACAAAAAAAATTAATTGTCCATTTAGCCTATAGGGTAAATATTCGTCAGTAGATAATTCTTGGAAGATAAAAATGATATGTGAATTTCATAACCATGAGCCGTCATTATATTTAGAAGGTCATCCTTATCCACGACGACTAACTGAATATGAATGTCGAATAGTGGAAGATTTGTTGAAAAAAAATGTCAAACCAAAAGATATATTATCTGCACTAAAAAACCTAAATCCGAAAAATGTATCTACTCTCAAAACTATCTACAATGTAGACGAAAAACTTCGACGTAGGGAGAGAGAAGGTAAAACTCAAATGCAAGGTGTTATGGAATTTCTAGATCAAAATGGATATGTTTATTATAGTCGTGCAAATGTTTTGACAAATAAGTTAGAAGATTTATTCTTTGCTCATCCAAGATCATTAGAAATATGGCGTGCATTTACACATGTCTTGTTAATGGATGCAACATATAAAACAAACAAGTACGGGATGCCTCTATTGGAGATTGTTGGTGTAACTCCAACAAATATGACATTTTCCATTGCATTTGTGTACATGCATGAAGAAAAACAATCCAACTATGTTTGGGCTTTAGACTGTCTAAAATCGGTGATGGAAGGATGTATGTTGCCGCGTGTTATTGTGACTGATAGAGAAATGGCTCTCATGAACGCATACACTATTATATTTCCAGATGCTAAAGGATTACTTTGCAGATGGCATATAAATAACAATATCATGAAGAAATGCAAATCATGTTGGGATGTTCTTTATACGTCATGGACGAGGTTGGTTAACTCTGAAACAAAGGAAGCATACAACAAGAATTTGGCACAAGTTGAAAAAACTACGAACAATTATCCAGGTATTTTTAAATATACATTATAATATGTTATAAATCATTACATCAACTGAAATTTTTTATGTATTTCAGATGCATTTTCTTATCTAAACAAAACATGGTTGACACCACACAAAGAAAAGTTTGTGTCTGCATGGACCGATAAGTTTCTTAACTTTGGCAATCACACAACTAATAGAGCTGAAAGTCAACATGCCAAGTTAAAAAGATATGTCGAAACATCAAGATCAGATATCGCCAAATCATTGAAGCGTATTGCTGATGTTGTTGAGTCACAATACACAGGTATAAAAGCGAGTCTTGCGCATAACAAAATTTTCATTGTACATCGGTACTACGAAATACCACATCTAAAACCATTGTGTCGTTTCGTTTCAATTTATGCACTTGATATCATTTTCAAAGAATATGAGCGGTCCAAAGAATTTGGATTTGTTTATGAAAATTGTGGATGTCAAGTACGTACAAGTTATGGGCTGCCATGTGCGCATGAACAAGCTATATTTGTTAAAAAAGGTCATTGTGTACCGCTTCATTCAGTAGATAAGTTTTGGAAGAAACTTGATTTATTAGAATGCAAATCGTTAGAAGATGATAAATTGGGTTGTGCAGTTGAGGTAAATATGTTTAATGCTCATTACGAAAAACAATCAAGACCTGTTAAGTTAAGTTTAGCAAGGAAGTTACTAAACTTAATCACGCCGTCAACAACTTCAGTTTCTGAACCTGCTACTCACAAAAATACTCGTGGGCGCCCCTCCTTAAAGAAGAAACTTTTCAAGAAAACCCATATCGATTTAAACCATGACCCACCAACTCAACATCCACCACCTCAAGATCAACCGACTCAAGTGCCACCAACTCAATATCCGTCTCGATGTAGCATTTCTACTTATACGCCTGATTATATGCGGTCTAATTTGTTTGATCTAAACCAGGAGCCGGATAGGCACAGTACGTACTCGTTCCGAGAACCTCCAATGTGCAACTCAACTTTTAATCAGGAACAATCGATGCATAGCTCGTACTTCAACCAAGAACAAGTAATGTATAATTCAGATCCACTTATGAATGAAATTCCGTATGAATTTCATCTATATGTCACAAACATACAAAACGTGAGGGGAGATGGAAATTGTGGATTTCGTGCAATAGCTGCGTGTCTCGGTTATAGTGAAGATAATTGGCGTCAAATCCGCTTAGATTTACAGAATGAGTTGTTAGCACACCCAGCTGAGTACGCACAGATTTTTGATTACGATTTAAACACCATACACCACTCATTGAATTTCAATGGATCACATTTCGCACCAACAGATCGTTGGTTGATTATGCCGGTCACTAGCTTTCTCATTGCTAACAAGTATAATGTAATAGTTATTTTTCTAAGCAAAGATAGTCCGTCAACATGTTTTCCACTATGGCTTGGTCCCCAAGACATCTCAACTCATAGAGTTGTTGTTATTGCTCTTGTTAGAGGTGATCATTATGTGAAGGTTGATTTACATGGAGGATATCCAATGCCTACTATTTTACCACTTTGGCGTCACAACAGATCATCACGGTCTGCTGGATGGGAAACTGTTTATGCTGCTCGCCTGAATTCCTACATTTCTCCATTTGCAACACACAATAATTGTAACAATTCTACAGTTATAATATCTGATAATTAGTAAAATCAAATTTATGTTTTGTTGTTTATAATTATTAAGATCTGTATAAATTAAAACAAAATTGTTATATATGTGCGATTCTGATGTTTCTAATATATATATATATATATATATATATATATATATATATATATATATATATATATATATATATATATATATATATATAGAGAGAGAGAGAGAGAGAGAGATGTTCAAGACTAAAACCATTAAATAATAAAATAAATAAAAAATAAACCTAAATTAGTAACTTTCATTAATTATTAAATGCCTTTAATTTCATTAATTATAAGGCTTAAGGAATATGTGGCTGTTATGTACCTAATATTAGGTATAGATCCATTAAAAACAATATAGTTTTAATAAAATACAATCAAATCTCTCTACTATCTTTCTTGTATTCATTTTCCATATAACTCTTACCTATATATATATATATATATATATATATATATATATATATATATATACCTATATATATATATATATATATATATATATATATATATATATATATATATATATATATATATATATATATAAAAGCTAAAGTTTCAAAAAGTATAAGGTATGATATGAAAATCAACTATAAATATAAGGGCATTTAATGAAAATTGTAAAGTAAACGTTTATTTAGTTTAATATATTAAAAAGTGTCAAAACTTTCAGTGATGTACATCGAGTCAATCAAAAATTCGTGCATTTGGAATTCAAGTCGTGCGGTTAGAATTACCCTAGTTTAGATATCTTTTATTTAGAGTTAAAGGAGGGTTTATTGAGTAATTATGTTTTATGTTGGGGTGAACGGAGTCGATGAATTTTTGCTAGAGCTGGCGGGCCTGTCGTTCTATATTGCGGTGGGTTCGGTGACGTCGGTTTGGGTGGTTTCACGAATACGTTGAAATTGTTGGATAACGGCTAGGTTTCAAAAATAAAAAATAAAAAGTATATCTATATAAACATCCTAAGGTGTTTGTTTTTTTTGAAGCGTGAAGTATGTGAACCACGTCTGCAATTCTCTGCAGCAGAAGATGTGGATCAAATAGCTGCAACATGTAATAAGAAGTTTGTTTGTAACATCTGCAGACTGCTACAATAAACTGATTTACAAATTGAAAATAGTTCGTAGCATCGAAATTTTAATAATTTTAGTCTTAAAACATTGAAATAATACTAAAAAGAACATCAGAAATAACAAAAATATAAAACTTCTAAAAAAATATATCTAAAATAATATTAAAGAAGCTATTAGTTATTTTTTTAGAAAAAACCAAAATTAAAGAACATAAAAAAAGAAATTTATTAAAAAAATAAGAAATATTGTAAACAATATTTAGAAAATTTGTAAAAGAATCACACGTTAAAAAGTAAGTGAAACTGAAAATATTATTAAAAAATGGTAAAAAATTAAAGAAATCAAAGTTTTTAAAAAAATTAAGTTATAAAAAATTGTGGGAACTATAAAAAGAAATTGTATCAAATCCGTAAATTAAAGTTTAAAAAAATATCAAACTTTAAAAAAAAATCAAGTTATATAAAGTTTCTAAAAAAAAATTACTTAACAAAATAAAAACTAAAGAGGTTTGAAGAGACAAATTAAGTGTTGTTTGGAGCAGAACAAGCGAAAAAGTTTTATAGTCTGATTCCTTCCAAAAAACAAACTGTTGCGAGATGACATGTATTGTGCGTGTGCTACACCGTGCAACAAAAAATGGCCTGAAGATGTTTTTCTAAAAAAACCAACAGCCTCTAACCCATTTCAAAAATTCATTCCACCTTCCTTCTTTCCTCTCTACTCTCTTCCATTTCAATTTCATTCTTTCAATATCATTTCCGATGAATTTTAGCGTGGCAAATCCAAAAAAAATGGTGCTACTAAAAGAAGAAATTGTAACTCCAAAACTATACCTAAATGCCATGGTCAAATATGATTCCTGAAACCCAAATGCCAATGCTAAATGGTTTACCATTGGCATGATGAGTGATAACCCCTACATCATTCGGTAAAAAAGAGCAAAACATCCGATTCCAACACGCACACAAGTAGATATTAATTAATTATTTATTGTGTAGCTTCAAATTAGTTGATCGAAACGTTTATTATGAAATAGCTTGAGTGACACTTTTGATGTACATAACATAATGATTGCATTGAGTTCAATTTTTCTGTTGAATTAGTCTATTAATTAATATCGGATATGTGATTCTCTGTTATAAGATATTGTTCATGTATGTGTGTACTTGGTACATATATGTATTACTTGAAATGTTAATGTGTATAGTGGTGATCACTTGGATTTAAACATTATTTTAGAAGACTTTTGGTGAACCAATGTTTGTTATAAGGAAAGATGATGATCAAATTAGCCTCAAATTGAAGCCCAAGGTAGTGTAAAATAAATTTCTTAGGCCAAAATATATGATATTGGTATCTTAGAGTCATAACATTGAATAAGGATTCAAACTATGCACTATGTGTGCTTAACATTCTCCATAATATATAATTTAGCAAAACAAAGATGCGTTTATTTAATTTCACTCAACTACATAACAATACAACTGCCTTCTTACTACTTCTAAATTGACAAAGATGTAACTTTTTTTAATGAAGATCTTTTCACCAACCAAACATATATGTATATCCATGTTTATTCCATTTATATTTTATTAGTTTCAAATAAATTTAGCTATTTTCTTCACCCAAAACAAGGTACATTTTCCTTGTTCTTCCCTTCATTTTAAGCCACATCTTTGCTATCTAAGCACCAACAGTAGTAATCAGACCTTGAGATTGCTAACAATTCATTAGGACTCATCCTCTCAAGCTCACCCTGCCTCCATGAAGCAAAGTTATTATTGTTTTGGGAATCTGTAGCAAGAGGATAATCCTCCGTTCTATGAGCTTGTGATCTCATTCTTCTATAAAGTCTCATCGTTGCAACACAATCATCATAAGGATCTTGTATCCCATTTTGAATATCATACCTATAAAATAAGAAATTTCATCACTAATTAGCAATAAGTAACATATATATCACAATTAACATGTACATGTCAAAATTTTAAAAATAAAGGCAATATATGAAAGTCTATTACCCTAGGTAAGATTTTGTTAGGTACTTGAGTGAGTTGCTGAGCTTGCTTGTCTTCATTAGTGGTGGATATTTTGCTGTATCCCTATCAAATAACAAGTGCATCTTACTCTTAGTTCATAAGTTATTAAAGTAGATGATAGTAATAATAAATTCCTTAAAGATACATGCCTTATCTTTACTAAAGGATACTCAAGTTCCAAACATTTCATGTCATGTTCCAAACCATGTCCTACAAGAATCTTCGCCTTTCCACCTCTCGAGCGAATCTTCCATATTGGTTCCCCATTACACAAAAAATCTTGAATTTTTCTTTGTACATGTCTCAGTGGCATTGCATCCCTAAGGTACTCTGGTCGAACGCCTGTTGTCTCATACCTATGAATTTTTTTAATTAAATAAGATTATATATACGTAGAAAATTAAAGATGGAAAAGAGTAACTTAATCTATATATTTATATGATTATATGTCTATAGACCCTTAAAAAAAAATTAAAACTATGGCAAAATATATAATATATCACCTATAGTTTGTAACAGGAAGTTGTGGCTTAACATAGGAATGAAATAGTATGTTCTCATATTCATCGATGATACAAACTCTTGCACAAAGATCTAAAGAACCATCACTACCACCACCAACCATTTTGCAAGCAAGTGCAACTGCCCTTGTTTTCCCACTATCAATTCTTAAGTCATCTTGAATTCCCATGTTAGCAAATCTATGTAGTACACCCTGAAACATATATAAATAATTATAATTATACATATATATATACATCAAAATTAAAAATGGATTTTTTAAGTTTAAGGATGTGATTTGTTACGTTATTTCCACGTGATAGTTGACATCTATCTTGGTGAACCCTTAGAGAGTTTGGGCTATTAAGGACAGTTAAGCAAATGGTACATCCATGGTCTCTAAACACCCTTTCACATTCAACCTTTGGCAATGGTCCTGAGAATTAACGAAGTAACTAATATAAGTAAATAACTAAATATCCATATATGTATAGAGTATAGTAGTTAAAATATATAATAATAATATGTAATAGTAATTTAATACCTATAAGATGATCACGAAGAGATTCAAATGAGCGACAACGTTTCCCACAAATTCCACACATGGGTTCATGAGCTGAGTGATATGAATTCCTCATGTGTTCCACCAAGTGCTCCTTTTTGTTAAACTGCCTATAGCATGCTGCACATTTGTTCCTAGTAAACAAGAAAAACATGTTAATAATAAGATCAAAATGTATTATTTTCAAGAACTTGTGTGTTAGTTTTTCAATGACAATGTGAGTATATTTTATATTTTATATTATATTTGGTTACTACCTTTGGGTCTCTGAATCCATTGTTATCTCAACTTTGATGTCAATAAATTTATCAAGACTTTTTAGAAGAAAAATTGAGAGGACTTGTGAGGAAGAGATGGTAGAATGTGCAAGGTATTTATAACATTGAGATAACCTACTACTACTATTACCACTACAACAACAAAAATAATAATAATAAAAATAAAAAAATAAAAAAAAATTGATTCTTTATGACCGATTTTTGCACTATAATGTATACGGATTGAGTCTCCATCTTTCGAATGTTCATTGCATATGCCCCATTACAAAAAAGAAAAAAAAAACACATTACAACCTTGGTAGAACTTAGTCAACAGTTGGGATTTATGGAATATTTTTTGCTCCTCTTTATGCTTCTATATGATTGCAATATATATTCCATGTTCACATGCTTTGTGTTCACCTTGGTTATGACATTACATAAGTTAGCATATTTCTTTATATTAGGATGACAATTTTCGTATCTCTTCTATAAAATAATACTACATGCTGCATTCACAAAATATAATAATTAAAATCATGTAGCAAATCACATAAATGTAGAAAAATAGATAAACCATGTTATGGTACGCACATAATCGTGTTAGTTATAACAAAACCCGGGTTCTAGAATTTCTTGTGTAGTTACTATCATGGGTTGCATGAAAGAAGGAAATTTTATGTGGGGATCTCGGGATGAAAACTTTTGACCAAGAAGATTCCAGCTTTTGAAATATACCCAATAAAAACAAGATTGTGAAAATGGGTGCAGCATAATTTTTTGCATGGATACTATTGACATTGGGTCCATTTCGTCCATCTTTTTTGCTATAGTTTTGTTTCTGGTGTAATCTTTTCTGTTCGAATGTCAAATACCAAAACTCTAGGTGGGACCGGATCAAAATAAGGAAAAAGGTGGGTCAAAACAAATTGGACGGGTTGAGTTGAGCCATCCATAATTTTTTTGTCCATTCTTGTGAATTTTGTAAAAACTAGTAAACACAATGTCAATAATTCCAATGAATACAACTAGTTAGGGTTACACCTTTACATGATTAGTCTTAAACAACATCAAAATAACCAAAACATTAAAACTGATGAAGCCACACAAAAATATAAGAACCATAATGAGAGACACCAGACTACAATTTTTTGCTTAAATTGATTTGAACACTTGGTTCACTAGGATGCGACTTAGAGCATCCACAATTCATTGAACTCTATAGAGTTCAATGGATTGTCACATCATCTATTAAACATCTATACAACACATCCCACAATCTATTAAACACCGATTCAATCTTAATCATCACTTTATTCTTTCTATTAAACCATTCAATAATCATTCAACTCTATTCCATGTCATCACCCACACTCCATTCTTATTCAATATCAATCATTATCTTATTCAACTCTTATACTACTTGCATTGTGGATGATCTTAGTTGTCTCATTCGTCTCCTTGTGCATTTTAAAGAAATATATCTTTATATCAAATGTTAGGTAGTCATTCATCAAACCAATCAAAATATCCACAATCCCCATCCTATTTGGAAAACATACACAACCAAATACACATTGGTTGTTATCAGTCCAAAAAACTAAAAGTCTAGCTGAAATATCATAGTAAAAATTACAAAATGGTTGATTTTTTTGTATGCACACATACATTTGAGAGCTTTAGCCACATGAAGTGGATAGTCATTCTTCTCTAGATAACTTACCTAAATGTAGAATCTCAATTTATAAAATAAAGAGTTTATAACAATAGAAACATAGAAGAAATAGGACTAAAGTTGAAAAACCAAAACCACTTTGGTTTTTACTTTATATATAACGGTTCAAATTGGTTGCCACCTAATCAAATTGGCATGTAACCTTATCTTAATTTTATGTTTACAACAAAGATTCACAAGTCCTACAATCATAAATGTCTCTTTAAGGAAAAATTTACTTGGAAATATGAAATTCATATCCGAAATTTGGAATTTCGGACAAGGAAAATCTATTGAAATATTCTTATGTTTAGGTTCATAATCGATTTAGTCATTATCTCTATCTTTTAGTCAATTAAGTCCAAAAAAAACCGAAAAATATATTTATTTTGACCCTGTTTTAGTCAATTTCGTCGGTTAAGTCCTAAAAACCGGAAAATATATTCATTTTGACCCTTTCAAAAATTACACTTTTGGCCCAGATTTTAATTTTTATTACAAATTTGGTTAAAAATTTACAGTTTTGATACAATTTAATTTTTATTACAAATTTGATCCAGAATTTACACTTTTGGCTCAGATTTTAAGTTTTATTACAAATTTGATCCAAAATTTATACTTTTGGCCTAGATTTCAAAATTTTGTTAAAAATCAATCCTACATATAGTTTTTTTACATCTCTTTTTTTTCCAAATTTTGTTTTGAATATGTTTTTTTTTGCTTTATAAAATATATTTATACAAACACCTATTTTATAATAAATGCATTTGTATACAAACACATATTTATAAAAAATATATACAAACATGTTTTTATAAAAATGCATTTATTATAAAATAGGTATTTGTATAAATCTTTATAGAATACGTGTTTGTATACATTTTTTATAAAGACATGTTTGTTAATAAATGCATTTGTTATAAAATAAATGTTTATATAAATATGATTTTATAAAGCTAAAAAAACATATTCAAAATAAAATTTTGAAAAAAGAAGATGTAGAAAAACTAAATTTATGATGAATTTGTAACAAAATTTTGAAATTTGGGCAAAAAGTGTAAATTTTGGATTAATTTTGTAATAAAATTTAAATTTAGGGCCAAAGTGTAAAGTTTTGACAAAATTTGTAATAAAATTTAAAATTTCAGCGAAAAGTGAAAATTTTGAAAGTTGGATGACTTGTTAACCGGGTAAAAAGATTAAAATGAATATATTTTTCGGTTTTTGAGACTTAATTGACTAAAAAAGACAAAGATTAAATCGGTTATGAGACCTAAACATAATAATTTTCGGTAGATTTTTCTTCGGACAATGCACTCATTTTGAAAAATCTGTAAAAAGCTAGTTAGATAAATAGTGTTTTTGAATGGTATTTTTGTGATTATTTCACTATTTTATGCTTCCTACTATTGTATTTTTGAATTGAGCATTTTATTTTACATTCAAACATAAGTTACGATTTGACTATGTTATGAGTTAATTTGTTCATATTTCTTCTTGCGATATTTTATGAGTTGAAAGTTTTGTTTAGTTGTGATTTGACCCTGTTCTCATCTGAGTTAATTTGTTTGTATTTCTATTTGTATTACTTTATGAATTGAATGTTTTGTTTTGCTTTCATCTGATTGTACACTTTTTCTGTTATATATCTCAAATACTTTAAATAGTTTAACATCACGTTGATATCAATCGACATCTTAAAACAACCATAATGCTTTTCAGTCCTCATGCATTTGATCTCATATCGAATTAAACCCAAGGGCTCTAATGTGTTTAATTAACTAAAAAAACGTAGCTCTATTTATTTAACTTTGTCAAATACCACCAAACCATATATTTATATATTGTCTAGCAAGACTACATAATATAAGTGAGTACGATAAACAACAAAATTTCTACGTTTGTTAAATGCATGTTGAGACTTTGAGGAATTAAAGTATATATACGAAAAGTTTTTGATTCTTCAAACCCCAAAAATGAGTCAAAAAGTATATATTACAAATGTGATAACGTTAACATGGTGGATCCCTTTGTAATGATTTATATCCCTTCTATGTCATACTCAAATATGCGTTATACGTTTGCTTTTGATGTGTGGGTAAAACTATTAAAAAGACATTTTGTAAAATATAAAATAGAAATATGATCTAAAAAACGATAATTGAGTTAATTTGTAAAAGTATAAGATTATTATTATTATTTTTTGTTAAATTGCATGAAATAACTTTTGAATTTGAAACTTTTTGTTTAAGTTAAAAGCTAGAAGGTCCTAATTAAGGAACGTTTTTCTTTTTCTTTCAGTTTTTTTTTGTTAAAATCTCACAAAAGTTGTATGCCGTGTTTGAAGTTACTTTTTAAGTTTACAAGTTCTTTTTGTAAAAGTTCTTTTTAACTTTAGCTTTTGAGGAGACAAAAACAACAAATTATTTTTAAAAAGTGTTTGAGTCGTATTTCTTGATTTTTGAATGTAATTAAAGACTAAAAGTCATAAAAGACACAATTTTCTGACTTTTGAAAAACCCTATTTTTCTTTTTGGCAAAGTTATTTTGAAAAAACCTTTTCTATTTCTCAAACATTTTTTTGAATTTTTTTGACAGGTATCTTATTTTGCTACTTATTCAAAAAAATATATTCTTAATATATGGAAAAGGGTCGTATGTTGGGTGTACATACTGTACGTATGATGTACACAAGTGAGGCGCGAATCGGGGGAAGTCCTTGTGTAACTTGGGCGTACCCATGTGTACGTTGGGAGTAGTCTGGCCAGAAGCAAACCCTAAATTTTAGGGTTTGCACCCCATTTAAAGACCTTATGTCCCTCCTAACCCTCATTCTCTCAGCCTCCATCACCCTTAGAGTGTTAGAATAGGACCCTAGACCTCTTGCATGCATTTTATGCTTACCTTGTGCATTTTTGGTGTTATTGAAAAAGGAGTTTGGAGAAGAAACAAAGACGTGAAGAGGGATTGTAGATCCAGAAGTTTGGCTTCATTTCTGACCTATTTGAGGTATAAAGCTTAAACCTTGACCATTGCATACTTAGATCTAGTTTTGGGGTGTTTTATGTTATATTTTGGTCCCACAATTGTGGTTTCGTGAGTTTAGAAGTTTCAGTCCATATGATCTGTCCTTTTAGGCTCTTGGAGGTGTTTGGAGCCATAAAAATCCGACCTTGATGGCTTAGCCTCAACCATGCAAGTGCTAGATAGCAACTAAGTGAGCTTATGGACTTAATTTGTGTCTTAATCCCCATCCATGCATGCAAAAGCATAAAGTTTATAACTTTATGGTAGGATGTTTTTAAGGGCCTGGATCTATGTTTTGGACGTTAGGAATAAATGGATTAAGTCACAAGAAAGTTCTTACGATGATTGGCCAGTATGCTGGCGTACGCCTTGGTAGGCTGCGCGTACTGGGTCAACTTCCCGTATCTGGCCAAGGCCAGCGTATGCCAGGAGTACATGCTCAGTACGCCACGTGTACACATACAATGGATCAAAAGTAGTTTTTGGGCTATAGGATATTGGGCCTGGAATTATTGGGCCTTAAGCCTACCTGTGGATTAAGGCCTCTGGGCCTAGGCCTAGGATTTATGGTATTGGGCCTTATTGGACCTTAAAGCTTAGTTGGTTGGACTTGGACATTTTATTTTGAAAGTTAGGCCTTGGAAGGAAGAGGCCCAATAGGGCAGATATTAGGGAACCTTTGCCTTATGATATTAATCAGGGTTTGGACCTTGGGGTCAGGTTTAGATCTAATGACTAATTAGGAAGTTTGTTGTGTTATAGGGAGAGGAGTTTGGAGTTATCCGCGATGTACGATTTGACATTCACAGTTGAGGTGAGTCTCCCTTCGTGAATGTTATAGGTCGAAGGCACCAATGTCGGCCCTTTATTTATTGCATAGTATGATGGTTGTGTGTGTGATAATTATCATTGTTCATATATTGCTTGATGATCATGTTATTGGATTAGTGTCTAAGTCCATAACTATTTTGGTATGTACTTGACCCGATGGTGCATGGTCCTTTTGGGTTGCCTTCACCAAAGCAACTTGATTGGAGAAATAAATAAAGAGAGAGAGAGGTTATTATGATTTATTAATATGTTATAAGAATAATATATTAAAGTAGAAATCATATTTGCTTAATTAATATTGGTCAATAATTAATTAGGAATTAATTTTGTGATCAAGTGTAATTAATTAAACTAGAGGGGCTGAATTGTAATTATGTGATAGTTACAAAATATGGTAATGGTTATCCTAAATATGGGTTGAACGAATTCAAGGAGATAAGGATCCTTGAAATCGTTCAAAGGATAAAGGATAAGGGTTTTCAAGGCTTATCTTATGGTTGCTTTGTGGATAAGCAACTAGATAAGGATAATGACTAAAACTCTATCTCTACACCTATATAAAGACCCTAAGGCCTTAGAATTCGTGCACTTGTTCCCAAGGAGTCCTAAGGACGAATTCTAACCTCTCTCCTCTCTCTTTCTACCTTCTCCATTTTCTCTTGGTGTTTGTAAGCCATTAAAGGAGTGACACTTGTGACTCTAAGCATTCCAAAGTCATTACAAGGAGATTTGGGATTGTTATTACTACATAACAATCAAGGTAATATCTTAAACCTAATTATATGTTAATATTGATTTCCATATGCTAGAATTAGGGTTTATAGTCTTGGATTCAAAGCATGTACAATAGAGAAACCTAGATCCAAACATTAGGGTTTGTATGAGCACATAGGATGTCTTATGACCAAAACCCATCAGTGGTATAAGAGCCATTGGTTTGGTTTCAATTGTATAAACTTGATATATTAGGGTTTATTGCCAATAAACCCTAAGAGGCTAGGGTTTTTTGAGATTAGGGTTTGCAAACCCTAATTTGCAAGAGTTTGAATACGATCTTCAAATCCTTTCCTTAAACCCTTAAATTTCGAAATCTAGGGTTTGTTATAATCCCTTGATTTTCGAAATTTGCCTCCTCCCCAAGATAAGGTCCTAATTTCTAGGGATTTGGATTATCCCATATCTTGTAATTATCCTCTAATTGTTATATATGGTAATTCAAGATCTTGCATTATCCATCCATATTTTCGAAATCTATGTAGATATTTAAGGGATTAGGATAACTTAAATGTCTAAATGGTAATTATCCTCATTATTTAGATAATCCCTTATGATTTAATAATTAAATATATAGTCTAATTCAAGATAATTATTAAATCAAGAGTTTTAATATTTAAAATTTTAATTTAAATGTCATAAATTCGAAATTTTAAGATAGATTAAAACTAAATTGTTTTGAAATGTTTCAAAACTTGCCCTCAAGTTTTGGAATTTAAAAGTTGATTAAAAAGGTTTAATTAGGAGTGTTAAATTCTAAAACCATAGTATTGTTTTGAAAAGTTCAAATCACACCCTTATGGTTTTATTAATTAATTAAGGTGTATAATTAAAAGAGATTTAATAAATCCATAAAAGTTTTGGTTTGCAATTTAATTGAATTAAAGGTATAATTATTAAATTTGAACACATAGTATTTTAAAAGTATGAAATGCACCCTATATTATATATATAACATTAAAAGTCTAACATTATATATATGTATGAGTAAAAGTCAGTCTTACCGTAAGTAGGCCTCATTCATGAAGCTGGTCTATAAGGGGTGTTTAAGGAAATTGCCTATAAAATGGCAATTGAATGGGTATCCACTCTTACCCACCGCACTCTTGACTAGTGGAGGGTTATTAGCCGAACGGGTAGGATAGGACGAAACCTTCCATTATAAGTATAATGAAATACAAAGTAACTAAATGTTTTTCTAATTCCCAATCTTAGTTACTTAGGCAAAAGTGAATTGATGCAATTCCATGAAATTACACTTTGTGCCCTTGCGAAGACGTTAGTGGAGCGTGTGTGGTTTACCGGCACAGTAATGGTTCTAAGCAAAGGTAGCAAAGGGTGACTTAATGTTTGTCATAGTTCGGTGGAGCGTGTGTGGTTTACCGGCACATCGAATAGGTGACTGTAACATGTGAGGGCACCGTGTAAGTTTGCATGGTTATTCACACCCACTTTGTGATCCTCGGCATCCCAGTCACAAACAAGAGGGGCATATCGAGATTTAAACATGCCATTGAAAGTTCAATGAATCTCAATGGATCTAGGAGTTTTCATAGATTTAAAACTTAAATTTCTTTTTCGTTTTTCATGGTGGAAATTAGTGAATCGTCATTCACTTACCTTCAAATATTCTGCAACTAGATTACGGCATCCCTTTTCTAGGTTTTAGAATATTGTGTTGGGTCCTAGCCTTAGTATTTCATTTGGGTGATTTACTAAGGACTCAATCTATCAACTAACTTGAATTCGTTTTTCTCCCGTTTTGTAGATGTCAAAGTTTGACAACTATGGTCTTCCCAAATCCCGTGGAACAAGCATTCCACGTGAAGATGATATTCCAAGATTCGATCGAGGAACAAGAAATCATGCTTCACTTCCTCCTCATCCTCCAATTATTCTCCCTAACCCACAAATTCAAAGGCTTGAAAAGTTCAAGATCACTCAAGCCCTTTTGGCAAGTGAACATAAAGAAGGAAAGTCAGTGTGTCACACATTGATAGGTTAAGAATGTTGGGATCCGTTGTCTGTGAGGAAATGGCTGTTGATTGGGTTCTTCAGTCACTTCCTAACTCATATAGTGAGTTCGCAAGAGAGTACTATAGGATAAAACACGACGTGACCCTTATAGATCTCACTTATATGCTTATTGCTGCTGAATCAGCAATGGTTTGGCGCAATAGAAAAGCAAAGTTGATTGGTGAATCTGCCTTCAAGACCTCTATGGATATAGACAATGGCAATGAAAGACATGCAATGATCGAAAAGTTTGATCACAAGAGAAAGGCGATGTCTGAAGTAGTTCCATGTGTTGTTCCAAAAGAGTCAATTTGCTTTTATTGCCAAGAGAAGGGGCATTGGAGACGAAGTTACCCTATTTACCTAAGAGATCTAAGAGATGGGAGAGTCAAAAGTATGACCACGCTTCAGGTAAAATCCACTATCTAACTCCGTTAAGTTCCTATTCATTGATTCTTAATACATGATGTGATAAGATTGCATTTGAATGTTTTGAAGGATCAGTGAAAAGAAAGGAAGCTTGATAAGAGAGCAAGATGAATCTAATCACAAGAGATGGATCTTGATCGCATGGACTTGAAGATTGGATTTTGAGCTTAGATAGTTATGATAGAGTTGTTAGAAAATTTCCTTTTACATAGTTTTTCAAATAAATTTTGCATTGTAAGGACAAATGTTTTTCCGCTGCTTTTATAAATAAAATAAATTTTGTTTGACTTATTTATTTATTTGTTTACTTCCTCGCAATGAAATCGTTATGAAAATTGATGTTTGCATATTTCTACAACGAATGGATATGATTCTTAGTTATGTTATTTATGGGAATGTCGAGAATTTACCAAATAGGGAGAGTTTCTCATCGCCCAAAGTTTCAATTGGACTGAAATTTGGAATCACGCAACTTGGTTGCATGATGAATGAGAAATTTCATATTTGGAAATTAGACAAACTCGTTGACAAAGTGTCAAGTGAAGGACTAGGAGATCGAGTACACAAAGTTGTGTGTTGATCAAGTTCACCATAAGAGTAACAAAGATATTCGTCATGATTTACTAAAGGCTTAGTAAATATGATTACACTTACAAGATTAAGTGTAATTCTGAATTGATTAAAGGGTTTAGATCAATAGTAAAACAAATAAGAAGAATCAAGTAGACAGAAAGATAAAGTTTCTCCATTCTAAGAAGAAAGGAGAGTACCTTTTATGCTTTATGATAGGTCTTAATGATTAAGAACCATATCTCAATTGATCCTCTAAGTGAGTCTTAGTACAATTGTATGTTTAAGAAGAGGAATCAAGGATTGAAGAAATGGTTAAATCAAGAAGTCTATCATACTTCGTTCCAAGAACAAGTCTTAAAGTTAAGATTATGATAATGAGTGAAAAGTATTAAAGGTTTATAACATTCATCAAATGTGGAAAGTTGTGATGTCTTGGATAAGACAAAGACCAACTAGGACCAATTTATGAAGTGTTTTGATAAAAGCTACACTAACTCTTGAACATTTGGTTGTCAACAAATGTTTATTGACAAGAGAATCTTATATGTCAAGGAGTCAGTGGGAGTCTTAATGGTCTTGAAAGGTTTCAAGAACAAATCAAATAAACCTTATTGATCATCATTAGCACACGAGTTGAGGTTTACAACCTATCGTGTTGACAATATTTTGATTCTGTGCTGTTCCAATTAAGTTAATTATGCATGTGAGTTCTATGAGTTCTCATTTTGAACGCATAAATGGCAAAGCACCTTAATCGATGAAAGGTACATTGATAGGAAAGGGTGAGCTGCTTAACTACTTGGAAGACATGGTGGGCAGCTGTGCTACCATAAGGCAAGAAATCAAGATTAAGAAAGTTCGGTCCATATGAGTTTGAATTTGTCGTAAACTTTGGTTTTAACAAATTCACATGGATAGGAACACATACACCGTTTAAATCTAAGTGTCATAAGATTTCATCCTTCATGAAAATGATTGTGAGGAAATGCTTTCACTAAGAAAGATTTTAAGAAGATAGTGATTGTAAAATTGCATTCTCGAATTCAATTATGGTTACGGTATCCCTTTCCATAATTTGAATTGTAAGGTTTGGCAATTAGTCTTAAGTGTTTAGAAACACATATGAACTATCGAAGGCAAAGGTGTATAAGTTCAAGAAGCCTTGATAAAATATTAACAAAGCACTAAGTATTAGAAACATGGACTTAAGAAATTCAATAGGTATTGTTTTTCTGGAAGTTAAGATGTTTATGAATACATGTCGAAGCTAGTGGGAGCATAAGTGTTATGTTTTATAATAATCATCATGATAGTGGGAGCATAAAATTTATGATTGTATGATTATTATGGAAAGTATTGCAAGTTGGTAATATTAATTATAGAAAAACAAGAGTTATACTTTGCAAAGTCGTAAGGGTTGTAAAGTTGTTTTGCTATAATTAAGGGAGAGAATATTATGCTTCATTTCAAATCTAAAGGATTAGGTTGTGGAATGTTAATAAATTTAGTCAAAGGTACATTGTGTGTTCTTAAAATTTCGATTATGATTACGGCATTCCTCTTCACAATTCGAATTTTGAGAACATAGCAAATAAAACATTGTGCATCATGTCCCATACGCTTCAGGTATAGGATCGATTGCAAATGCTTTAATGTTTGACCATTCTAAAATTTTCCAAATGTCTAGCGCATTTAGAGGGAAAAGGGACTAGAATTGGTTTTGACTAAAATAATTAAACAACTATCAAAGGACAATCCAAAGTTCGACGAGGATTGGGCGCTTGTGAGTAGTTGGAAGCATGGTATTGGATGGACCATATTGACATTATTATGAATAGATAAGAATCTATTAAGAATAAGTTGTCATATGGAAAATATGGAAGCGTGTCCATATTGGGAATTGAATATTAAAAATCTATGTCTAGATTAGAAACTTTTATGCAAAAGGATGTTCAAAGGAATGTACTTTGAGAGAGAGACATCATATCTAAGGAATTGTCTTGTAACAATCTCCGATAGAGGACTTTGTAATATCATTGGCAATAGTCTTTGTGACTTTGGTGCAGTGACATTACGAAAGGATCATTGCATAAAGTGTTAGAATCTAGCATATTCTGTAAGTAGCAAGAATTTGATATTCTTACACTTATGAAAAAGGATTTGGAGTTGTAAAATGAGAATGATTGGAAATGTGTTCAATTTGTCTATTTCACAAAGTAAGAACCATTGGTAAACATTGTGTGCATGCTAGGAGCATGGGACAAGTGTAATAATTCAAGTAAGAAGTTGATTACCCGAAACGACAAATAATGAGTAATCAATATGGTGATAAATAAAAGGAGTTTTATTTATACTCAAAGGTTTGAGGCCATATGGGATTAGTATTATTCTTGTGTTTCACCTTGCATGTTTTGACTTCCAGAATAATTGAGTTTATTAAGAATAATCGAATTATTCAAACGGGCCACAGTCGTTCATATGTTGGAAGTAGATATGAATGAAGACTGTCGTGAATTGGTGTGTGGATTGTCTAAAAGAGTATTAGACATAAGCAAATGTTTGCTGCAACGTTCATGAGTGCTTATGAATATGAATTTGAGCATTGGATTAAACCCACGCTCACTTGGATCACTCCATGAATTGTATCACGAGTGATTAGTGAGACGATAACATCTTATATTCTTGAAACCGAGATGTGTGAGTTGTATCTTGCAAATCGGTTGCACATTTTTAATATGTAAACGCACTAGTAACTTGGTTTTATAAAACATATTGTTGTGTGTGATTTGGTTAGTGAGTGCAAGCAAGCATTGTATCAAAGTTTATCCGTTCCTTTTATTCAAGTAGGATAAAAGCGATATCTTTTGGGCCCCTCGATGGTTTAATGATGACAAACGTAAATGCTCGGTCGGGCTAGGGCTAATTTGATTTGTTCAATTAGTCTATCGTCATAAATCGGAAATTGAGAAGTAGTACAAAGAGAATGATTTGAAATCATATCTCATACGATATCTAGAATGGAGGAATATATGATCCCTTATCTAAGGACACGCGTATATGATAGGATCAGAGTTGACAACAGCTTTGGAAAGCTACGATTGCAGATCAGGATCTAAAGTCATACGTATAATAGTTATTAGACTTATCCAAGTGGGAGACTGTTGGATTAGTGTCTAAGTCCATAACTATTTTGGTATGTACTTGACCCGATGGTGCATGGTCCTTTTGGGTTGCCTTCACCAAAGCAACTTGATTGGAGAAATAAATAAAAAGAGAGAGGTTATTATGATTTATTAATATGTTATAAGAATAATATATTAAAGGAGAAATCATATTTGCTTAATTAATATTGGTCAATAATTAATTAGGAATTAATTTTGTGATCAAGTGTAATTAATTAAACTAGAGGGGCTGAATTGTAATTATGTGATAGTTACAAAATATAGTAATGGTTATCCTAAATATGGGTTGAACGAATTCAAGGAGATAAGGATCCTTGAAATCGTTCAAAGGATAAAGGATAAGGGTTGTCAAGGCTTATCTTATGGTTGCTTTGTGGATAAGCAACTAGATAAGGATAATGACTGAAACCCTATCTCTACACCTATATAAAGACCCTAAGGCCTTAGAATTTGTGCACTTGTTCCCAAGGAGTCCTAAGGAATAATTCTATCCTCTCTCCTCTCTCTTTATACCTTCTCCATTTGCTCTTGGTGTTTGTAAGCCATTAAAGGAGTGACACTTGTGACTCTAAGCATTCCAAAGTCATTACAAGGAGATTTGGGATTGTTATTACTACATAACAATCAAGGTAATATCTTAAACCTAATTATACGTTAATATTGATTTCCATATGCTAGAATTAGGGTTTATAGTCTTGGATTCAAAGCATGTACAATAGAGAAACCTAGATCCAAGCATTAGGGTTTGTATGAGCACATAGGATGTCTTATGACCAAAACCCATCACATGTGATTTATGTATGTTATTATGTGGTACTGGTAGGAGTGAAATATACCCCATAACCGGTTGAAATAGACCAGAGGGTAGGTCGGGCACCCAGATATGCCTGGCATGGTAGGTCAAACACTTAGATATGCTCGGCAGGGTAGGTCGAGCACCCATAAATGCTCGGCATGGTAGGATGTGCAACCAAATATGTTTGACAGTATGTTGGTGTTGTATGTGGTGTGGTGGGGAAAACTCACTAAGCTTTATGATTACTGTTTCAATTTGTGTTTCAGGTACTTCCAGCTTGAAGGGGAAGGGGCTGACTTGATCGCGTCACATCACACTATGATTTTCCGCAGTAGAGATTTTGGGATTTATGCTCTGATAATGTTTTTCAATGAATTGTCTTGATTATGCAGTATAACTATCTTGTGTTCTCATGGTTTTGGAATTAATGGTGTTTTGTCTTTATGAATTTGGTAAACTTAAAATGAAATTTTTTAGTTGTATTTTTCAGGATGTTACAAGTTGGTATCAGAGCCTTGGCTTGAGGGATTCGGAAATAATCTCGGGTGTGTTTGAATTCAAATTGAGGGTTTGATAGATTTTCATAAGAAAAACATTTCTTTTAAAAAAATCAAGAACTTTAATAAAAGACAAGATGTGTGATGCGTGCAATCGACCAAGCTCAAGTAAGTTTTCCCCAAGATACCCATACATGTTATCTTCTATGAATTGATTTATGAATATGTGAATTGCATTCTAGTTAGGGCTAGGGACCTGTTCAAATTTTGCATGATAGAATGCTAAGAGAGATACCTTAGATGCCTGTTGTAGGAGTTTGTAGACTTGCATGCTAGTGCTGATCTTTAATGAAAGGATGGCCTAATTTGGGCATGTTTGCTTCTTGTTACTTGAAGCCCGAATGCTTCTTGGTTCGTGCTTCTAGGAGTTCTAACTAACTTTAGTTAACTAGTGACCGAATACGCCAAGTTACATGTTATACAAACCAAATAATTTTAGAAGATTAGGTTTGGCTCTACTGCGCAACTCTTGTTTGAATCCAACCGTTGTAAAGTAAGGCCTCTCATTCAAAGAACTATCTGGTTTTAGTAATATGTAACAGTATCTGTGAGCTAGTTAGAGGAAGTTCGTGGAAGTCCTTTCAGCAGCTGAGGGCAGTGACTGGGAGAGTTGACTCCTAGAAGGTGTCTAGGAAGAGATTAGTGCCAGGAGCCTTATCTGATTTCTATTATATGTTTGGGTAGAAAGTAATTTGGAAGATTCAAAGCAATCCTCAAGTAAAGTACGGTTGAGAGCAGACATCAGGGAATTTGTTATGGAGGAGATGAAGAGAATCCGTTATCACGACATGTTGAGAGCAGACATCAGGGAGTTTGTTAGTTATTCAGTGTGCCCGACTCTGGATGATATGATTACCAGGGAACATGAGCAAGAGATTGATATGGAGCACATTGGGAAGAGGAAGGCATAGCCTGATCACGAAACCCAAGGGATTCGACCCGAGGTCGAAGGGCCTGCAGGGCCGGATCCGCTGTGGGAAATGCGACAAGCCACACGAGGGAGCTTGTAGGTCAGGGGGCTCATGTTGCTACAAGTGCGGCAAGACCGAGCAATTTAGCATGGATTGTACTGCCCCTACTACTACCATTCAGGCATCAGAACTAATTTGCTTTCATTGCAATCATAGGGGCCACAAGAAGGCCAACTCCCCAAGTCTAGCATCGGGAGCATTAGTGGTGGTGCCAGCTCCAGTGTCCCTGCAAATCACAAATAACCATTAAGGCAAGACAGATGCTTCAGTGGTGAGGATTGGAGCCTTTCAGTTGACTGTCAAGGAGGCGCGAGCCGCACCAGATGTGGTGATGGGTATGTTTCTTTCCCTTAACTTTTATTTTATGTCAATTTCAATACTCATATTTTATGTGTTTTGTTTTAGGATCGTTCCATGTGAACGATATTCCTGTTTTGGTGTTGTTTGACTCGGGGGCCACCTGATCTTTCATATCTCTTGCGCTCAACAAGAGGTTTATCGGATCTACGATTCTGTTAGACTTCCCGTTAAAGGTTGAGATTACTGATGAGCAGTCCGTTCGAGCATTGAGGGTCCATCGGGATTCTATTTTGAGGATTTGAGATGAATGTTACTCTATTGACTTGGTTCTCATCCCTCTGCATGAGAACAAGGTCATAGTAGGGATCGATTGGTTGAGCCCCAATGGGGGAAGTGATTGATTGTGAGCACAATCTAGTGCGTGTGCGGACCCTAAGTGGGGGAGATTTGGTGGTCCAGGGAGAGGGAGCTCAGTGCGGCCCTATTTTATGTTTAGTTGTTAGGGACAAACACTATCTCCATCATGGTTGCTCTAGGTTTGTCACTTACGTTATGGATACTCGGGAGTAGGATAGAGTGACGATTGATGGGGTACCAATTATTCGAGAGTACCCGGACGTGTTTCCAGAGGATTTACCTGGGATGCCTCCGGAGAGGCAGGTGGAGTTTCTGATCGATCTGGTTCCTGGTGCAGCCCTAATAGCTAAGGCACCATATCGATTAGCCCCACCAGATATGCAGGAGTTGTCTACACACCTGCAGGAGCTATTAGACAAGGGATTTATCTGGCCGAGTAGCTCACCTTTGGGTGCGCCAATCATGTTTGTGAAGAAGAAGGATGGGTCGCACCGGATGTGTATTGACTACTGGGAATTGAACAAGCTAATGGTGAAGAACTGTTATCCACTCCCGATGATCGACGATTTTTTTGATCAGCTTTAGGGGGTGTCTTGGTTTTCCAAGATTGATCTGTGCTAGGGATACTACCAGATGAGGGTTAGGGTGGATGATATGCAGAAGACATCCTTTTGAACTCGTTATGGTCATTACGAGTTCGTGGTGATGCCTTTTGGGCTCATCAATGCCCCAGCCGCATTTATGGACCTCATGAATCGCATGTGCAGGCCGGTGTAGGATTGGTCGATGATAGTATTTATTGATGATATCATGGTCTATTCTTAGACCCAGGAGCATCATAAGGAGTACTTGCGAGAGGTGTTGGATACCATAAGTAAGGAGAGGCTTTACGCGTAGTTCTCTAAGTGTGAGTTCTGGTTGCACGAGGTGCAGTTTGTGGGGCACCTTTTAAACCAGAATAGTATTCTGGTTGATCCGGCCAAAGTGGAGGCCGTGATGAGATGGGAGGTTTCGAGGCCTCCATCTGAGATTCAGAGCTTCCTTGGACTAGATGGATACCATCGAAGATTTATTCAGGATTTCTCCAAGATAGCCACACGCCTGACCTGGTTGGCGAAGAAGACTGTTGTTTTCTGCTGGGGTCCTGAGCATCAGACAACGTTTGAGACTTCGAGGTAGAAGTTATCCAAGGCACCGATTTTGACTCTGCCAGAGGGTGTTGAGGATTTCACAGTTTATTGTGATACATCTATTATGGGCTTGGGCACGGTCTTGATACAGATGGGGCACGTCATCTCTTACGCCTCGAGGCAACTGAAGCCTCACGAGATGAATTACCTGACACATGATTTAGAGTTCGAGGTAGTGGTTTTTGTCCTCAAGATTTGGAAACACTACCTCTATGGGGTCCGTTGTACTATTTACACAGATCACAAAAATCTGAGGTATTTGATGGATCAACCAATTCTGAACATGGGGCAGCATCGGTGGCTAGACTTGGTGAAGGACTATGATTGTGAGATCCTTTACCACCCAGGAAGGCCAATGTAGTGGCCAATGCTCTTAGTCGCACGACAATCACAGCTCCGATCAGGGATATATGTCTGAAGATGATAGTGGTGACTTTGCTTCTGGAACGGATTCGGCAGGCCTAGTTGGAGGTTATGAAGGAGGAGGACTGGAAGAGTGAGTGCATCGTAGGTCAAAATCCCTCCTTCAATTATGCTAGCTGAGGTTTACTGACACTTCATCGAAGAGTGTGGGGATATGGTCCTCGTGAGGGTGTCACCTTGGAAAGGTGTCATTCCCTTCAGGAAGCGGGGTAAGTTGGGCTTCAGGTATATCAGACCCTTCAGGATTATAGCCTAAGTGGGCAAGGTATCGTACTAACTAGATCTTTGGGAGGAGCTCAAGCATATCCACAACACTTTTCATGTATCGCAGTTGCGGAAGTGCTTAGTTGAAGATTCTGCGGTGATTCCTTTGAAGGACATTCAGGTGGATGACCACCTGAACTACATTGAGAGGCCAATATCAATTCTTAACAGGAAGATGAAGGATCTGAGGAATAAAAGTGTCGAGCTGGTGAAGGTGCAGTGGCAGCACCATAAGGACTCAGAATGGACGTGGGAGCCACAAGACGGGATGAGGCAGCATTACCCGGAGCTATTCCAGCAACAGCAGCAGACTTCGAGGACGAAGTCTAATTCAAGTGGGGGGAGATTTGTAATGCTCGAGTTGCCACGTATCTTCTTTTTCTGCTTATAAAAAATATTATTAATATATGGGAAAGGGTCGTACATTGGGCATACATAGTGTGTGCACGGCGCACACAAGTGAGGCGCGAATCGGGGGAAGTCCATGTGTACACTGGGCGTACCCATGCGTATGTTGGGCGTAGTCTGGCCAGAAGCAAACCCTAAATTTTACGGTTTGAACCCAATTTAAAGACCTTATGTCCATCCTAACCCTCATTCTCTTAGCCTCCATCACCCTTAGAGTGTTAGAACCAAACACTAGACCTCTTGCATGCATTTTAAGCTTACCTTGTGCATTTTTGGTGTTATTTGGTGGTGTTGAAGAAGAAGGAGTTTAGAGAAGAAGCAAGGATGTGAAGAGGGATTGTAGATCCAGAAGTTTGGCATCATTTATGACCTATTTGAGGTATAAAGCTTATAACTTGACCATTGAATACTTAGATCTAGTTTTAGGGTGTTTTATGTTATATTTTGGTCCTATAGTTGAGGTTCCTTGAGTTTAGAAGTTTCATTCCATATGATCTATCCTTTTAGGCTCTTGGAGGTGTTTGGAGCCATAAAAATCGAACCTTGATGGTTTAGCCTCCACCATGCAAGTTCTAGATAGCAACTAAGTGAGCTTATGGACTTAATTTGTGTCTTAATCCCCATCCATGCATGCAAAAGCATAAAGTTTATAATTTTATGGTTTAGGACGTTTTTAAGGGCCCGAATCTATGTTTTGGACGTTAGGACTAAATGGATTAAGTCACAAGAAAGTTCTTAGGATGATTGGCCAGTACGCTGGGCGTACTCCTTGGTACGTGTAACATCTATAAAACTTCAAGAAAAATTTAAAATTTTTAAGTATCCCAAAAAAATTCATTGTTTACAAATTGTTTTCAAAATAGTATAGCATTAGAGAATACTAGAAATCATGACATAAAATTTGAGGAGGTGAACGATCAAGCCTTCGCCTTCCAGCGGTCATCCGAAGTACCTGAAACAAAATCCACAACTGTATGCCCGAAGCTTAGTGAGTTTCCCTAAAATACCAATGTTATTCGACAAAACAATATCATAAACAAACTGTATGAATATAGAGTCTTCAGTATGACTGGACCGCCTCACCGGGCCTTCAGTCTATCTGGCCTATTCTTAGAACCTTCAACATGTCTGGACAGCCTCACTGGGCCTTCTACCTGTCTGGACCATTTTTCAGGCCTTTGGCCTGACTGGTACGCCTCGATGGGCCTTCAGTCTATTCGGGCCGCTCTAGGTATGTTGGCGTAGAGCACAAAGCAGGACCGCCTCAACCCACCTGCAATCACACAATAATGACATAGATATCAAACACTAGCTAGCACATACAATAATCATACATGCCTAACATATCATCAGTCATAACATCACCCTATACACTAGGATACAGATCTAACAGATCAATACACATAGCATCAAACGATAACCAGGATAATAATCCAAAAGGGTCGGCCTTGGTGCCTTCGACCCTGTTAGTATAGTGAGGAAAATTCTCCTCACTAGTAGCACTGAATGACAAGATCAAACTCTCGAATGATAGCTCTAAACTCAACCAGTTGTAGCCACCATGTGACTAATGCCATCAAAATCCCGAATTCCCAAAACTATCCTTAAAGTTAAACTTGGTTGACCATGGTTAAAGTCAATGTCAACAGGTCCACGTTGACCTAACTTGTCGAGTGCATCTATTGACTCGTTGAGCTCCTTCAAAATTCAAGAAACCACAAAAACCCGAGTCAACTTGTCGAGTCGTCAAGACAAATTGTCGAGTTCATATAATGTCCAAAAGATCAAGGAAACCCCAGGCCAACTCGTCGAGTTGGCAGAGCAACTCGTTGAGTTTTCCTTGTCTTAACTCATTTAGCCACCTCTCAAGCGACTCTATTGCTCCAAACTAAAGATTTGGTCCCCTAGGACTGAGATACCACGTAAAGTTGCTAACTTTACGTCCATTCATGGCATCAAAGGGGCTAAAACACTCAATCATAGCTTAATAAGGGGTTTAGGGCATAAAGGAGGGACAATACTTGATAAATCTTTGAACTTTAGGCTCAAAGAGCCAGAAAACACCCATATCTGAAGTGGCAACTTCAAACAATGCATCATTCCATGAATGACTCCAATGTGGGCCAATAATAACAATATCTTTCCATAGAAGTAGATCTAAGAAATAAGAGGCCAAGGTATCGACTTTAAACCTCAAAATGGTTGCCACAACAAAGTAAACACTGGATCTACAGCCTCTCCCATCAGCCAACTTATTCAAGCTTCTTTTTCCTTCCAAAAGAGCACTAAAAATCATTGTCCAAGCTCACACATACATAATGAGGGCAAACACACGAACTAGGGTTTTATCTGGAAAAGGAGGTGATAAAGAAGGCCAACAATGAGAGTTAAGGCCTTTAAATAGGGTGCAAACCCTAAAAATTAGGGTTTTCATGTTCAGCCTTCAACTTGTCGAGTTGGAACCTTTCAACTCGTCGAGTAGATATTGAAAGATACGCGAGCATTAAATACTCTACACGATGAGTTGGAGCCTTCCAACTCGTCGAGTTACCCTGAAAATATAAATAATAAGATTTAAATTCACACCTGAAGATTAGGATGTTACAACTCTCCCCACTTAAACTAGGCTTCATCCTCAAAGCTTGCTATGGTGAACGATTCCGGATAATGCTCTCGCATCTCGACCTCCGACTCCTAAGTCCACTCGGATCCTTCCGATGCTGCCATTGTACCTTTACCGAAGGTATCTCCTTGTTACGTAGGAACTTTATCTTCCTTTTAGGACAACCACCGACTTCTAAATGTAATTCAGACCTTCACCGACCTGAATGTCATCCAATAACACTATCGTATCCTCGTCTAATATGTATGTCTGCAATTGCAAAACATAGAAAGTGTTATGAATCTGACAGTGGTCCTCCGGACGATCCAGTCTATACGCTACATTTCCAACCCTGGAAATAATCAAAACGGTCCAATATATCGGGGACCCAACTTTCCCGTCTTGATGCTGACCTGAAACTCCAACTTGCATCGGTGCCGGCCAGCATTACTTTTCTGCCGACTCTGAGCAGTCTGCAATCGCTGCTTGATCTGCTGAATCTTCTCAGTAGTCTGCAGAACCACCTCAGTCTGACCCATGACCTTGTGGCCAACGTCGCCCCAATAGACTGTGGTACGACACTTCCGCCCATACAACTGCTCAAAAGGTGGAGCACCAATACTCGAATGAAAGTTGTTATTGTAGGAGAACTCTGTGAGGGGTAGCTAGGAGTCCCAGCTCCTGCTGAAATCAATGACGCAGGCCCACAATATATCCTCAAGGTTCTGAATGGTCTGCTCACTCTGGCTGTTTGTCTGCGGATGGTAAGCGGTGCTGAAATGCAGACTCGTGCCCAGTTTCTCATGGAACTTCTGCCAAAAATAGGAGGTGAACTGTACATCATGATCTGAAACAATAAAGACTAGTACCCTGTGGCAAGAAACGATCTCACGCATATACACATCGACCAATTTCTCGGCCGACGAACTATCCCGAATTGCCAGAAAATAGGCGCTCTTGGTCAATCCATCCACGATGACCCATATAACATCATATCCCTTTTCCGATCTTGGCAACTTAGTGATGAAATCCATCGTGATTTGCTCCCATTTTCACATGGGAACCTCCAGAGGCTGCAGACTACCATGCGGCCTTTGATGCTTGGCCTTGACTATCCTGCAGGTCAAGCACCTCTCGATGTACTAAGAGATCTCTCTCTTCATGAATCGCCACCAGTAACCCACCCATCATCAGGACTAACGACCAACCGCAACGTGTCAACAGCCCACGAGTGTCTTGGAAAAATATGGTAGTCTTGTAACATCCTGTTCCAGATAGTTTTGTGATTTAAGACTAGTGGGCCTTAATCCGAGTATAAGACGGTTTTAAGGCTTTGAAAGAGAATGGTTTAGGGCCTTTTGGGATTTGGGTAAGGTAGGTTGTGTGATAAAAGAGTTTGGTTTTTGCTTTAGAGCCCAAATGTTTTGCTAAAGGTGCTGGTTTGGGCTTTTCATGAAATTTTGACCTGAGTTCGAGTGGGCTTCAAGAGGAATAAAGTTTATAGAAGTGTAGGGTTCTCGTTAGCTTTTCGTGGATATAAGGATCGTCAGAAACGAATTTATAACGAAGAAGTTATGGCCTTCGGAATTTTTGTGGTTTCAGGCTTAGCCAAGTACGCTGGGCGTACATAAAGCGTACGTTGGGCGTACTAGTGAAGAAGGAAATACGTTAGGCGTACTTTGGAGTACGCTGGACGTACTGAACATGGGTGGTCACGAATGTTCTTCGGAGTACTCTGGACGTACCATATGTATGTTGGGCGTACGCTGATCAGACCTGAACCCTATTTTAGGGTCTTGGACCCTATTTAAGCTCCTTATCTAATAATCTAACCCTAATATCTTCAGCCTCCATCCATCTAAACCCTAGAAATCAACCCTAAGCCTCCATTTGAGTGATTCTTGAGCATTTTGGTGATTTAGTTAGTTTTTGGTGCATATTGTGGAAGAAGGAGTTCCTTGAGGAACAGTTCTTGGCTTGGAGCTTGTGGATCCAAACCCTAATTAGGTTGATCTAGCTCAAGAAAGCATAAAGTTTGAATCTTGGTGGATTTCTCATGTGGATCTAGTGGGGTGATAACTTATTATGTTTGGCTTTTGAAGAAGAAGGAGCTTTGAAAGAGAATAGCTTGAGCATCTAGCTTTTAGTTCTATGTTCTTCTCTTGTTGGTGCATCTTCCAGAGGTATCAAGTTGAAACTTGCTTATTGTTGTGCAAGTTTTTGTTTTGGGTCCATTTTAGGGTTTTTGGTCCCCAAAGCTTGAATCTTTATGAGTTGTTGAAGTCCAGAGCCTAATATATGTCCCTTTAAGTGTTTCTAGTGGAGAGGATTCATAAAAATAAGGCCTTGGATGTTGGAACCACCTCATGCATAATATATGAGCATTTTTAGAGTAAAGAGTAAGAGTTTTTGTGTTTGGAACTTGATCTGCCTTGCAAAGGCTTAAAATCACGAGCTTTATTGTGTATGAGCCTTTATGGAGACCAGATCTAAGAGTATAGCTATGGTCTTAACAGATTAAGGCCAAAGGAGTGGAGATAAAAATTCTAGATGTACGTTGAGTGTAATTCCAGTATGTCCCGCATACTGACCAAGTGTCCCCGATGGCCAATATGAATTCGTGAGTACGTTGAGCGTACCAAGGGAGGTACGCCCTACGTAACCTCACTATGGACTTTTGGGCTAAGTCACATTTGGGCCTTGAGTGTTGGGCTTGGAGTTTGGAATGGTTGCAATAGAGTTTTGGACTAGAGGAATATGTGTGTGTGTTTGTGTGTGTGTATATATATATATATATATATATATATATATATATATATATATATATATATATATATATATATATATATATATATATATATATATATGGCTTGGGCCTTTGGGAGGGCTTGCCATTTAGATTTGAGAATTTAGGCCGTGGGAGAGTCCATTTGTTATTGGGCCTTGGTGGGCCTAATGGGTTTACATTATTGATGGGCTAGTTAGTAGGCTACCGTTATACCTAATGAGTGAGAGTTTGGACTTAGTTGGGTGAATTGTGGGTTTGGCTCAGAGATAGAGGCCGGTGCGCAACAACAACGGTTTTAGGGGTTGTTCGTCATCCGAGGTCAGTCTTATCACTATACTTTACCTAAAGTTGTATTTATGTGTGATCAGAGGGTCGTATGTGCTTATTTGAGTTATGAATTTTGTCTGTGTGATATATATACTATGTTATGTGATACCGAGACCGTACCGGAGGGTCCAACGAGCTATGAGACCAAAAGGTGCTCACCGAGACCGGACCGAAGGGTACAACGAGCGGTGAGACCGGAGGGTCCTCATTGAGACTGGACCAGAGGGTCCAACGAGCCATGGGACTGGAGGGTCCCACTGAGACACATAGATTGGAGGGTCTTACAGAGTTACAGCCTCGAGTGGCTAATATGTTGTGTGCGGTATTTTGGGGAACTCACTAAGCTTCGTGCTTACCTTTTTATGTGATATGTGTTTCAGGTTTTCTTAGGATCGCGGGAAGGCACCGACTTGGTTGTACACACCAGAGTAGGAGTTATGTTTTGAGGATCCTGGAATACGGATCAAACAATTATGGAGTTATGTTTTGTAAATTAAATCAATGAGATTTTTTTGAAATATGATATGAGAATTATATGATTTTAAAATAAATATTTTGTTTGAAAATTTACATTGTTACAAGTTGCTATCAAAGCCTTGGTTTGAGGGATTCGGATGCACCTTCGGGTATATCTGGAATCAAACTAAGGATTTGAGAAATTTTGTAACATACATGTTTTAAAATCGTGTTTTGTAATGAATAAAATTGTGAAATATTATGTAAAATTGAGTGTTGAGTTCTAACAGATGGTTTTTACTAGAAATGAAGTAAAACTATGTTTAGAATCACTCAGAAAATATTGGAAGTCTTATGAGATTCCAACTAAAAACCAAATAGTGAAATTTAGCGAAAATATGAAATTTTAAATAAGTAAAATTTTATTATTTGATGTTGTAGAGAATCTCGTTAGAAATTTGTAGGCGAAAACCTCGTCAAAATCCGAGTTATAACGAAGAAGTTATGACCAACCGAAGATCCGCGACAAAACCGGCACGGCGCAGAATGACGTAAAAAGTGAGTTTTTGATAAACTACTTTTTAGCCTTAGTAATCTAAATGAAAGTAGTAGTATTCGTTAAACCGAGAAATTCGATAAAAAGAACGCTAAAATCTGACTTCGTATGAGGAAGTTATGATTTTTCAAAGTTTCAACTTAGCAGTAGACTGCTAAAAACTCGAATTTTAGATCGAGCAATATTTTACCCATACATCCTAAATGATAATCGAAGGTCTCATCATATGTATTACAACGGTAAAAAGTCTGACGAAAACGGATGTCGGATGAAGAAGTTATGAAATTTTAACGGATTTTTCTGTCCCGGTCTGTTAAAAATAATAATATTAAAATTAATATCAAAATTAGCCGACGAAGTCTAAATGAAAGTTGTAGAGCGTAATTTTAGCTACGCATGCATATAAATAACGTCAAAAACGGAGCTCGTATGCGAAAGTTATGGATTTTAGAAGTTTGGGACACATTTTCCGAGAAATTCGCATGAATAGTACTAGCCTCGCGAGATCTCGGCTTGTGTCCGACACGCGTCACGGTTCGGTTCGCCCAGAGCGTCGATCCCTCGCATGTCCGACGCGTGCTACTTCTGGATTCGGCCGATGTCACGACCAGTAGTCTTCCGACGTGCGTTTCGCACCTGCCCCTCGCTGCTGATGCCACCGAGTTGCTTCGCAAGCAGCTCCGTCACCCTTCCGTCCGAGCCTCGCTGGAGCCCTGCGCATCCGCCGCGTGTCCTCGCTGAGTCACCTTCTCGGCCGAACCCTCGCCTATAAATAGGAGGGTGCGAACCCTCCCGGCTAAAATGAGAAAATTTCCATTTTTCACCCGTCTTGCCATATTTTCTTCATATTAACTTTCCCCGAAGCCCCGAAATCAATTTTAGCACCCGAAATACGTCCCAAGACCCCCGAGAAGCCCGGAAAATTTTATCTTTTCGGTTTTGAAGCCCTACCTTCGTAGAGCCCGGTTTTCAAACAAACTCCCGGTTTTCAACATAGAAAGGCATATTTAAAGCCGGAGTGCTGTCCAAATTACTATTTTAACCCTTGGTTAACTTAAGGTGAGTTCAATATATAGGAACAATTGTATGTTATGTGTTATATGTGCTATGTGCTTTTCAGTATTATCATTCTGAGATATTTTCTCGTGTTATTCGCTATGTTTATAGCAATTGTAATACCTTTGACCATGTGATCAGTGAAAGGACTTAGATTCACATTGGTAGTGGTACGTAGCCTCTGGCCATGTAGAGCATGTCTCCGTAAGAGAATGACTTCTATTCTATGGCATTGGCAAATGGTTAGACAGGATTATAAGCCTGAAATCTAACAATATGTTAATCAGAAATTGCATGTCTTCTATGCCAATTGGGCCAAAGCTTTATTGATGTATATCAAGAATTGAAAAGAATATCTTTGATTAATGTCTTTGATTGATATGAACGCTTGTTACATGATCTCACATACATCTTGTTGTTCCTCTTTACCTTGTCACATTGAAGTATATATATATATATATATATATATATATATATATATATATATATATATATATATATATGTGTGTGTGTGTGTGTGTGTGTGTATATATATATATATGGCATAACATTATATTGTATCTATTTTTGAACTCACTAAGTGTCACCGCTTACCCTATCATGTTTAACAATTGCATGTGATAAATAAATAGTATGTTTACATACTAATGAAAGATGTAGAATAGTTTGTAATAGTACTTTTGTACTACTTTTTATGTTTGTATAAATTACAATATCTTGGGTAGTTATGTAATATATATAACACTTTGTAATAGAAGGTTTGTATCCAATAGTTTGTAAATCCTTTATATCAATGTAAAATATTGCTTTTATGAATATGCAAACAGCATGTTTTGGAGTAATGATAATGTGAAATATGAAAGTTTGGGTCTTTCAAAAATACGAAAGTTGGGGTCTTTCAAATTTTTTCAAAAAGAAATGATTTTTCTAAAACGAGAAAGAGATTCTAAGAGAAAAACGAGAAGGAGCAGTGTGTACAATCAGCTAGAGCCCGAACAGTGATTTCCTAAAAATACCCTTCCTTATTTGTGGTATGAGTTATTATTGAGATATTAGTGATGTATGTTGGAAGATAGGATAGGTATTTCATATTATAGGGCTAGAGTTGCCTGATTTGTGATGCCTTAGCCTAGGAATTTTGCTATCTGTGATTTGCTTTGAGTATGTGCGGAGTAAGAGTATCCAATAGAGATCTTTTAGAGAGAACTTGAGTATAGGAGTAATCTAGGAGAGATACCTAGAAGATCATCGGAGGAGCCTACTAAGAGAGTAATTAGATACCTGCGAGGGGTAGAGAGAACTTGAGTAGAGGAGTAATCTACGAGAGATACCTAGAAGAGCATCAGAGGAGCCTACTAAGAGAGTAATTAGATACCCGTGAGGGGTAGAGTTTCTTGAGTTTGGTGATACCTTTTGAGTGTGAGTAGAACAAGTGGAGTGGTAACCTAGAGTGGTTTTACGTGTTGGTAGAGATTATTCGATGCCCAAATGTTGCTTACTTTGTGCTTTGTGGAACTCTTGATGATGGGAGTCAGCTACTAAGAGAATATGACGATATTCAGGAGGGAGATGGCTGACATCATAAGGAGTTCTTTAGCAGCTGATGGCAGAGAAGTGTGAGAACCTAGGAAGAGCCTATGGGGTGACCTTTGTTAGGTGAGTACGTTGTTTGAGGAGAGTATTCACAGGAAAGCGATCAGGTATGATGGGATTTGTGATTGAGGAGGTTGAGCAGCTACTTAGGAAATCTAGAATAATCCGTGTGGAAAATATGGGTAGATGTGGCAGGTAGTATGGGCTCGTACTACTGAAAACAGATGACCTATACTTGATACAGGGAAAATTTCAAAGGTTCTAAGTAGCAGATTGAGAGGAGATAACATGGTTCGTTTACCATGATTCATAGTAGATTGAGAGGTGATCACATGGTTTGAGTACCATGATTCATGGCGGTTAGTGCTTCTAGTTTTACTAGTTGTTCCGTTGTGATTGATTAGTTTGAGATCAGATGATAGAGTGTGGGGCTAGAGGGCCATGTCGAGCAAGTTTTAATGGAGTATACCTTAAAAGGGAAATCATGTTCGTTTCCGAGGGATTTTATTGGTGAGATGATAGTTAGAGTCACAAGGCTTAGGGATGAGTAGAGATGATGCTTATTGGAGGATCGAGGTCTGAGTCGAGCCATCGGCTGATGGATGAGACATCACCTTCTGCAGCAAGAGTTGCGTTGTTCCCATTTCTAGGAGAAGAGAAGGAGATATCGAGTTTCCGGTTTTAGAGTTTGGAGGTAAACCCCGTGGGGTAACATATGGTGTTGAACTTTTCATCAGAGTATTTAGGAAGTTTGTTTGCTGCAAGGTATTTTTATACCACGAGAGATTCGTTAGTGGGAATAAGATGGAAGAGAACAAGAAGGTGACTTATTGAGGGAAGCATACTTTTAGCAGCAGTTCCAGGTGATCAAGAGGAGTATATCGTGGCGGTGGACCTCATTGTTTATGTTTTGAATATTCTGTGAGAGTAGGGTCTCTTGCTTTTATGATGATTCCTGTAGTGGGAGGCTGGTTGGGGAATTAGAGACGAGGTGCGTGATAGTGCATTATTTCCGGACTGAGAGTCAGGGTTATTTCAGAACAGATGAGGTATACGACAGTGTGTTAGTCTGAGGTTTCAAGATGACTAGAGGCAGTCAAGTTAGTAGGATTGTGAGATTCTTTTCTGAGTTATGGGATATTTGGAGTCGCTTGGTTTCCATCGGGAAGATCATTGAGTGTTTGTGTGGTACGTTCCAAGAGTCAAGTGTGATGTACCTGGTGAAACAGTCTATGGAGTAGATTGTTCGTATGCCAATTGGTGATGGTTCGAACCCTGAGTGGGGGAGAACTAGGTATTCTATTGAGAAGATCAGTAATTTGTTCAAGTGCAACTTGTTATGGAGACCTGCGGTGTGGGAACATGAGACCTGAGTTATTGGTGGTTGAAGCAAGACAATGTGAGATGTTGTGATGATGTACCAAGGTACCTGAGTGATTTTGTTCCAGTGGGAACCCATCAGTTAATTATCACTAGAATGAGACTATCTAAGGGTGTATATGTGCTGAGACTAGTGCCTTGCCTGCGAGAACTTACATCATTAGTGATGGTGCATAAGCTAGGTAGGTGTAAGCACCTATATATGTCGAGCTGTGGAGCATGATTTGGTGAACTCAATGTGGTGAGGACTTGATGATGAGGTTATGGGGTGATAAGAGAGCAAGTGAATCCGATTGGGAGTAATCACTTGGGATTATCAGGAGAAACCGTGGAGTAAGCCCATGGCGAGTCAGTGGAAGAGAGTGTCGTGATACTACGGGGAGCCGTAGTATTTATTGGATATTAGGAGAGAGTTGTGATACTGCAAGGAGCCGTGGGATTCACTAGTCAGCGAGAGAGTGTCGTGATACTATGGGGAGCTGTAGTATTCACTGGATATTGAGAGAGGGTTGTGATACTGCGAGGAGTCGTGGTATTCACCAATCAGCGATAGAGTGTCGTGATACTACGGGGAGCCGTAGTATTCACTGGATATTGAGAGAGGGTTGTGATACTGCAGGGAGCCATGGTATTCACTAGTTAGCGAGAGTGTGTCGTGATACTATAGGGAGTCATACTATTCACTGGTTAGAGAGAGAGAGAGAGAGTGTGTGTGTGTGTGTGTATGTGTTATGATACTATGTGGATCCGTAGCATTCATAAGTCAGTGAGAGAGTATCACAAGACTACGGGGGAGGCCGTAGCACTCAGTAGTCGATAAGGGTGAATACTATTCTGCCGGGAGCTGTAGTATTCACTGGTTTGAGTATGGCACATAGGAGTTCTTAGGATTAGGTATCCTTACTACTTGAGTCTTCGGGGGACTGGTTGCTGAACCAGGGGTGAGATGGGGGTCTCCATGTCAGTCAACAAATTGTTATATCCCAGGTTGAGTAGGGATTATCGTAACCGGAAGGAATTAGAGAGATGATGTGTGCATAAATCCACAAATTTTGGGTCATGAGTTGAGTACCAGTTTGGAAATGAGTGGTTCCAATTCTCTTGTTGAATCAGACTCTCGATCTCGAGTCTGGATCCATTCGTGTATTGAATAGGCGAGATGAGTTTCCAGATTCTTGGATGGGTTTCATTTTGAGGGGGGTATTGACCTTCATCTTATAACTTACGATAGAGTGGATTAGTTTCGTTGGTATGCAAAGAACCGTGAGAGGCATGGAACCAGTAGGTGGTAGTTGAAAGAGGCCGGAAATGAACCGATTTCAGATGAGTTGTAGCATTCGCTTGGGGTAAAGAGAACTTCGTGAATTGTGTGTCGCGATGAGCTGAGATAGTTATCATGAGAAGGAAGTCGGTGAGACGTTTTTGGTTTGCAATGAGTAACCTTTGGAGGTTCATCTTTTGGGTCGGGAGCTGACCTGATGCTCAGTGTTGAAAGGGATAACTGAGAGGAAGTTGGGGCTTATGTCTATAGATTTCAGATGATGCCTCCAAGTGAGCATGATCTTTTCTTCTGTTTGGGTTTTGGGGTTCTTTTCTTCCGATGAGTCCTGATAGTCGTTCAGGCGGTGGGTCCTTAGGGGATTATGACCTTTCCGTTCCTTTTGAGTTGCGATGGGGATCGATTAGAGAATCAGAGTGGGAAGAGTGTTCTTAGAGTATGTTGGCCAATAGGCGATTAGCAGGAAGATGTTTGAGCAGGTGGTCTGGCAAGGAGATAGACCACTTCAGTTTGGAGAGTCAGATCGAGTATCGTAGCGATAATTGGGTCTGTCCTTCTTCAGCGTCAGGAGTTCCTGTTGGTTTCAGCTGTTTTTGAAAGCGATTGTTGTATGATATGAGGTCCTTTCAGTGGTGCTTCTTGTATTATTGGGCTCGACCTATGTGTTGATAAGGAGCGATTTCGAGGGCGAAATCTAATTCAAGTGAGGGAGAATTGTAATATCCTATTCTGGATAGTTTTGTGATTTAAGGCCAGTGGGCCTTAATCCGAGTATGAGAAGGTTTTTAGGCTTCGAAAGAGAAAGGTTTAGGACCTTTTGGGATGTGGGTTGCATGATAAAAGAGTTTGGTTTGTGCTTTAGAGCCCAAATGTATTGTTAAAGGTGCTGGTTCGGGCTTTTCATGAATTTTGGATCTGAGTTCGAGTGGGCTTCAGGAGGAATAAAGTTCATACAAGTGTAGGATTCTCGTTACCTTTTCGTGGATATAAGGATCATCGGAAATGGATTTATAACGAAGAAGTTATGGCCTTATAAAGTTTTGTGGTTTCAGGCTTAGCCAAGTACGTTGGGTGTATACAAAGCGTACGCTGGGCGTACTGGTGAAGAAGGAAGTATGCTAGGCATACTTTGGAGTACGTTGGGAATACTGACCAGGGGTGGTCATGAATGTTCTTCGGAGTATGTTGGGTGTACCATATGTATGCTGGGCGTATCCTGATTAGACCTGAACCCTATTTTAGGGTCTTGGACCCTATTTAAGCTCCTTATCTCAAAACCTAAACCTAATATTTTCAGCCCCCATCCCTCAAAACCCTAGAAATCGACCCTAAGCCTCCATTTGAGTGATTCTTGAGCATTTTGGTGATTTAGTTAGTTTTTGGTGCATATTGTGGAATAAGGAGTTCCTTGAGGAAGCATTTCTTGGCTTGGAGCTTGTGGATCCAAGCCCTAATCAGGTTGGTCTTGTTGGATTAGTGTCTAAGTCCATAACTATAATTGGTATATACTTGACCCGACCCGGTATAGTCCATTTGGGTTGCATGGCATCATGCATTTGGATAGACTAAAATGAGAGAAATAAAACTTAACGTTTATTAACATATTATAAGTTCTAATATATTAATAAGATTGTTTAATTAGTATTGATCAAGAATTAATCTAGAGTTAATTTAGTGATCAAAAGAAGACTAATTAAATATATGGGTTGATTGTGTAAATCATCCATACTTATATAGTGGGCTAATCCTCTATGGATTATCAAGTTGGGCTAAAACCCATAGGATGCTCCATGGTGTTTTTGAACCCATGGATCCAAGGAAATGGAAAGCCGTGACAACTAGGGTTTACCCTAATTGTCACTAACTATATAATGATCTTGTTTTTGAAGAAATCGGACACTAAGTGGAACAAGTGAGGGAAAACTGTTTTTTGAAGTGTTCTAATTTCTCTCTAAGTTATTTGAAATGAATTTGATGTTGTGTAAGCCATTTGAGGTGTCACACTTGGGGCACTAGGCTCTCAAGCTACATGGAATCAAGCACCAACAAAGAGGTATGTAATTCTACTAGTTTTTATATTACTTGTACTTTATAATATGCTAGTTAGGATAAATACCTTGGAAATTGATATTTGCATGTATAATAGAGAAAACATAGATCCAAGGTATTTAGGATTACATGTACACCATAGGAGTGTTAGAATGCTCAAAACCCAACAGTGGTATCAGTGCCAAGTCTTGTTTTCACTTATACTTGATGCAAATGTTTTATTTTCAAAGTTGAAAAAAAAAGAAAAAAAAACATGACGTTTGTCAAATTTTAAGATAATTACTTGTTTTTATGAAAAACTAATTATTTGTAAAATTTGAATCATTTGCTATATGAGTTGAATTAGGTCAAATTTAGTAAAAGATAAAATAATATGATTATTTTATTAGTTTTAAAAGTTTGATCTAAAGAGTTTTTTGAAACCTCCATAAGTTATGGATATGAAAAAGGTTTTAAAAAAATTGATTCAAAGTTTTTTATGGAGTTACAAAACTTGGTCTTAATGTTTTAAAGAATTCCATAACTTGTTCTTAAGTTGTGGAACATGAAAAGTTTTTTGTGTTGCCTTGTTTTATGAGTTAATCAAGATTGATGAAAAATATTATTTGTTAGCTGCTTTCAATCCATATTATTCTAAAAGAAGTTCATAAAAGGTGTTTTTGTAACTTTTCTTCAAGTCACATAAAAGGTCACATTTATGAATCTTAAAACTCATAAATGTGTCATAGGTTACATAAAAGATGAAGAGACTTTTTCATTAACTGGTTTTATAACTCCTTAACTTGTCCTCAAGTTATGGGTGTTGAAAAGTCACTTCCTTAAAATTGTTATTAAAAGATAAAGAGTTACATAAAAATGAAGAGTCTTCATTTTAATGTAATTAAACTCATAAGTTATGAAATGAAAAGTTTTGAATAGTTTCAAAACTTGCCCTCAAGTTTTGGAATTTGTAAAGTCACCCCATGTACACTTTAATTCCAAACCCAAGAATTTTAAAAGGTTAAAATTCAAAATTTATGGACTTCATTAAATTAATTATAGTGTTTAATTAAAAGTGTTAATACTTCCATAAAGACATGGTTTAAGTTTAATTAAATTAATAATATAGTTTAATTAATAGATTAAACCACCAAGTATTTTAAGTGTTTAAAATACACCCTTATACTATTATTATAATTTTAATTATATAGATATGTATAAGATAAAGTCAATCTTACCATTAGTAGGCCTCATTCACGAAGTCGGTCTATTAGGGGGGGGGGGGGGGGGTATAAGGTTACTACCTATAAAATGGCGATTTAATGGGCGTCCACTCTCACCCACCGCTTCCTTGACTGGTGAAGGGTCGTTAGCCGAACGGGTAGGAAATGACTATAATTATCCCTTCATTAAAAGGATAATGATAAATGCTAAGTAACTAAACACTTATAAATTCCCAATCTTAGTTACTTAGGAAAATGTGAAATAGGTGCTAACCCATTAAATTACATTTTGTACCTTACCAAGTCGTTAGTAGAGCGTGTGTGGCTAACCGACATGCTAACAAGGACTATTAAGAGTGGAAAAGGGTAACTTGGCTTTATTATAGATCGGTGGAGCTGTGTGGTTAACCAACACATCCATTAGGTGATAAAGTTAAGGGTACCAAGTCAATTTGCATGGTTATTCACACCTTGTTTGTGATCCTCAGTATCCCAGTCACAAACTTGAGAGGGCACAATCGAGATTCAAACATGACATTGAAAGTTCAATGTATCTCAATAGATCTAGGAGTTTCAAATCCAATTAAAACTTAATTATATTTTGTTTTTCATAGTGGAAATTGGTAAATCGTCATTTACCTACCTTCAACTATCTTATAACTTGGATTACGACATCCCTCTTCCAGTTATAAATAGGTTGTTGGATCCTAGCATTAATATTTCATATTGGGTGTTATATTAAGGACTTTAAATCAACTAACTTGAATTTATCCCTTATACAAGTCTCCTTCAGACAACTATGGTCTTCCCTAATCTTTAGGAACAAGCTATCCTAATGAAGATGATATCCCAAATGACAATCAAGGTGAAAGATCGATCCCTTTGTTGTGCATTAGTGGGACTGGAAATCATATTTCACTTCCTCCACCTCCTCCAATAAATGTCCCTATCCCACAAAGTTTCAAAACTTGATAAGTTCTAAGTCATTCAATCCCTATTGGCAAGCAACGTCTATTCACATATTGACAAGCTGAGAGAGTTGGGTGTCGGAGTCTCGAGGCAGCTGGCTGTTGACTTGGTTCTCTAGTCACTCCCTGATGACAGATCACGACATGACCCTTAATGATCTTACTTATTTGCTTGACGATGCTGAATTAGCAATGATTTGGAGCATTGGTAAAGAAAATCATATTGGAAGATGTACTTCCCAAACCTATTTGGACATTAACAATGGTGACATTGGAAGTCCAGAAAAACTTTCTCTTCCTAATGGAAAGGGATCAGCCATAGTCAACTTGGTTGACCAAATGGTAAAGAGAAAGGCTAAGTCTGTGATAGTCCCGTGTACCATTTTCAAAGAGTCCATGTCTATGATAGTCCTGTGTACCATTTTCAAAGAGTCCATGTGTTTCCTTTTGCCAATAAGAGGGGCATTGGTTGTGAAGTTGCCAAATTTATCTGAAACCTTATAAGAATGGTAAAGTCAAAAGTTTGACTCTACTTCAGGTAAAGTCCGTTATCTAACTCTATGAAGTCTCTTTTGGAGATTCTTAATACACGATGTAATGTAATTACATTTTGATGTTTTTGAAGAGTCAAAGGAAGCTTAAAGAAAAAGTGTGCTGATTCTGATCGCATGGTTCAATGACCAAAATTTTGAGCCACTGCAAAAGAGTTATCAGATATTGCCTAGGAATGGATAACAACAAAGTTTTCATATGAATTTGCATTGTAAGGATAAGTTTTTCTGCAAGTTTAAAAAAAAAAAGGAAAAGTTTTGATTTTATTTATTTTAAGTATCCTTACAAAGGAATTTGTGAAAAGTTGTTGTTTATATGTTTCCATTGTTAAGAAATATTGGAAAATGAATTTGATTCTTTCGTTTGTGGTAGTGTCATAATTTTTCAAATAAGGAAAGATTCTCATCACCCAAGTTTCAGCTGGATAGAAACTTGGAATCATGTAAGTTGTATTGTGTGATGAATGAGAATTTTCATCTTTTGTAAATTAAGACTAATTCCTTGTTCACATTGGTATGTGAGTCAAGCAAAGGACTGAAGGATCGGGTACATTAGGTTGTGCACTAGTCAGGTCCACCACAAAGGTTGATAAGATTATTCGTTATGATTTACTAAATTTTAGTAAATATGATTATGTTTACAAGTTTAAGTGTAATACTGAAACATTAGAAAAGTTTCAATGTATGACAGAATGAATAAGAAGAATCAAATAAGGCAGAAAGATAAAAGTTTCTCCAATCTGAAGAGATGTGAGAGTACTTGTGTATCTTGTTTTATGATTATCTTAGTGATTATGAAACCATATCACAATTGATCCTCTAAGGACACCTTAGTTCATTTGTTTGGCTAAGGAGAGGAATCATGAATTGTTGAAATGGTTAAATCAAAAGATAAATCATACTTCGTTCCAAAATCAAATCTTAGAGTTATACTCCAAGATTCAGCCTTGAGTGACAATCTTTAGAAAGTTCATAACACTTGTCAAATGTAGAGTAAAATGTTTCCTATTCTTGTACATTTGAGTTTGGTAAGTTGTGATGTTTTGGATAAAACAAAGACCAACTAAGACCAATTGTGAGAAGTGTTTAACTTGATAAGAATCCGCACTAACTCTTAAATATTTGTTTTGTCAAGGAATGGTTCTTGAGAAAGAGAATCTTATATGTCAAAAGGACAGTGGGAGTATTGAGATAGTTTCAAGAACTAATCAAGAGGTTTGTTAATCGCTAGCCCACAATTTAAGGTCTGTAACCTATCGTGTTGACATATTCTTATTTCTGTGTCTATTCCAGTAAAAGTTGACTATTCTTGTGAGTTCTATGTGTTATCAACTGTTTGCATAACAACCTGGAAGCAATGGTAGGCCCTAGTGCTGCCGGGTGGCAAGAAGTTAAGATTGAACAAGTTCAGTCCATATATGTTTGGATTTGCCACTAACCTTGTCATGTGATCATGGTTATGACAAGTTCACATGGATAGGAACAATTACACCATAAAATCTAAGTGTTATAAGATTTCTCTTCGATTCATGAAAATGATGGTGAGGAAACTCTTTCACTAAGTAGATTTTAAGTAAAGGTGTATGTTTTTGATAAAGTCTTATCAAAGCAATTGCATATCAGAAATATGAACTTTGGTAAGAAAGTCAATAAAGTATTGATTTCTAAAAGTCCATCTGATCTTTTGATACATGTCAAAGCTAGTGGGAGCATAAGTGTTAAGCTAGTAAGATAATAATAATTATGATAGTGGGAGCATGATTATTATGTTGAGTGTTGCAAGTTAGCAATATTAATTATATAACACAAAAGTTTCAATTCGCCTTGAAAAAGTTGTTTTGCTATAATTAAGAGAGAGGATTTTATAATTCATTCCAATTCTACAAGCTTAGATTAAGATTTCAATCAACTTTAGTCAATAATATATATGAATGTTATGTTGGAATGGTTCAACATAAGGAAATTCTATATATGTTGCGTTCTCAAAATTCGATTACGATTACGACATCCCTCTTCATAGTTCGAATTATGAGAACATGGAAAACAAAAATTTTATAGCATGAATCATGTCCCATATGCTTTGGATATATGATCGATTACATGTGCTATAATATTTATCCATTCTTAATTTTTCCAAATGCATAGGGCATTATGAGGGAAAAGAGAATAGAACTAGATATGCCTAAATTGATTAAGCAATTGTCATGGACAATTGGATGTATATAGTTAGGACCATATTGACATGTTCTGAAAAGAGTTAACTCTTGTTCAGAAGTGATAGTCAAAATGGTAATATGAAATTGTTTCCATAGGTGTAAGTTATTCTTTGAATCTGTGTAAGATTAAAGAACTTAATGCAAAGAAGGATGTTCAAAGGAATGTACTTTGAATTTGAAAGTTCATTTCCACGGGATTGCTTTCCATTGGAATACTTCTTAATGTCTGTTGCCAAGTCTTTGTGACTTGTGTGCATATTCATTACAAGAGGATTATTGCATATAATTTTAGAATCTAACAAGATTACGGTGAATGACAAGAATTTGGCGTTCTTACATTTATTGTAAAGGATTTGGGATTGTGAAATGAGGATCATTGAAATATTGTCAATCGATCTGTTTCACAAAGAGAGAACCATATATAAACATAGTGTGCATACTTGGAGTATGGCATAGCTATTGTTTAGACAAGCATCGTGTGCATGCTTGGAGCATGGCATCACTACTGTTCTAATTCAAGTATTAAGTTGATTAATCGAAACATGAATAATGAGTAATCCATATGGTTCTTAGATAAAGGAGTTTTATTTACACTCAAAGTGTTGAGGCCATACAAGATTAGTATTATTTTTGTGTTTCACTTTGCATGTTTTGACTTCCAGAATAAGTAGATCATTCTTCCCGAATGACTAAGTTATTCAAACCATCCACAGTCGGTCATATGTTGGAAGTAGATATGAATCAAGACTGTCATGAATCTGGCTTGTAAGATTTGTCTAAGGTGCATTAGACATAGCAAGAGTTGCTACAACATTCATGAGTGCTCATAAGTTCTGAGTATTGGATTCAACCCATGCTCATTTGAATCACTTCATGGATTTTATCACGAGTGAATCATGAGACGATAATATCTTATATTCTTCAAACCTAGAGATATGAGTTGTTGACTATGAGTTGGTTATACATTGATTGCACGAAAACACATTGGTAACTCGATGTTATAAAACGTGCCTTTGTGTATGATTCAAAAAGTAGTCAGTACAAGTATATGAGTCAAAGTTTATCCATTCCTTTTACCCTTAATGGGATAAAAGCGATATATGTGGGCCCCTCGATGATTTAGTGATGCAAAATGTAAGTGCTCGGCCGGGCCTGGACTGATTTGATTTGTTCAAGTAGTCATTCGTCATAAATCGGAAATTAGGAGACAACAAATGGACAGAGAGAATGATTATAATCCATGTCTCAGTCCATATGATATCTAGAATGGAGGAATATATGGTCACTTATCTAATGGACACGTCATTGATTTGTTCAGAGTTCGACAGCGACTTTTGTCGCACCCCCAAACCAAGGATGGCGGAAACGTCCGGGGGTGGAGGACTTCATGTAGAGTATCACAACAATGAGTATAATAGTGCTCAAAGTAAATACAACCAACACAAATATAATTGAAAACGTTACATCAAAGCACATGTTTACATGATTCACATCAATTACATTATAATACAAAATGAACTGTTTGACGATTTATCGTCCCATCCTCAAAACGTTGTTAATTTCCCGTTTTCACTGAATTCCTGAGAATACAAGTAGTTTTGAAAAGTGTCAACACAAAGGTTGGTGAGTTCATAAGAGATTTCGTTGGAAAAGTAAATCGTTTTCCTTGTAAAAGCGTTAGAATATGTATCCAGAAAATCCGATATTTTCTTTAAAACCTGTGTAATGTAGTCTTATGACTGAAGACCAAAATGTATAAGTAATCCTTCTTATTAGTAGAAAATGTTATGTATTTAAATGGACATGGACGCTTTTGAATTAAATGAAATTTCTGTACGTTCTCATGTTTGTTAATACATTATATATATGTAGTCCTAAATTAGAGGACCGAGTAATAACAAGTATTGACCATACTTAAAAGTATAAATGTGGTTTCAAATGATGTGTAGTCGTAACTACCAAAACCAAAAGTGTACAGTAATATCTGTACTCATAGAGATAAAAAGGTGATTTTAAATCGACATAAAACTCATTTAGGTTTTAAAAATAAAATCCCGTAAACTTATGGATTGTTCCCTATGTGAGCCGTTATAATCATACTATGACTATGTGAACCTGCCACGACGTTCTCAGTGTCGCGAAAAATACAATGACATTTGTCACCCGTAGACCTGCAGGTCCAACTGTAGCTAGCAGCAAGGTGTGGGGTGTCAATCCCAATATAGATCTATATACAAGTATCACGTTCTCCCTCAAGGAGATTCTGATTATAACTACCATGAATTATATCCCGCACTCGGACGTACGGGGAGAGAGAGAGAGAGAGAGAGAGAGAGAGAGAGAGAGAGAGAAATAGAGAAACTCACAATATAGGATAACAAGTTTACGTTAAATGTGTGTGAATATAAATATTTCTTGTATGAATGTACCCTTCTTGTACGAGTGCGTAGAGTGATGTATCATAAACTATACCTATTATAGTTTATCTAAAATGTATGTAATATGTATGAATCCTTTTATGGAAATGTATTAGCGTTGTGAATTTATCAAACCATAGATTAACTTACGTGAAATGTGTGCGAATAGAAATATTTCTTATATGAATGTACACTTCTGGTACGAGTGCGTAGAGTGATGTATCATAAACTATACCGATTATAGTTTATCTAAAATGTATGTAATATGTATGAATCATTTTATGGAAATGTATTAGTGTTATAAATATATTCAAACTATACTTTTTATAGTTAAATAATACGTGTTCCAAAATGAATGGATAATATTTAATATGAATGTCTTAGTTTCAGTTCATAATGATAAACTAACTAGAAAACACATTCAAACATTAAAACTTATGATTATACACTTTGCTCAACATAATACAAAGTGTTATGATATTTACATGCTGTTGGTAAAATTTAGCAATTCTGCCATGTTTTGGAAAAATCATAGAAAAATCATACGAAGTCGAAAACTAGATCCGTAAATTCTGAGAGTTCACAAAATGTGTCTAGTTTGCTCATAATTTTTATCACAATTTATAATGACCTCTAACTTGGGTGAAAAAGTTCATAATCACAGACTGGTCCGGATTGTTGTTTGAAGTGATAGGCAGTTTTGTAAAAATCACCATAAATTGTAGAAAAATCGTATGGAGATGTGCAAGTAGCCATTTTAAAGCTAAAAACTTGAACTATTTGCACCTTGTACAGTTTTGAAAACAAAAATATTTAAGATGCCCAAAACAGTCCGTGAATGGAGTTGAACTTTTCTGATGAAGGCTGTTAGAGAAATTTAGTTATGTTCTTAGTGTTTTAACTTGTATTCCCCCCCTGAAAACTTGAGAAAACATGAAAATGTAGGGGTATGAACTCACCTTGAGTGATTTCAGTAGGTAAGTGTTGAAGAAGAGAAGTGTTCAACCCAAGAACACTTGAAGAATCACTTGAAGATTCGAAGCTCTAACACAAATATAATGGAGTTTGTGTAAGATATCCATGATTTGAGTGGAAATAAGTGAGATAATCATAAAGAGAATGGATTATGCTTACCAAACGTGGAGGAAAAACTCAAGCTCAGCCCTTGAATCTCGAATTTTTAGAGAGAGAAAGTGAGAGAGGAAAGAGTTTGATCTTCTTGTGAAATGAGAGTAAATGAGAGAAGTGATGAGAGAGGATGAATATTCAGCCCTCAAAAACGTGGGAAAGAGGGATAATTGAGTGGAAAGGACATTGAAGTGACCTAGGTAAGGTGGGGAGGTATGGTTAGTCAAAGAGTGGGTGTGGGGTGGTTGCTTGTGACATTGGATAAGGCAAAGTCAACACTCCACCTTTAATAATTCACCCACTTGATTTTTATTATTTAAATAATGATTTTCATCAAAATATGTTTAAATTATGAATATTTAGGGTTTATTATGTTAAAATATAATTTCTGGAGAAAATCCCGCTTTAAAATCACGAAAAACGGGCTTAAAATGTTAAAAATATCAAAAATGGGCTAAAAGTGACAATTTTGCGAATTATGGCCGAGGCTCGGCCTCCTGATGCTGAACCGAGAGAGAGAGGGAGGCAGAACCGAGATGAGAGAAGAAGGAGGGAAGGAACCGAGAGGGGGAGGAGAGAACAGAGGGCGCGAAGAGAACAGAGAGTGAGAAGCGGAGCAGAGAGTGAGAAGGAGAACAGAGAGGCGGAGTAGCGAACAGAGAGTGCGACAGAGAACCGAGGCTCGGTCCTCGCGTGCATCTAGCCAACAGAGGCTCGGTCCTCGCGCGCATCTAACCAACAGAGGCTCGGTCCTCGCATGTTTCTAGCCAACAGAGGCTCGGTCCTCGCATGCTTCTAGCCAACAGAGGCTCGGTCTTCGCATGCTTCTAGCCAACAGAGGCTCGGTCTTCGGTCCTAGGGTCTTCTTGGTTCTTAGTCTCGGCCTTAAGGAGCTTCAGCTCCTTAAGAAGGGTTTCGGTTCCTAAGGTCCCGTTTTGTCGTTTTTTACCCCGTTTTAAGCCGTTTTTGACCCGGTTAAGGGCCGGAATGACCCGAATGATTCCAAAAAGTTACGGGAAACTTTTGAGAGAGATTTGGGAGAGATTTCTCACACTTGGAGAGATTTGGGAGAGATTTGACATTCTTGGAGAGATTTCTCATACAGAGTGATATTTGCGAGAGTTTTTACATACTTGGAGATATTTGGGAGAGATTTGACATTTTTGGAGAGATTTCTCATACAAAGAGATATTAGAGAGAGATTTCACATACTTGGAGAGATTTGGGAGAGATTTGACATAGAGAGAGATAGAGTGAAAACGAGTGGGAGAGGTTCCATGTGTGACAACTGTGAGTGTCCGGCATCGCAATGCATGGTTCGTAAACCCTGTTAAGCCTTGTTTAAGGATCTTACACACTCCCGATGAGTATGCAACATTGTTTTATCGGTTTGGCTCGCCACGTACTACAGTTTTAGGTTAAGGAGATCTAGATGTTCGCACTTTTTGTTTTATGATTTCTCATTAGAATAGAAGTTTATGTAGAAGTTTCATACTGTGAATTTTTGTACTCACGGGGAAAATTGAGTCAAACGGTTTGACTTGCTGACTTTAGCTGACTTTGACTTGACCAAAATTTGATGGTTATCACAACTTTTAAGAGCTACGATTGCTAGTCGGGTTATGAAGTCGTACTTGCAATAATAGTTTTAGACTTATCCAAGTGGGAGATTGTTGGATTAGTGTTTAAGTCCATAACTATAATTGGTATATACTTGACCCGACCCGGCATGGTCCATTTGGGTTGCATGGCATCATGCATTTGGATAGACTAAAATGAGAGAAATAGCACTTAAGGTTTGTTAATATATTATAAGTTCAAATATATTAATAAGATTGTTTAATTAGTATTGATCAAGAATTAATCTAGAATTAATTAAGCGATGAAAAGAAGACTAATTAAATATATGGGTTGATTGTGTAAATCATCCATACTTATATAGTGGGCTAATGCTCCATGGATTATCAAGTTGGGCTAAAACCCATAGGATGCTCCATGGATGTTCCATGGTGTATTTGAACCCATGGATCCAAGGAAATGGAAAGCCATGACAACTAGGGTTTACCCTAATTGTCGCTAGCTATATAATGATCTTGTTATTGAAGAAATCGCACACTAAGTGGAACAAGTGAGGGCAAACCGATTTTTGAAGTGTTCTAATTTCTCTCTAAGTTCTTCCAAATGCATTTGATGTTGTGTGAGCCATTAGATGTGTCACACTTGGGGCACTAGGCTCTCAAGCTACATGGAATCAAGCACCAACAAAGAGGTATGTAATTCTACTAGTTTTTATATTACTTGTACTTTATAATATGCTAGTTAGGATAAATACCTTGGAAATTGATATTTGCATGTATAATAGAGAAAACATGGATCCAAGGTATTTAGGGTTGCATGTACACCATAGGAGTGTTAGAATGCTCAAAACCCAATAGATCTCACTCCAGAAAGCATAAAGTTTGAATCTTGGTGGATTTCTCATGTGGATCTAGTGGGGTGATGACTTATTATGTTTGGCTTTTGAAGAAGAAGGAGCTTTGAAAGAGAATAGCTTGAGCATCTAGCTTTTAGATCGATATTCTTCTCTTGTTGGCGCATCTTCCAGAGTTATCAAGTTTGAAACTTACTTATTATTGTTCTAGTTTTTGTTTTGGGTCCATTTTAGGGTTTTTGGTCCCAAAAGCTTAAAGCTTTATGATTTTTTGAACTCCAAGGCCTAATATATGTCCCTTTAAGTGTTTCTAGTAGAGAGGATTCATAAAAATGAGGCCTTGGACGTTGGTGATGGGTTTTGAACAAACAATCCTATGTGTGCATGCAACCCTAGATTTGGATCTATGTTTTCTCTATTAGATATACACGACATTATGAACACATGAAGAACCCTAGCATGCTCCTAGTATTTTCGAAATTCACATAGAAAGATAGATCACATACCTTTTGTTGTTATATTGCAATAACAATTCAAATCTTCAAACCCTAAGTCTTGAAAGCAAGCACCACAAGTGTAGTACCTCTAATGGCTCACAAACACCATAAGCAATTGGAGAGGCAATAGAGAGAGAAGAGGAGAGATAGAAATCGGCTCTAGAAACACCTAGAGATCAAGTGTACGATTTCTATGGCCTTAGGGGTCCTTTTTATAAGGAAGAGATTAAGGTTTTAGTCCTTATCCTTATCTAGTTGCTTGCCCACCAAGTAACCAAAAGATAAGCCTTGAAATCCCTTATTCTTGGACGATTTCAAGGATTCCTTATCCCTTGAATTCGTCCAATCCTATATGTAGGGTAACCATTACCCTACTTTGCAATTATCACATAACTACAATTCAGCCCCTCTAGTTTGATTAATTACACTTGATCACAAAATTAATTCTTAATTAATTATTGACCATCATTAATTAAACAAATATGATTTATCCTATGTTATTCTTATATTAATAAATCATAATAACCTTTTTCTCTATTTATTTCTCCAGTCAAGTTGCTTTGGTGAAGGCAACCCAAAAGTACCACGCACAACCGGGTCAAGTACTTACCAAATATGGTTACGGGCTTAGACACTAATCCAACAGTCTCTCACTTGGATAAGTCTAGTAACCACAAATTCAAGTACAACTCGATCAACAGTCGTAGCTCTCAAAGATTCTATCGAACTCTGATCTTATCAGTAACTTCTCCTATAGATAAGGGATCATATATTCCTCCATTCTAGATATCGTATAGACGTGAAATCATTCTCTCAGTCTATGTGTTGTTTCCCGATTTCTGATTTACAACAACTGACTAATTGAACAAATCAAATTAGCCCTAGCCCGGCCGAGCATTTACGTTTGTCATTACTAAATCATCGAGGGACTCACAAATATCGCTTTTATCCCACTTTGGGTAAAAGGAACGGATAAACTTCGACTCAATGCTTGCTTGCACTCACTCACCAAATCACACACAACAATATGTTTTATAACACTAAGTTACTAGTGTGTTTACATATTATCAATGTGTAAGCGACTCGCAAGATACAACTCACACATCTCAGTTTCAAGAATACAAGATATTATCGTCTCAGTAATCGCTTGTGATAAAACTCATGAAGCGATCCAAGTGAGCGTGGGTTTAATCCAATGCTCAAAATCATATTCATAAGCACTCATGAATGTTGCAAAAAACCTTTGCTATGTCTAATACACTTTAAACAATCTACAAACCCATTCATGCAGTCTTCATTCATACCTACTTCCAACATATGAACAACTGTGGACCATTCGAATAATTTGATTATTCTAAAATAATTAATTATTCAGGAAGTCAAAACATGCAAAGTGAAACACAAGAATAATACTAATCCTATATGGTATCAAACCTTTGAGTACAAATAAAACACCTTTTATATATCACCATATCGACTACTCATTATTTGTTGTTTTGGTTAATTAACTTATTACTTGAATTAATAATACAATTGTCCCATGCTCTTAGCATGCACACAATGTTTACCTATGGTCCTTACTTTGTGAAATAGATCAAATGAACACATTTCCAATCATACTCATTTCACAACTCCCAATCCTTAGCACAAGTGTAAGAATATCAAATTCTTGCCACTTATAGAATATGTTATATTCTAACATTTTATGCAACGATCCTTTCGTAATGTCACTGCACTAAAGTCACAAAGCCTATTGCTAATGAAATTACAAAGTCCTCCATTGGAGATTGTTGCAAGACAATTCCATAGATATGAAGTCTCATATTCAAAGTACATTCCTTTGAATATCCTTCTGCATAAAAGTTTCTAAGCTAGTCATATAGATTCTTAACATCCAACTCACAATATGGAAACATTTCCACATCTACCGTATGACAACTCATTATCAAATCTTGTAATAATGTCAGTATGGTCCATCTACTACCATACTGCTAACTATTCACAAGCATCCAATCCTTGGTGAACCTTAGATTGTCCTTTGATAGTTGTTTAATAAACTTAGTCATGTCCGGTTTTAGTTCTTTTTCCCTCTTAATGCACTAGGCATTTGGAAAATTTTAGAACAATCAATTATTACAGCATATGCAATCGATCCTATACTTGAAGCGTATGGAACACGAAATATAATGTCTTACATAAAGGCGTGATACTTTATCAGACTTTTGCCATAATATTTCTATTTGCCATGTTCTAAAAAAACGAATTAAGAAAAGGGATGCCGTAATCATAATCGAATTTTGACAATGCAATTCATATATTTGATTAAATTAAAATTTCTCAATCTAAGCTCTTAGATTTCGAAATGAAGTACAATATTCTCTCCCTTAATTATAGCAAAACAACTTTTCCACCCTTGCAACTTTGCAAATTTAAAACACTTGTTTTCTATAATTAATACTACTAACTTGCAACCTACCATAATTATCATGCTCCCACTAACATGGTGATTATATTCATACCAGCATAACACTTATGCTCCCACTAGCTTTGACATGTATTCAGAAAACAGTTGAACTTCTAGAAAACAATGCTTATTGAGTTTCTTAAGTTCATAATTCTAATACTAAGATGCTTCGATAAGACTTTATCTAAGCTCCTCATACACCTCTTCTTAGATAACTCATGTGTGTGTATAAACGATTCCAGAACTTATAGAAATAAGTCTAAAATGTTCGTACCCAATTGCCGTTTCCCACAGTTCGAACTATGAAGAGGGATGCCGTAATCATAGTTGAATTTGAGTTCCAAATTACATAATGCTATCTTCAAAATCTCTCGTAGTGAAAGCGTTTCCTCACAATCATTTTCATGAAGGAGAGAAACCTTATAACACTTAGATTTTATTATGTATGTGCCATTATCCATGTGAATTTGTTATAACCATAATCACAAGATAATGTTAGTGACAAATTCAAACTCTTATGGACAGAGCATGTTCATTCTTAATTTCTTGCCATTACGGGTCCCACCATTGCTTCCAGGTTATTAAGCAGCCCACCCCTTCATTTCAATGTACTTTCCATTGAACAAGGTGCCTTTCCCCTATGTAATTCATTGAAAAACTCATATAACTCACATGAATAGTTGACCAACCTAGACTGGCATAGAAACAAAAATCTATCAACAAGATAGGTTAGAAACCTCAAGTCATGTGCTAGTGTTTAATAATAGGTTTACTCTTGATTAGTTCTTGAAACCTTTCATGATTATTAGGACTCCCACTAACTCCTTGACATATAAGATTCTCTTGTCAAGAAACATTTCTAAACAAATATTCAAGAGTTAGTGTAGCTTTTATCAAGACAAAACACTTCATATGATTGGTCCTAGTTGGTCTTTTTCTTATCAAAGACATCACAACTTGCCAATTTCAAATGTGCAAGAATAAGAAAACCTTTTTCCAAATTCCACATTTGATGAATGTTATTAATCTTCTTAAGACTTGTCACCTAATTCACATTCTTAGGTGCTGTTTGATTTTCTGAAGCAAAAATTAATGAAGTCTGGGGACCACCTCTGCAACCCTCTGCAGTAGAAGAGGTGGACCAAACGGCTGCAGACTATAATAAGAAGCATGTTTGTTTTTTTTAACATCTGCATACTGCTGCAGATATTAAAAAATTAAAATAAACTAATTTTATAAACCGAAAATAGCTTTTTAATACGTAAAATTTAATAATGTATAACATTTCGGTAAAACTTAATGATATTTCAGTAAAAAAGAATGATATTTCAACAAAAAATAAAGATATTTTCAGTAAAAAATAATGATATTTCATCAAGAAATTATCATTATTGAATATAAAAAAAAAAAAGAAAAAAAAAATCAATATGAATAAACCAAAAAAAAAAAGGAAAAAATGTGAAATAAAATTTTAATAACATATAATCAAAATTTTAGTAATAAAAAAAGAAGAAGAAGAGGTTGGAAGAGGTTGGAAGAGGCAGTACAAGTGTTGCGCCAAACAGAGCACACGCAGAGGTTTTTGACTCAGAAGACTTCTAAAAAACAAACAACTGCGAGATGAAAAGTGTTGCGCGTGTGCTGCGCCGCGTAGCAGTAAGAGGTTTGAAGAGGTTTTTTCCAAAAAAACAAACAACACCTTAGAGTATTACTCTAAGACTTGATATTGGAACGAAGTATGGTTGACTTCTTGATTTAACCATTTCCACAATTCTCGATTTCTCTTCTTAGACATACAAATTGTACTAAGACTCATTTAAAGGATCAATTGAGATATGGTTCTTAATCATTAAGATTTATCATAAAATATAATAAAAGGTACTCTCCCTTCTTCTTAGAATAGAGAAACTTTTATCTTTCAGCCTACTTGATTCTTCTTATTCGTTCTGCTATTGATTGAAACTCTTTCAATCAACACAGAATTATACCCAATCTTATAGGTATGACCATATTCACTAAAATTTAGTAAATCATCATGAATATCTTTGTGACTCTTGTGGTAGACTTGATCAACATATGACCTAGTGTATTTGATCTCGTAGTCCCCCATTTGACATTTTGTCAAATAATTGGTCTAAATTTCCCAAATGTGAAAGTTTTCATTCATCATACAATACTTGTTGCACGATTCCAAGTTCCTATCCACTTGGGCAATGAGAAACTTTCCCCTTTTGGTAAACTCTTGACACTTACACAAATAATCTAATTTAAGAATCAAATCCATTTTACTAACAATACACAAACATCATTTTTTTCATATATGCCATTATAAGGATAAACAAATAAGATAAAGCCAAAATTTATTTTATTCATAAAAGCAGTAGAAAAATTTGTCCTTACAATGAAAAATACGACTGAAAAACTATGTAATCAAATACTCCTAACAAGTCTATCATAACTTCTTAAGATCATAATCTGATCTTCGGATCCATGGGATCATAATCCATTTCTTTGTGATCAGACTCATCTTGCTCTTCCATCAAGCTTCCTCTCTTTTCTCTAATTCTGCAAAAATATTCAAATGTAATCTTATCACATTATGTGTAAAGAATAGGAAATTAATGGAGTTAGATAGTGGATTTTATACTTGAAGTAGACCCATACTTCTTGACTCTCCCATCTGTTAGACTCTTCAAGTCCTTTGGGCAGCTTCGTATCCATTGCCCCTTTTCTTGGCAGCAGAAACAGGTAGGTTCTTCTGGAATGTCCACGGAAGCATGGTTGGTTGAATTACCAGACAAGTACGCTCCATTACTTCGCCAAATCATTTCTGATTCAACAGCAATAAGCATGTAAGTTAAGTCAATGAGGGTCGCATCAAGATCCATCATATAATACTCTCTTTTGAACTTATCATATGATTCAGGGAGTGACTAAAGAACCCAGTCCACAGCCAACTTATTGGGGAAAGACGCACCCAACATAATCAACCTATCAATGTTTGATTTCATTCCTAGGACATGAGCACACACGTGTTTACCATCTTCATGTTCCATTTCCAATAGGGTTTCGGTGATCTTGAACCTTTCAAATCTTCGTTCTTTTGGGTTAGGGAGAACTACGGGAGGAGGAGGAGGAGGAGGTGAAATCAAGCTAGTCCACATTGATCCTTCACTTTGGAACAAGCTTTCACTTTCAACAGGAACACCTTTTCCTTGGGATTCGGGAAGACCACGGTTAGAATCAGACATCTACAAAACGGGAGAAATTTCAAGTTAGTTGATTGAATCCTTAATGAAACACCCAAATGAGACATTAAGGCTAGGGTCCGACAACATTATTTACACATTAGAAGAGGGATGTTGTAATCCAACATGCAAATAATTTGGAGGTAAGTGAATGACGATTCACTAATTCTTCACCATGAAAAACATAAAGGCTTAAGTTTTAAATGTATTTGAGAATTCCTAGATTTCCTTTGAAATTCATTGAACTTTTCAATGGCATGTTTAAATCTCGATATACCCCTCTCGTTTGTGACTGGGATGCCGAGGATCACAAAGTGGGTGTGAATAACCATGCAAATGTGCATGGTTCCCTCATTGTTACAGTCACCTATTCGATGTGCCGGTTAACCACACACGCTCCATCAAACTATAACAAACATTGAGTCACCCTTTGCCACCTTTTCTTAGAACCAATTAGTGTGTCGGTTAACCACACACGCTCCACTAACTTCTTAGCAAGGGTGCAAAGTGCAATTTCATGGGATTGCATCAATTTCACTTTTGCCTTAAGTAACTAGGATTGGGAATTTGAAAAAGCATTTAGTTACTTTAGATAGATTCATTATACTTATTGATGAAAAGAGGATTGCCCTATCCTACCCGTTCGGCTAACGACCCTCCACCAATGAAGGAAGCGGTGGGTAAGAGTGGATTTCCATTAAACGACCATTTTATAGGTCATAACCTTATACCCCCTTATAGATCGGCTTCGTGAATGAGGCCTAGTAACGGTAAGACTAGCATTTTAGTTATACATATATAATATTAGACTTTTAATGTTATACGTAGTATAAGGGTGTATTTTACACTTTTAAAATACTAGGTGGTTTAAATTTTATAAATTACACTTTTAATTAAATATAAACCATATCATTATAGATTTATTAACTCTCTTCTAATTATACATTTAATTAATTTAATAAAACCATAAGGGTGTAATTTAAACTTTTTCAAAATTAGAGTTTTAGAATTTAGACTTTCAAAATTAAACTTTTAATCAAACAATTTAAATTCCAAAACTTGAGGGCAGGTTTTGAAACTTTTTCAAAACAATTAGGTTTTAATCTCACTTTAAAATTTTCAAAATTTAAGACTATTTAAATTAAAATTTTAAATATTAAAACTCTTGATTTAATAATTATCTTGAATTAAACTATTAATTTAAATCAAGGTTGTAAAAATCGTTTGACGGTAGCTCGACGGTCGACTAGTGTTAAGGGATTTATCGGTCTTGACGGGGATTAATCGATGATTAATCGGGGACCATAGATTATTAATAAAATAAAAAAATTAGTTAAATATTAATATATTTTAAGAAAAAATAAGTACTTCAAAATTAAAAAATAATAAAAATTGTAATTTGAAAATTTGAAAATACGAAAATATGAACATTTTGGTATAGTATTTAAAATTTTGAAAATCTGAAAATATGAAATTTTTGGAGTAAAAAAAAAGTTGGTTTTTTGAATTTTTTAAAAAAATTTTAAAATTTTTTGACATTTTCTTCGACTTTTTTTTTGACTTTTGTTGACCGATTAATCCCGCCAAACCTGATTAATCCTAAATTTTCGATTAATGCGCTAATCCTCGACGGTTGGAGAATGTCAAGCGATTAATCCACGATTAATCGCCGATTAATCCTGATTTCTACAACCATAATTTAAATTATTAAATCATAAGGGATTATAAAGGATAATTACCAATTAAACAATTAATTTATCCTAATCCTTTTTATCTCTCTAACTTTCGAAAATCAAGGGATAGGATATTTCAAAATATTTAATTATCATATATAACCATTAAAGGATAATTACAAGATATGTGATAATCCAAATCCCTAAAATTTAGGATATTATCATGGGGAGGCAGCTAATCTCGAAAATCCAAGGGTTTGCAAACCCTAGATTTCGAAATCTTGGGACTTAAGGAAAGGATTTGAAAAACCCTTACCAAATTTTCGCAAATTAGGGTTTAGGAACCCTAATCTCGAAAATCTTGCCTCCTAGGGTTTGTTGGCTATAAACCCTAATATGTCAAGTTCATACAATTGTATAATACTAATTGAAAACAAGTTAACCAAAAAGCTCTGATACCACTGATGGGTTTTGAACAAACAATCCTATGTGTGCATGCAACCCTAGATTTGGATCTATGTTTTCTCTATTAGATATACACAACATTATGAACACATGAAGAACCCTAGCATGCTCCTAGTATTTTCGAAATTCACATAGAAAGATAGATCACATACCTTTTGTTGTTACATTGCAATAACAACTCAAATATTCAAACCCTAAGTCTTCAAAGCAAGTACCACAAGTTTAGTACCTCTAATGGCTCACAAACACCACAAGCAATTGGAGAGGCTATAGAGAGAGAAGAGGAGAGATAGAAATCGGCTCTAGGAACACCTAGGGATCAAGTGTACAATTTCTATGGCCTTAGGGGTCCTTTTTATAGGGAAGAGATTAGGGTTTCAGTCCTTATCCTTATCTAGTTGCTTGCCCACCAAGTAACCAAAAGATAAGCATTGAAATCCCTTATTCTTGGACGATTTCAAGGATTCCTTATCCCTTGGATTCGTCCAATCCTATATCTAGGGTAACCATTGCCCTACCTTGCAATTATCACATAAGTACAATTCAACCCCTCTAGTTTAATTAATTACACTTGATCACAAAATTAATTCCTAATTAATTATTGACCATTATTAATTAAACAAATATGATTCTCATATATTATTCTTATATTAATAAATCATAATAACCTTTTTCTCTATTTATTTCTCCAGTCAAGTTGCTTTGGTGAATGCAACCAAAAAGGACCATGCACAACCGGGTCAAGTACTTACCGAATATGGTTACGGGCTTAGACACTAATCCAACAGTTGGAACCACCTCATGCATACGATATGAGCATTTTTCGTAGTAAAGAGTAAGAGTTTCTGTGTTTGGGACTTGATCTTCCATGAAAAGGCTTAAATTCACGAGCTTTATTGTATATGGGCCTTTATGGAGACCACATCTAAGAGTATAACTATGGTCTTAACGGATTAAGACCAAGGGAGTGGAGATAACAATCCTGGACGTACGTTGAGCGTAATTCCAGTACACCCCGTGTACTGACCAAGTGTCCCCGATGGCCAATCTGAATTTGTGAATACGCTGAGTGTATCAAGGGAGATACGCCTTGCGTAACCTCACTATGGACTTTTGGGGTAAGCCTCATTTTGGGCCTAGAGTTTGGAATGGTTGCAATAGAGTTTTGGACTAGAGGAATATGTATATATATATATATATATATATATATATGCCTTGGGCCCTTGGGTGGGCTTGCCATTTAAATTTGAGAATTTGGGCCTCGGGAGAGTCCATTTATTATTGGACCTTGGTGGGCCCAATAGTTTAGATTATTGTTGGGCTAGTTAGTGGGATACCGTTTTACCTAATGAGTGAGGGTCGTATGTGCTTATTTGAGTTATGCATTTTGTCTGTGTTATATATATATATATATATATATATATATATATATATATATATATATATATATATATATATATATATATATATATATATATATGCGCTATGTTATGTGATACTAAGACCGGATCGGAGGGTCCAATGAGCTGTGAAACCAGAGGGTCCTCACCAAGACTGGACCGGAGGGTCCTCATTGAGACCGGACCAGAGGGTTGAACGAGCCATGGGACTGGAGGGTCCCACTGAGACATATAGACCGGAGGATCTTACAGAGTTATAGCCTCAAGTTGCTAAGATGTCGTATGTGGTATTTTGGGGAACTCACTAAGCTTCGTGCTTACCGTGTTATGTGATATGTGTTTTAGGTTTTCTCAAGATCGTGGGAAGGCACCGACTTGATTGTACACACCAGAGTAGGAGTTATGTTTGAGGATCCTGGAGTACGAATCAAACAATTATGGAGTTATGTTTTGTAAATTAAATCAATGAGATTTTTGTGAAATGTGCTATGAGAATTATATGATTTTCAAATGAAAATTTTGTTTAAAAATTTACGTTGTTACAGATTTCGCCCACGATCCTCTCAGTCTTCCAATTATCCTCTCGCACTCCCTCGGCCTGAGCCTCTCTAATCAATCCCACAAGTGGAGAGTCCATGGAAATCCTCATACATGATGTCGGAATAGAATATCCAACCGAATTGCGGCTCAAGGCATTCACCACCACGTTCGCTCTACCCGGACGGTAAAGGATCTCGCAATCATAATCCTTGACTACGGCCAACCACCTGCGTTGATTCATGTTCATGTTCGACTGATCCATGATATGTATCAAGCTCTTGTGATCCGTGTAGATGGTACAACGGACCCCGTAGAGGTAATGCCTCCAGATCTTGAGAGCGAACACCACCGCTCCCAACTCAAGATCATGTGTGGTATATCTCGTCTCATGCAGCTTCAGTTGCCACAACGCATAGGCTGTCATCCGCCTTCTCTGCATGAGGAATGCTCCCAATCCGGTGATGGATGCATCATAGAAAAACCACAAAGTCCTGCACTCCCTCTGGGAGGGTCAAGACTGGAGCCTCGCATAACCGTTATCGTAGGGTCTCAAATGGTGTCTGCTGCTTAGGGCCCCACCGAAAATCTACCCCCTTCCTCGTCAGACGAGTGAGGGGTGCTGCAATTTGGATAAATCCTTAATAAACCTCCAATAGTACCCTGTCAAACCCATAAAACTCCTTATGTTTGATGGAGATTTCGGAATGTCCCATTGCATCACCACCTCGATTTTGGCCAGGTCGACGAAAATCCCCTCTTGGTTAACGAGATGTCCAAGGAACTGGGCCTCTCGCAACCAAAACTAACATGTTGGGAACTTGGCATAAATCCGTTCTCGCCTCAGAACTCCTAGAAGCTCACAAAGATACTCCTCATGCTGCTATCTGGTCTTGGAATACACCAAGATATCATCAATTAACACAATAACTGAGCGATCGAGCATCGGCCAACATACCCGATTCATCAGGTCCATGAATACTATCGGCACGTTGGTGAGCCCAAACCACATCTCCACAAACTCGTAATAACCGTAATGAGTCTGAAACACGGTCTTCTCCACGTCCTCCTCACTCACCCTGACCTGATGGTACCCGGACCTTATATCTATCTTGGAGAACCATGATGCTCCATGTAATTGATCAAAGAGGTCACCTATGCATGGGAGGGGATAATTGAACTTGTTCAGCTCCCGGTAATCAATGCACATCCGATGTGAACCTTCATTCTTTTTGACGAAAAGGTTCGATGCTCCCCACAGAGAATTGCTCGGACGGATGAACTGCTTGCCTAGCAGCTCTTGTAGCTGAGATGACAGCACCTACATCTCAAGCGGTGCCATTCGGTACGACACCTTGGCGATAGGGGCCACACCTGGCATAAGGTTGATCCTGAACTTGACCTGCCTCTTAGGAGGCACTCTGGATAACTCCTCCAGAAATAGATCAACAAACTCTCTGATGACTGGAATATCTGAAACTGATACTTGATCCCTGACTCGTGTATCCACCACATACGCCAAATAACCCGCACATCCGTGTTGGATATACTATCGAGCACTGGCTGTTAAGCAAAACCCTGAACCCATCCTAGTGCTCTCTCCATAGATAACCAGTTCTCCCCCACTTGGGGTTCAAACCACCACATGCTAACCATCGTAGTCGATCATGGCGCCAAAATGACCCAGTCAGTCCATACCCACTATCACGCAAACTTCTTCCATGGGAATCACAATCAAGTCAATCAGAAAAGACACCCCGAATATGTCTAAAATACAACCCCGATAGACTGATGAAGCAGAAACCCCATGTTCGTTGGTGGTGGAAACTCGCAACAGACACTCTAGCTCTCCTTAAAGCAACCCAAACTCCCTATTAAATGATCAGGAGACAAAAGACCGACTAGCTCCCGAGTCAAACAGTACCAAAGCAGGCAAAGATTTCAATAAAAACGTACCTAGCAGAGGTTCAGACATATGAGCATAAAAAAACATAATCAATGAGATAAATGGTAGAAACATACTAGCCAACACATCTGGTGTTGTCCTGGCCTCTTCGGCAATGAGCTGGAAAGCACGACCTCGAGCCCTCGGGGGCTTCGCTCTACCCTGACCCCCGTCAATGATCCTCAATGTAGCTGGAACGAGGTACCGCACCGGTTTAGCAGCGAGCAACGAACAGTTGGTCTTCACATGACCAATCTGATCACAATGGTAACAAATCCTCATATCCTGAATCGGGGCTAACTGGCGACAATCCCTCGCAAAGTGCCCCTCCCTGCCAAAGTTGTAGCATACACCATTGGATCGACAAGCTCCGGCATGAACCTTCCTGCACGTTTCACAAGTGGGGCCATACTGACCTCCAGACCTAGGATCAGCGGCCTTAAACCACTTCGGTGCTGGCTGCGATTGCACTGTGGCCTGCCTCTGCTACCACAACTAAAACTCAGTCTCCAGCTCACGCCACCTGGCGGCCTCCTGTAGCTCCAGCAAATTATCACACCGCTGAGTAAAAATAAATTGTCTAATGTTCGTCTTGAGCATGCTCAAATAATGGGTCATCAGAGCCTACTCAAAAGCAAAATCAGGGAAAAACATTGCCCTCTCCGTAAACATCCGGGTGATCTCGGTCACCGAGTCCGATCCCTGTCTCAAATCTAGAAACTCCTAAGCCAACATGTCGCGCTCAACTCAAGGAACGTAGCGAGTAAGGAACATCTCCCTAAACTGATCCCATGATACCACAACCCATTGCTAATCATGATACGACCCCGCAACAAGTCTCCACCAATCCTTTGCTCCAGACCTTAGCAGGTTCAGAGCGCACCTGACCCTTTGGTCATCAGGGCATGAACAGGTGAAAATCACCCCTCAACGTCAGATAGCCACCTCATGGCTATAATCGGGTCCTTTTCCATTGAAATCTGAGGGCTTCGTGTTATCGAAGTCTTGATACTGAAAAGCCCAACTGGTCCCACCATCTGCAGTTGCTACGGTTGTGGAGACTGCAATGGCAGCCATCTCATCAATGGTTGCATAACAATCATCAAAGTACTCCACCATAGCGGTCTTAATAGACCCAAACATCTCTGGTAACTAATCCCGAAATAGTGCAGCAACCTCATCATGCAAGATCTCCCGAATCCTGGCATCCAACTCATCTGGTCTCATCCGACTAATGGTCCCTGACAACGTTGACCCTCCCTGACCGCCAACTCCTGATCCCGAACCGGATCCGGTCTCAAATTGCCTGGAAACCACCATATCAAAAATATACCAAGGAGATATCCTATGTTCTATATAAACAACAGGGAACCAACTCCCAACGAAACACTAGGGGTTGTGACTTCCTTGTTATGCATGTGGGTCTTGTGCTTTTAGTAGTACGGGCCCATACTACCTTCCACACCTACCCATATTTGTCACAGGGATCATCAAAACGCCCTAACAATACTAAAAAACATAGGCAAGCGCTCGATCCTCACTTCCTAGAGGAAGGCTAAATATTTCGTAACTGGCCGACTAACCGCACATAATCCATCCTACCATCAATTGCCATACAACCCTCCATTGGTGCTAGACAGCTATTGCATGAACACCATTACATACCACATGGCTTAAACAACCCTAGACCAAAAGATTCAATCCCACAACGGTTGGACTCAGTCGAGAGCTGCGCAGCAGGACCAAATCCCCTAACCTAGAACCGTTTAACCCATGCAGTATGTGACTTAACACATTCATTCAATAACTAATTCACACACAAAAGAGTCGCACAACAATCAATGAGGTACTCCACATAAGATAAGGCATCAAAGATCAGGCAATTCTTTCATACGACTCCTAAGGATCCCTATCTAATCACTAGCATACTGTTCTAACGTATCCTAATATTAAATAATATCATGGTATCTTGGGGTCTACTTACTGGCTCCAGTTGATCGTATACTTCGCATCATCCTTAAGTAGTTTCAAAACCTTTTAAAAATCACTTCAAAAATCTTTTCCTTAGTTTGAGAATGGATTCAAATGAGTGTTCCTCCAATTCACTTAAACCAAGGCTCCGATACCAACTTGTAACATCCATAAACTTTCATGAAAAATTTAAAGTTTTTAAGTTTCCCAAAAACATTCATTGTTTACAAATTGTTTTCAAAATAGTATAACATCAGAGAATCCAAGAAATCATGACATAAAATTTGAGGATGTGCACGATCAAGCATTTTCCATCTTGCGGTCATCCGAAGTACCTAAAACAAAATCGACAACTGTATGCCTGAAGCTTAGTGAGTTTCCCTAAAATACCAACGCCATACAACAAAACAATATCATAAACAAATAGTATGCATATAGAGTCTTCAGTATGATAGGACCGCCTCACCGGGTCTTCAATCTAACAAGGCCACTCTTAGAATCTTCAGCATGTTTGGACCAACTCACTGGGCCTTCAACCTGTCTGGATTGTTCTCTGGCCCTTCGGCCTAACTGGAAACGCCCAATGGGTCTTCAGTCTATCCGGTCCGCCCTGGGTCTGTTAGCCTAGAGCACAAAGCACGACTGCCTCATCCCACCCGCAATCACACCATAATCACATAGATATCAAGTGCTAATTAGCAGATACAATAATTGAAAGACCCTCACTTTCATAATATTAAAACAGTTGTTACTCCAAAACATGCTACATGTATATTCACAAACAATATTTTACATTGATAATTTATTTTACAAACGACTGAATACATATCGACTAAGTTTAAGTTTATTACAACACTACCCAGGATATTGTATATTTTATACATACAAAAACTTAAATACAAAAGTAATAGTATAAACTATTAGAATTCTTTCAACATTATAAAGCTATACCAGATGCTTATTGCCTGCAATAAATTAAAACATTGAGAGGGTAAGCGGTGACGCTTAGTGAGTTCAATAATAGATACAATATAACGTTATGCCATATATATATATATATATATATATATATATATATATATATATATATATATATATAGATATACACACACACACATCAATATAGCAGAAGCAAAAAGGAACAACAAAGACATATGTGAAATCATGTGACAGACATTCATATCAATCAAAGACTTTATTCAAAGATATACTTTTCAATGCTTGATATACATCAATAAAGTTCAGCCTAAACGGCATAGAAGACATATAAATTTCTGATTATCATTTTGCTAGCATATACAGGCTTTTAGCCCTACCTATCCCATTACCAATATATAAAGTTATACGAGTCATGCTTTACATGGTCAAAGGCACAAAGCCAATACCAAAAATATTACATGACATGCTCTACATGATCAAAGGTATATTACCAATACAAGACTTGCTCTACATGGCCAAAGACTCAAAGTCAATACCAGAATATCACGGGAAAATAACCCGGAATAATAACACTGAAAAGCACATAACACATATAACACATAACATGTAATTGTTCCTATATATTGAACTCAACTTGAAATAACCGGGGGTTAAAATAGTAATTTGGGCAACACTTTGGATCTAAATATAACTTTCCTCGTTGAAAACTGGGAGATTTTTTGAAAACCGGGCCTTGCGAAGGTAGAGTTTCAAATGGAAAAGATAATTTTCTGGGGCTCTCCGGGCACTTCGGGACATGTTTCGGGCTTTAAAAATGATATTGAGGCTTCGGGAGAAGTGGAAATAGCCAAAATATGGAATAAGAGGTGAAAAAGTGCTAAAAATCCAACATTAGCTGGGAGGTCTCGCATGCCTTATATAGGACCGAGGTTCAGATCCAAAGCAAGGAGGGAGAGGCAGGTGGCAGCGAAGCTATGAGGCTCGGTACACACGGCAATTGGAGCGAGACGTCTTACGTGGCGTCTTAGATGTCGCCTAGGACACCGAAAGACGCATCAGACGCTTAATGGACCTCAACTTCGGACCAATCAGCGACGTGCACGAGTGGGACAGCTGTGCAAGGGTGAGTCATTGCGTAGGACACGGGGCGAGCTCGCACAAAATGTGATGTGGCCGAACCTTATCCATGCGAATTTCTCG